>NC_060207.1:152585000-152945000 GCF_021130785.1 Homalodisca vitripennis | reverse complement strand
ATGATCGGTTGCAACAAGCTCTGCAACTGCTGGTCCTGTTGTTGCCACAGGACAACTGGGTGATTCTGCGGGATGTTCTACAACTGTTGAACCTTGTGGCAAGACGCCAAAATGAGAACAAGATGTCTCCAGAGAATCTTGCAACACTTTTCACACCTCATCTCTTGTGTCCCAGAAAAGTATGTGTTTCAGTCAAATGAATTGATCTTAATTTTTATCATTTTTTAAAATAAATAGTGCGTAGATTATGATTAAAAAGTGTCATGTATAGATTTCTCATAACAGTTTTCTTTTTGATGTAATAAAAAAAAATATCACTGGAGGACCGTAATGTTGTACTGATGTGTGTCGCAGTTGCCACCAGAGGCTCTACACTCCACGTCACAGAGTCTAAGCAAAGTGGTGGCTCTCATGATCTCAGTAGGCCTGGATTTGTTCCGGATACCTACAGCTCTAGCCACGGACATCAAGATGTACTGGGAGCGTAGAAAACAGTCACCAGATGCTTATGTGAGTTTACAAGTTTAAGTCCTAATGTATGCACTGTTTTTATTATGAAAAGTTGAGTTTGGTTCAACTATGTAAAACAATTGCAATGTCCATGTATGTAACTGTGTGTTCAACATTATTACTGCAAAAGAATTCAATAAGTGTAATGAAAAATCTAAATCAGGACACCTTCAATGAAGGAAACAGGATTTTTCCGGACATTTGCCATCGTTCAGTGAAACAAGAAATCAGTAACATTACGTTTCGAGATCTGCAATCTGATCTCTTCTTCAGGTAGATAACTAACCTAATACATAATTACAAACTAGGTTAAAATAAACAAATGTTACCAAAGCGTTGTGGCACGCCTAAGTCAGGAATCACAACCACCATGTTGTTTGTTAACTTCACTAACTCTAAAAACATGCACTTAATAAAAATCTATACACAACACCAATCATTAAAACTGAACTACAGGATACAGGTCACAATACGTCTGCATTCGTCTACTAACCACCTACGACTGACCAGAGGGCACTAGCCAATGGTAATCGTCACGGCAGACAAAAACAAGATGGTGAAAATAAAAAGGAAGGGGGACAGGAATGGGCCCTTTTGTTATTATTGGTTTATGTTAGATGAACTTCTTAAAAGCATATTGTGACTCCGCATTGGTTTATTACAAATATCTGATCCATTTGATACTTTTGGTTTTCTTTTTAGCTAATTTTTTAGAATTGGCAGAAGTTTATTGAATGAGGTAAGAGCTATATAATTAATGTCTGTGTAAAAAGTTAAATTTGGTTTAGAGACTCTAAAATTATAAGTGTTCCTTAGTCCACATCTATACATGTACATGTGACAAAAAATTTCTACTCTTCAAGTAAAATGCCTTTTAAAATACGTCTATTCTTACATGTAATGTCTTTAAACTAATAAACCATGGGTGAGGTAGATCATGTGAACTTTTCTTTAACACTAATCTTATATACCACTTTTGAATAATTTCCAAAGGTATTTTATTCCTCAATATTAAAACAGATTTGTAGATTCCACCCCAGGAGACAATTGCATATTGTAGCCTACCCTTTAGTAACACAAAATAAAGATATTACATGGTCTGGAGAGGGCATATGTCTCATAAATGACAGAATAGTCGAATTCCTGATAAGAGCATTGCTTTCATTTTGAGAATATGAGACTTCCAACTCCACTCTCCAAAATTACACAGATATTTTTACTTTTCCAATTCCATTAATTTTAGAGCAGTTTCTACAAGTATTTTGCTTGCTTAAGCAATTTAAGCATTTGTATATTATTCACCCTGTGAATCAATTACATAACAAAGGGCTTTGTTATGTCATCTGCAAATACTGTAATTAGAGCATTTAGTCTAGTATTGCAAAGGTCATTCACATAGATAAAACATAGTGTTGCTCCAATTACAGAACCCTGTGGGATCCGTCTAATTAATCCTATCTCACTCAGAACCCCATTGATTTTATAGATTGTTTTCTGTTGCTTAAATACAAAAAAAATATTGCTAAGTAACTTTGTGTATGTTAGTTCTTAGACTAACCGGTGTAATGATTATCATCCAAGTTTTCCAACTCACACGTCAAAACATTGTTAACACAATTAAATTCTAGAAAACACTTTTGGCCTCACTGTGGAGTCTTCTTCAGCCATCAAATTTTAAACTAAAAATATTTTTCACTGATTTCATTGAATTTCTTATGTTTTCAACAACTAATAGACAATATACAATAGACAATTTTCTTTATTTACATATTCATAGAGAATAGTAGTACATGTGTCATAATACAAAAAGTTGTGGTTAGTAAAATTTATACAATGTAAAAAAGTTTTTGTGTCATAGTTACATAATACAAAGTTGTTTTTTTGATGTCCCAGAGGAAGCTCTTGTCTTGCGCTGCACTGTGTCAGGTGCTCAAGAATTCGGACTCTGAATAGTAGGGCCTTTCTTGTAGCCATTTTGTTAGTTGGTTCGCGAAACACTGAGGTGGCTGATTTCTTAGATAATCGGGCAGGTGGTTGAAAAAACAGCGCTCCTTGGTATGAGGGTTTTCTTCTCAGAGAGGCTTAAGCGGTGTAAGGGCAGGGCGAAGTTTGTGGCATTTCTTGTGTTATATGGATGTAGTTCCTGATGTCTTAACTGCTGTGTGAAGTGACTGCATGCAGAATGGTTTCCCGGATGTAGAGTGAGATTGTTGTGGAGAATTTTTAGTTGTTTTAAAATATTCCCGGGGCAACTTTCTTGGTGATGTAGCCCTGCTAGGGCATTTAATTGCTGTTTTTTGTAGAATAATAAGAATCTTTCCCATGTTGGACGCTGATGTTCCTCCCCATGATACTATTCTGTATCTTAGATGCGTTTTCGAAAAGAGCAAAGTAGGCAACTTTGGCTACCTCCATGCTACATACTTGTTTAATTCTGCGAATTACATAGATACTTGAGGAGAGTTTCTTACTTAGTTGGTCTATGTGGGGCTTCCCATGACAATTTCGAGTCAATTGTGATGACTAGATATTTGGTCACATTGCTTACTTCCAGGTCCGGGAGAGGTTGCTATAAGTTTGTAATTTTGTTTTTTGTGTTAAAAACTATTTGTACGGTTTTTATTTTCTTTTAATACTAGGTCATTATTTGTGCAATATTGTTTAGTGTGGTTGAAGCATGCAGTCCGTGTTTATTGTGAGCATTTCATTGACTTCATTAGAGATGGTAAGCACAGTGTCATCTGCATACATTATAGTAGAACAGGCATCATCCCAGGCTGTTTGGCATATCATTCGTGAGGAGGAGGAAGAGCACTGGCCCGAGAACGGATCCTTGAGGCACCCCTCTTCTCACTTCAGTTGTTGCTGATTGAATTTTATAGTTTGTATAATTTTGTGGGTTGTGATTTATTTCTACCAGTTGTTTTCTTCCCTTGAGGTAGCATTTAAAACCAATCTGCTTCTTTACCTCCTATGCCTAGGGCTCTTAGTTTTTGTAGTAGCTGATCGTGATTGAGGCAGTCGAAAGCTTTACTAAAGTCAAGGAACAGACTAGTTACTGAACATCCTTCCTCTAGTTGGTCTATGATGTGTTCTGTCAGCTGTACCAGGGCTGTTGTTGTTGACCTACCCCTAAGGAATCCATGCTGTTTGTTTGTAAGTAGATTATGCTGTTGGAGATGGTTTGTAGGAGTCTGGCAAGGACAATTTTCCTCAATTATTTTGGCGAGAATGTCGGGATGAGTGATATTGGCCTGTAGCCTAACAATGTTATAATTACAATACATGGTTTAAATTAAAGTTTATAAAGTCAATTTAGAAATGTTTGGTTAAAAATTTCATCTTAGACTGTAGGCTTACACAAGTTTTTACAATTATTACACTATTCAATGATTTTTAGAACAAGTTTGAAATAGATTTTCAATGAAGTTTACTTGTTATTTTATGGTGGAGTTTTTCAATCTGAGTGTTTAACAAAAGGAGGTTATTGTTGTGATTGGTATAATTACATTAGATTAGAAGGTAACCTAAAGGTTTTATTTGTTGAACATTAACAATGTTTTGTGCATAATTTATATTTGAGCCCATTGTTGCAGCTGAATGAGAGCAGTGCCGCCACAACTGTGTTCAGTTTTGTGGACCGTGAGCGGACTGCTCAAGAGAACACCTCGAACCCCACAGAGGCGGCCTTAGCACAACTCTACGCACATATACAGTCATTGCCAGAGAGCAGCAAGAAGCGCAGGCTTGTCAAACAATTCAACAAGGAGAATGGGAATGGCACTCCTAACACTAGGACAAAGAGCTTCGGTGATTCTATCAAGGTAACAATCACTTATACAGTAATTCTATCTGTTAAAGTAAAAGAATTATTGTATTAATAGCAGAAAACCACTTTTTAAGACTTTAATAGTTTTAATAAATTTCCTATAGAGAATAGTGTAACTAGATTCACCAAGAAGAGTTTCCTTGTTTTAAATATTTAAATTATCTAGAATAAGTTGTTCTATTTTTTATCTTATGAACATGACTGCATTTACTGACCTGTGCAAATCTTCTCCACAAAAACATAGTAATTGTGATTAAGTATAGTTCACTAAATTTTATGATACCAATTTCTTCAATGTATTTACATGATTACAAAATTAAAGTTTGAATTCAGTGTTAAGCTAGCTTGAGTGTTATATGTTTAGTTATTTTTTACTGTTTATAAACGTTAGTGTCAGTTGCAGTATATATTTGGTTCCTTGTACAGAAACACATATTCAACAAGACTTTGAAACCTGCTCGAGGTTTCTGTGAGATCGGTCAACTGAAGAAACGTTCTTCTAGTGAAGAAGTACTCAATGTAAGTCCACTAAATATTTATGTGAATTTTATAGTTGCTACTTGCACTCTGCCAGTTACATCATGCCAGTGAATGCTCAATGACAGAAATACAAATATAAAAGTCATCTTAATATAGCAGCTATACCAAAATTTCTTGTGTGTCAAAAATAAATGCAGATAGGCTAGTTTTTTTTATCTACTGTGGCATACAAACATCTGTTTGTGACATTCAGTAGTACCTCCAGACTATACAAGCAAAGTAAAACTTATTTTATGACACACTTAAACAAGTAAAAGCTTTATATTATGTTCCATTCCATGTGCTGTGATTTATCAGCAATGGACCTCTATCTTCTCCTAAAGAGCTATATTTAATGTTGTGAATTTTAAATGTAGGTTGTGTTTGTGTGTTTTTATGTATTTTATTTAGTTTGAAATGTATTGTAGAATTTAGACAACTTTAAATTTATCACTCTAAATAAGTATTTTTTTAGTAACATTTCTGGGTGTGAAAATACTATATTAAATAATGAGAAATAAAAATGCTTGCTCCTATTAAACTTTAGGAAATAATTTATATTTTGTTTTAATAACATCTGGATTTACAATTCAGAATATAGATATTTGATTAAAATCTGGTCCAATACTGTATGTTTTTTATATAAACATATGGATGTAATATTATTTTGTATTTAAAATAATCAAATATTTGGAAAAATACAGAGGAATAAGGAACAAATTTTCTTTACCTACTGCTAATGAATTGCTAATGGTCTTACTGCTTGTGTGAATTGAAAGAATGGCTTTTTATTAATACTTTATTTTTATCTATAGTTTAAATAATAGTTTGAATACTTATTTAGTGGGCCTCAGTGCTTATTCCAGTTTTCACTGAATGGATTTCTTTCATTTGGAATTCCCAAAAAATGCTTTAAGATAGATCTTAAAAAGCTTTCTGCATGAACCCGGTTGACATTTATTAAATTTATTTATAGAGCCCAGACTCAAAGACACCAAAATGCTTCCAAAAACTAAAGTCCGGGAAGAGTTGCGACAATATAGAAGTGGATTGTTTGGAGTCACCTCTAGAGAAAAATACTGTGGGAGAGATGAAGTTACCTGAGCGGCTGGTTGAATCGGAGGACAGACCTGAGAATCTCCTTCCTAAACTGGCCTCTCCCCTCCCTTCCCTTGGTAAAGAGAACAGCCCGTTCTTCACCCCCACCACCCCCTGCTTGGGAAGGCACCGCCAGCTCTCCGTGAGTAAACCTCCGCTGACCCCCGCTAACCGATATACTTCCTTACTAACCAGCACGCCAGCCTGTGGCAACTGCCTGCTCACTCCCTCTCCTATGCTCACGTCGGCTGACGATATGTCACCCATCACCCTCTCCACCCAGCAGATGTCCAAGGCCATGCAGGTAATGACTGCCATTCTGAAAACTGGGAAATTTTGGCCCGAATTCGTTCAGATTGTATCAGTACAGTGTAGTTGCAGTAATGAGTATTGTATCGTGCAGTAGAAGCAGCTTTTGTTTTGCACTTAGTGCATCTAGACTAGTCTTTCATTTTAGGACTTAGAAACAGTTCTAGTAGAAATGTATTTTTGTTATCACTTAGGAATATGAACCATTCACTTTACACTTTTATCAACTTTCTAGAACCATAATCACTTGTCTGACAGATCATGCAATTTTCTCAGGAATCACAGCTTGTTATAATTAATGTAGTGTAATAATAGGTAACCAACACCCGTTTTGACACCTTTGTACGGTATAAAACAATAGATCTGTGCAAAATGTTTGTTGTGAGTGTATGCCATCTTTTGATTGTGAGTAGTGCACATCCATATTGTATTCAAGGCTCATATGTTTATTTGGGTTGTATATAAAAGCTGCTATAGATGAATTATGTATTATAATGTAAACAAATTCAAATACATTATATATATATATATATATATATATATATATATATATATATATATCTTGAATAAGAATAGAAAAAAGGAGCATAAAATTTCTCTATATTTCGTCTTAACAAGACATTTTCAATATATATATATATATATATTGAAAATGTCTTGTTTTATATATATATATATATATATATATATATATATATATAATGTAGAGTAGCATATCTCCATAACTCCAGTCGTGGTACCAATAAGCCTGAAAACTTTCCATATGCAGAATAGGTGCACAGTTAAATCTTAGAAACAGGTAGGAATTTACTGAGATCTGTTTAGCTAGTGTCTGGAACGATACCACTTTGAGGGGAGTCCACTTGGCCATTCCATTCTGAGGCAGTAAACTATTGGGGGGAGAAGTAATGGCCATTATTTGGCACAGTCATGGCAGGATTTTGAACACGTTAAGCTCACATGTATTTCACTCACTCTCTCACCAGTTCAAAATCTCAAAATTATTAAGTTTGTCTTGAAATATTGAATTGTAATGTCATTTTAAATTGCAATCACTGTCTTTGTATATATATATATATATATATATATATATATATATATATATATATATATAGTGGTATCTGGAGTGATATCCGTACTTATTTATTTTAGAGTTTCCACAGCTTGGCACAAAGACAGTGATTGCAATTTAAAATGACATTACAATTCAATATTTCAAGGCAAACTTAATAATTTTGAGATTTTGAAGTTATATTTCGTTATATATATATATATATATATATATAAAACGAAATATTAAGCATTTTGAGTTGAAGAAACGTGTTTTGTTTTCTTTTATACCTAGGCCTATATATATATTCCATATATATGGAAAGTTTTCAGGCTTATTGGTAACACGACTGGAGTTATGGAGATATGCTACTCTACATTATATATCTTCTCCCTCTGCTTTACTTAAACTAATACTACTGACTGCATTATACTTATAGTATATTATTACAATTACATCATTAATTAAAAGTTATGTAGAATGAAAATAAAATATATTATTGATAATTTAATATTCTAAAATTGGTTGATAGAGACCGTATGCGATGTTATCTGTCTGGTATTACAACTATATTTTTAGGGTCACCACAACGTTTCCATATTTGCACATCTTAAATAATTTTTATTTCAAAACTGAATTTTTTGTTTTCCATTGTCAAGAATAAAGGAGTTGACTAATTGTTATGCTTCTCCCTAGAATGGAGATGGAAGGGTAGTCAAGGAATTCTAAAATGAAAGAAATATTGTCTTTACCCATTTATTGAATGAGGGTGCTTTCTCCTTAAATACCTGAAATAAACGTCCAAAGTTACTCTACATTGACAATTAAATAGAAACACTTGGCTGTTTAGCATCCCATCTACCAAAGTTATGAGTGTCCCACCACCTTGCTGTAGTTGTTATCTCAGAAATCTGGTCATAACTTGTTTGCGGGATAATGCTCTGCCATTCCACACATCATGGGTTGCTTCATAGAATTATCACAAACATCTAAACAAAGGAACAATTTTTCCATACTATTCATAGATTTTTTTATTTATTTATTATTCATTTTAGTTGACATTATGAGAAGCTTAGGCTTAGGTAAACATACAACATGTCAATTTACATAAACTATATGCTAATTATGAAATGGACTTTAGATGTCATAAACAATGCATTTGAAGTTTATTTAATATACAGAACTATTATGTAAAATTCTAATTGTGTCTGTTCAGACACACAGTTTGTGTTACTCAATCAGATAAAGACTACAGTACAGATTGTACTGAAATTTTACATGGACATTCTTGGGATCCTTGGTTAATATATAGGCCTATTCGTATTTCAAAAATCCCTCCAGGCTACACCCCACTGGTCTCTAAAGTTGTGAAAAATGCCATCTTGGTCTCTTAAGTTCCATTACAGCAAAAAATATTATTAATTGAAAGAGCATGTTAATGTAATCAACTGGTCTGTGTAAACACTGTTTTGTGACAGCACAATCATATGTTTAATTAATTTAACCACTATTTTCAATTTGTTTACATTTATAGTCTTGAAAGCATAGAGTAAGCTTGGTAGTAACAATACTTCCTATTCAACCTTTTAGTAAAAATATCTAGCTTTTAACTGTACTGTACATTTGAGCAAATAGTAAACATGTGGTGCTTGGTCTAATATTTCTATACAGATATCAAAGACAAAGTTACTCTTTAGCTCGTACTATAAATTTAAAGACTGTTATAAAATCCTTCTTAGTTGTCTTTTGACAGAAATAGGCTTCCCAGACCTGTGTATCTATATATTTCTTCTTGGTCAAGGCAAAATCAACTTTGACAAATAATACTGAGACAATTACAATTGTGTGATACTGTGACGCTTACACGGTTTGTTAGTAATGGACTGTAGTTTGTTGAACAAGTAAACATAAAAAGTTAGACAGACAAGGTGTTATTGTAGTAGTTAGTGCAATTTTCATCCTCATACCTCTGTGAGTCCGGATTATCAACATTAGCTTATCTAAAATCAACATATTGATCAAGACATATTGATGGATGTCGAAAGTGAACGACAAACAGTGCCAACCTTCTCATTAATATACAAAGTGACTGATATAATAGTATCGTTACTTATGTAATTTTAACACTTGTAAATCTAAAGTCAGTGTACTGAGGGAGGCACAAAGATTGAGAACCCCTGATATAAGTGATGTGTTGGCATATCAGATTATGAAGGCGATCATTGGTGCAAGTACATGAGGCCACACCAGATCTAAAGATTATGTTTACAAAAATGTTCTGCGAAGTAAAAAAAAAATGCTTATATAAGCTTTTAAAAAGATGTTTAAAAAAAATAACTCTCTGGTTTTTTGTTTAGCATATTTCTTTTTTTACTGAAAATGCACACAATTTTGTCCATTAAACCAAAGATTTGAAAACTAATGTAAAAAGTTAATTTATAGTAAAGCATTTTCTTTTTCAATGTGAAAGTTTTTAATTTATGGTTTTTCCTTAGTTTTAGTTGAAATGACAAATTTAATTAAACATGTAAATAAATTGATACCCTAAATGTACAATATAGTTTGGGTTTACGAGGTGTGTTCAAAAAGTATCGGGAATTTTGAATTTTTTGTGGCGTTATGTTGGTATATATTTCTCTCACTTATGTTGACAATTTCGGCCATTTTGAATGTTCAGTTAATTGTTGACAGCTGCTTTGCTTGCACGTGTTTTGGTTCGTCTTCGATTTTTACCTATTCAAAAAATGGAACAAAGAACCTGTATAAAATTTTGTGTGAAAAACGAAATTAAGTGCGCGGATGCATTCCGAATGTTGACTGTGATACGGAGAAGCTACTTTGGACAAAAGCAACGTTTATTGGTGGTACAAAATGTTTTCAGAAGGCCGAGAAGATGTGAACGACGAAGAACGTGCTGGACGCCCGAGCACTTTGACAACAGACGAAAAAATTGATGAATTGAAGAAAATGGTATTGGCCAATCGTCGAATCACTGTTAGAGAAATTGCCGAGGACCTAGGCATATCGATTGGCTCGTGCCATTCGAAACTGAAGAGGCCCATGAAAGGACGACGCTACGCCACGATTGACGAGATAGAGACGGCATCGAAGGAGGAGCTGAACAAGATACAACAAAAATAATTTTTTGAAGTGCTTTGAAGATTGGAAAAAACGTTGGCACAAGTGTATAATATCCCAGGGGGATTACTTTGAATGGGACAAAATAGATATTCACGAATAAATAAATAATTTTTGAAAATACACAAAATTCGCGATACTTTTTGAACACACCTCGTATGTAAGATTAAAATCTTCATTGAAAACAAAAGGCCTCACACAAATAAAAATGTAATTATTATTGCATTTAAATCAATTAAGGAATTCCAATAAGAAGCTTCTACAATGTGTATGTATAATGTATACATGCTATGAATGGAGACCAAGCCATATAGAACAAAATGTCATAATTGCAGAAGGTCAACACACAGTTCTGTAAAACATTCTGTCTAAAACAGGATAAGGCACAAACCAGGTAAATAGCTGAAAGTAGCCTACACTATCTCACTGAACTTTACTTACAGAAACTTTTTCAACAGTTAATTTCAGATCGGTTAAACTTTAAACTATATTACATTAAAGCATTAAAAATAGGGCCTTTTGTTTCTATAGATAGTGACATACGTTTAGAAACAGACCCGTCTACCAAGCAAATGGAATGGGGTAGTGATTTTCCTGAGAAGTGAAACCTAAACTTATGAAGAACATCTCTTTGAGATTTAGACAACCAAATTAGGTTTCAAATATCTTTTAAATGAAATAGTCTTGTGAATAACATACCCCAACTCCTAAGGAATAATACTCTATTCTAGTTTACCACGCCATAGTGAACCACAATTTTGGAAAACTCATACCATCTGTCAGACAAATGATTATTGTTGAAGGGTTCATTTTTAATTACCTTTAACAAATTTGTACAAGTAAATTGTTTTATCACTTCAATAATGCATTTAACTTCTTATATTCAAATTCAACAGTTTAATATGGTACAGTTCAGCTCATCCAACCATGTTATATATAAGTTAAGTACACACAAATGAAGTGATAAATACTATATGGTGGCTTAACAACTACCTCACAGCTGTAACTGCAATGTAAAATTTGAATCTGAACATCTAACGTTGAGATCCTTACATCATTTACAACATTCAGGTAAGTGTTCAGTTGTGTTATGTTGTTAACTGATACAGTTTATATGTATGCATGATTAGATGGCCATGGCCAAAGTTATGGTGTATATTATCTAAGAAGAGAGAGGAAGCAAAGGGTTAGACTCATGTTCTTAAATCTAAAGAATCGACCAGTAAAATTTAAGATAATGTTTTAATTGTATACCATATTAATTTGTCACCTAAACTGAAAAACCCCAATTTGAAAACTGAAAATTTTTTCTATCTTTTATTTTGAAAAACATAAATAAGATTGATAAAAATGTTAAATCATAAAGTCTAAACTTTTATAGACCTTATTCTATACAATGTCCATTAATATTTTGTGCATTCAGACTTCCTTCATTGAATTAAATAATGATTTTTATACACAAGGAGTATTTGAAAATTGTATTTAACTCATATTATTAAATTATGTCTAGAAACACAAAATTAAACATACAGCAAAAATGAGGCTCAACTGAGTTTCAAACAGGAAACCTCAACAAGCTTACTAGCATGTACCTAATTTTGGTGAGGGACTAACTGGTACACTAGTCTACTATTAAAGTAGTCTATTGAAATTGTATCTTGTTTTGTAATATTAAGTGTTGTTCTTCTAAAACTATAACTTAGGGAAATCTTATTATCATCATAGTCTGTGTGCAGATGCATGGGTATAATGTTGTGCATGAATATATATTAACGTTAATCAACTAACTTGGTATTACTTAGTCACTTTTAGCTTAAAAGTTTAAATAGACACTTCTAATATCCATAAGTAGAGGATATTTTATATGAAAATTTTGTAAAACTTATTGTAATAATATTTGTTGAACAATATGGAGATAAAGCCAGGAATTATGGCTAACTACAGAGTGCGCTGACTTTTAGTCAACATAAAGGTTCTAGCAGTTCCCTAAACCAGAACCTTGGCGAAAGAGATGTCAGCTTTCTGATGCTGTGATTAGTTCTCCATAACATTAAAACACTGACTATAATGTATCAATATATTCATGAAGGCCAGGATAAGGTATTGTGCATATAATATTCTGGACTTTTAAGAGTTTGTCTTTCTAAAGAGCAAACTCACAAAAGATTATGTCTGTAACTTCCGCAGCAAAAACTGTTGAATATGCAAATGAGCCAAATAAAATAGGATATTTTTAAGGTTTACAAGATTTTAATCAATGTGACAAAAGGCAGCCCAAAATAAATTGTAAAATATTTTTCTTTAAAAAAGACGATTAATTTCTAAAATATAACAGTTCTTTTTATAAATTTTTAGTCAAGTTTTTAATATATAGGATCTTAAAATTAAAATTTCAGTCAACATATGTTTTTGGTATTGGGAGCCACCTTGACGTTGGTATGTTATTCTTCTCAGATGCAATTATATTGTCAAAGGCCTTTAATATGATGCATAAGCTTGTATAACATGTCATCAGTTTAAGAACAAATTGAATTAGCAAGTACAAACTTATTGATATTTTAGATGATTGTAACCACAATTTTCTTGTTACAGGAGACAATGATGACACCTCGCAGCCGCAAGCCTGTTGTAGCCGTTTCTGCCTCCAACCTGTGTCACCTGGCCAACTTGACCTGGGGGGTGAAGGGGGAGGAGACCTCAGACTCCTTCAGCGAAACAGGTGATTCACTGGCAGGGGCGTTCAAGGAATACTTGTCTAGCCGCAGCATCCTCTCTGCAAGCCCAGTGGACCTCAGTTTCTCTAGCCGTACAGGTGACTTTGATCCTTCATCAGAACCAAGCCATGAGGACCCACCTAGGTCGCCACTCAGTGAATCTCTCTTGTATGTTCTCGACGGGAACGCTCCAGAAGACTTAAGCTCGGACTCTTCTGGTTATGGAGATATCCGGTCAAGAAAGAGGGAGGCAGATGGAGGTGATAACAAACCAAGCAAAAGGTTTGGACCACGTGATATTGTTGTAACTGGCAGAGAGACAGTGAGGGAAGTTCCACATGAGACTTCATTATAGCCAAATATTTAATAGTCATAATGAACTCTACCTGCAAGTACATCCAAAGTGTTAGCTTTATACTCAGTTGAATATTCTACTAAAGGTTATTTATTTTATTATACTAACTAAAAGAAATTGTTTAGTATATTTGTAATATAGTTTTTATTCTTCTATATTAAAAATACTAAATGAAACATTTGACTTAACGCAACAAATTTTTTGCATTACTCATATTTATTTAAGGAAGTATTATAAGAAAAATAATTGTAATAATGGCCAACATATGGTCAAAAACTGAACAAATTTTAATGGGGTGAAGATTGTGCCTAAAAGCACTTAAATTAAGATAACCAGTTTTGCCTTGCAAATCTTTAAAAAATATTCTTTTTAAATAATGTTATATATTAATTTAAGACTTGTGCAAATACTTTGAAATTGAATAAGTAAACTGGGAATGCTCATCTTAAAAGACACAAAGTAAAAATGATTATTCCATGGTGGTACAAATTCTGATACATGTTTCTGACAAGAATGGTAACTAATATAATCTTAGTGGACAAAGGGAATAAAAATTAGAATCTACTCAGTAAAATATACTGCCTAGACATAGGAATAACTTTTTATGAAGTGAAACTACAAACATTGGTACGTTTTAAATTCATTTATAATAATACCATACATTACAGAGCAACTTTTCTCTAGGCTTTGCATTTTCTCGAAATAGTAAAAAAGTAACTTTTCTTGTTTGTAAATTGTTGTACGTATAAAAGGTCATAATTTTCCAAAAACACCAAACATAATGTTATTGTTGGTGTTTGTTCTCCAATAGACTATAATGTTATTGTATTTTACTTTAAAAGTTTTTCATTTTTTGAAAACATTTATTTTTAGCATTTTAATTCTGAACCAAATTTATTTACAAACTTTTATCATAGTTGCAAAATTAGAAACAACAATTACCTAACGATAGAGCACAGTATAGATATAAATCATTCACATACCGTAAACACATAGCCAGTTTTCAGTATAGTAATATTTAGACAAAAATTAATAAGTTATACTGTTAAAAATAAATTCTACATTAATTTCAACAAACTATAACATTTTAGTCTGGGCCAAATTAAACAAATATCATATATATGTGTGTTCCAAATGTTATGCACATTGAAGGGGTCTCAAAAACAGTAAGAGATACAACAAAGCTTAAATGGACAAAGTTGTGCATGATAACAAGACCAACAAATTATTGTGGTAAAGTTGATTATTGGTTGCATTGTCCACTTACTGCACACAAAAAACTTAATTTGGTCAAAAATTTCAAACTGTCACAACTCTCTTATTAGTACATATTTTGAAACGTTTGTTGCGTTGAAATATGTATGAAATTTCTTCTAGTTTTTAAATATTGTAATTATAATTTTTTCAAGACCAGCAAGCAGGAGGTGTAGGGTTCAAGTCAATTGTTTTAGTGCAAAGGCCCATTTTGTTACTCAGGTAAAAGAAAGTAGATTTTGTACTGATTTCAAAAATATCATATATTTATACTCTTTCCTCATGGATTTCATCAAATAATTCATAAAATCTCATTTCTGTATGGTTGTGAGAAGTGAATTTTTATTCTACTTTCAGATAGTTGGTAAACCTGACATATTTCACTGCACACAGTGTTGGAATCAGCTGTTTAGTAAAACAGAAATTATCAGACAATGTCAGAGTAAAAATGACTGTTACTGACATTTTTATAATTGATTATCAAAGTAGCATGGTAGTTTCTAATTGTATCATAATTTATAATTTTATAAAAACTAAACACCATTATATAAAAATAATGAAACAACCTAATTAAATTCATCACAGCTAAGTTTATTCTAACTGAAAAAGAATATAATAATTATTTTGTTTTACAATTGTTTTATGTAATAATGTTAATGTAAAGACTCAGTTTTTGAAATAGCTTTTAATTTACAAAATGTTCAATTCACATAAGTCACATCTACAACAATTTCAACACCGCATTTAAACTTTGTTGGTGATTTATTTAAAAATAAAAATATCCAATGGTGGTGTCTTGTGCATGTGGGGACCAGCAGACTTTTATTCGTTAGAGTAAAAAAACTGTGTTCAAATTTAATTAGGTTATTTTATTGTTTGTGTCTGATGATTTTTATTTTTATATTTTATAAAATTATAAATTATGATACAATTAGAAACTAACTAACAAAATAAAGTTTTCAGTTAGATTTCAGACCATCAGGAACAAACTATCAAAATTTTATTTATTAAGTTGTTACAGTAGAATAATCTTATTGGCACTCTTTCAAATATAGTGACAAATTTCATATATAACGTGTACAAACAGACAATCTGTTACAAACTAATAGATGGCAAGAAAAGTAAGTGTGCTCTACCAATTTGAAAAATATAAGATACAACTAGACCGAAGAACTAGCAACTTTATTCACTTCAAAGTAAATTAATATCTAGCACGTCCTGAGAAATATAAGCTTCAACTAGGGAATAATTACTATTACCCTTCTACTTACTTCTTATTCATATCAAACCTAGTTATAATTTGTTTAAAGGTATGTATCAGGAACAACTACTTTTGTTCACTTTGCCCAATATTTTTATCAATTCAGACTGAAAGTAGTGTAGCTTTTATTTAGCAACTGGTGTTTCTTAATGCAATAAACTAATAGTTTAAATTTTATTTCTTTCTCTGTAATATCCTGAAAAAATGTAATATTACTTTAATTGTGACTATAATGAAACTAAACATGTTCTAAAGCAATTTTAAAATAAAATGTACAATAAATTTTAAAAAGCCACTTTTTAGGTTAAATTAGTAAGGAATTGCATTGTATAACAGTTCAAAACATCTGCTTGTATGTTTGTGTCTAAAGCTTATTTTAACCAAATCCAATGCTCAAAATATAATTTGTTATACATCTAAATGGATGTATTTGATCGTTATTAACAAAAGATCAGTTAAATCTGTTTCGTTATTTTTGACGTTATTGTTTGATTTTAATTATGTATAATTAAAGTAACATAAAAAATATTTAAAACCTGTACTGCCTAATTCTGTTTTTTATATCTATTTTATATGATACAACAAAAAATTAACATAAATAAATTGTAACATTTATTGGTTCTAGAAATATTTAGTTTATGACAAATATTTTTACATGAAAATAATAGAACATTTTCACTTCAGAACTTTGTATAGGTACTATGTGTAAAGAAGCAAATCCACTAAGCTACATATATTTCTTTCAATATATTATGTAAATCAGTTAATGCGAATGTTGTTTAGCTCCAGTTCACTTTCCTCTTATATGTAACATCTGAAATCTGATTAGACAATGAGAATACCTCTTGACCTAGATTGCACTACTTTTTGTAGTCTGAGTGTTTCCGATGTCGAAACAATGCAGGGAGCTTCTTCATTGCCGACTATTTTTTATCCCTTCAGACGAACATGATTCCAGATTTCAGGAGTCAAGTTAGCAACAGCATCAGATTTCAAATGGTTGATTTAAGAGGAAAATGAAATTGAGCTAAACTGAACAGTCATATTGAATCAACCCTCCCCATCTTAACTGCTTTAAATCTGTTAATTCATGATTTTTTAACTATTCACTTTTAAGGATTTTTATTCATTGTTATACTAATTATATAATACATAGGTTCTATAAATTATTACTGTACTAACAATTATTCATTAATATCAATCCTGAGATAATCACTCTCAAAAATGTAAGAAAACAAACAAGCAATAGATACAATGGTTTCTGTGACAACTATTGTAGCTGTAATTAATGAGAAGTTTGATTAATCCTATTTGTGCATAGTCCTGTAAATTTTATCTCAGTTTTATTTAGTGCTTCCATACGTTTGGTAATATAAAAATGTGTAAATGCTCAACATAAGAATGTGGCTTTACCACTTGAATGATGATCTAATTCACTGCATATTGAGGCAATTTTTGCTTTGAAGTTTAATCATTGATCATAGTCTAATCTATTTAAAGAAAATATATATTTCATTGAATAAGGTGAGGAATTTTGATTTCTTGAAAATTTCAGCTGAGCTCTCTTCTAATTATATTTTTGGTTTAATTAATTAATTGTAACAAACTGTAAGTAGTTCATCTTGATCTAACCAGTGCTTAGTATCTTAGCTTTTAGATTACCCACTCTGGCCAATTGCAACCACACTAAAGTACGGATTTTAAAAATTAATGAAATATGATTTTTGTAAAGGAATAATGATAACTTTTTTGGCATTTTTTAAAACTTTTTACCCATGCTTTGTAGCCAAATTTACTGTTTCTACATGTATTTACAATGTGCACATTATTGAAACATATCTGAATTTTAACTGAGCAAGAGGTGAATTAAGAAAATAACTTTCTCAATACAATATTGTGTTTATTAGGCACTTTAATTGTCACTAAAATACTGCAATGCTGTTTATAATATTGATAACAGCTTTTTAACATCTGTTGCATTTGTGTTGAACATTTTTTGTGTATTTCTCAGTGTAGAACTGACTCAGACTCTACTGGCAAAAATATAAATTGACTCCAACAGTTTGGATAACTCATAATTTTTAATATGATTTTTTATTAGACCTATCAGGAACCTGGTCCAAAATGTTAAATTAGTGGCACAAATTTTGAAATTATGGTTCATAATTAAACACCACACCTAACAGTAAGGCTCACACATTCCTAAATAAATTACCAAGTATTATATTTCCAAATCTGTATCATTGTTAACACTACTAACTTGTAAATAGATCCCCTATTTTATTATTATTTTGGATTTCATTTTAGTAAACAAAATAAAACTGGATTAGATGCTTTGAACTTCTTAAAATTCTTGCTTTTTTAATCAAAGACATGTGTTTAATTTAATAAAGCAAGAATCTTTAGCTCACTGTTAATATCAATATGTACTAAACAGTTTTTTCTGTGTAACAAAGAAAAATGAAATGAACTGAATATTTATTTGCTATAAAAGTGTAATATTGGTATGATTAAAAAAAATGTTACCATCTTTATTTTTGTTATGTTACATTAATCAGTTGTTTAATCGATTTTTAAAAGTAGAATGTAATATTTGTGTTATATTTTACGTAAAACACACTAACATACAAAATATATAAATCTAGAAGTAAAACCATTAATTTGTTACTTGATGTTTATTTTATAAGCTACACCCAAATACTTTTTTGAACAACTTCAATAACAGTTACATTGAATATTTTTGTTTTCAAACATTTACATGTGGAAGATAATACACATACATAAAATCCTGGTAATCTTCTCTTATAGTTTATCTTTCTTCTTTCACTATTTAGGTGATATTATGTCGTGTACAGTATTGTTACATGTAATTAATTGTATTCTTTAGTACTAACTCTTGTGATTGGGAGGCTGTAAGTGTATTCTTATTTGTAGGTTAATTATAAGCCACAACCAAGAGGTAGAAATATGTTTTTATAATATAATGTAAATAAATTAAATCAACATGAATGAAATAATTAGTCTGTAATGTCTGTAATCCTCAGTCCCTTTTTAACAATAATTCATAAAATTACTTACATTTCTTTTACGTCTAGCTCTAGTTGAGGGTCTGTGATTCTTATATCTCTAAAGTTGACTGAGCTTCAAACTCAGACAAAGTTGGTATTAATGATGAATTTGCCCAGTCAATAAAGGATTTGGGTAGGACAAATTATGGTGAAAAAGTTTTCTCATCGATAGATATCATCGGTGATGAGAAAAGGCGACTGCTCCGATTCTCATCTTGCACATTTGTTCGGCCGCCATTGGACATTCTAATCCACTTTCTCACCATTCCTTCACTCAGCACGTCTTCCTGTAAACAAGTTGACGATAAATTTTAGCCGCTTTCACATTCCTTGCGTTCAAAAATCTTATTACAGAACGAATCTTACAATCAGCGGGATCACTAATTGTCTTAAACATTTTGAGAAAACTGAAAACACAACGTAGAACAACTAAAATGTTGTGAGTCGATAGCCACTGAACAAGACTAGTGCCAAATTTGGTAATAATAGTTGCCAAAGAAGGGATCTTCGAAACTATAAGAGATACACCAAAGGAACTGATGGACAAAGTTGTGCAAATTAATAAGACCAACAAATTAATGTGGTAAAGTTAATTATTGGTTGCAGCGTTCACTCGCTGCGCACAACAACGGTTTTTGGTCAAAATTTTCAATCTGAAGCAGCTCTCTTATTAGTAGCTATATTAAAACTTTTTTTTATATGAAATCTGCATGAATTTTTTTTCTAGTTTTTAAAAACTAAAAAGTTCTCTAGACAAGCAAGGCAAGAGGTGTAGGGTTTGAATTATTTTTTTGACGCAACAATCCAATTTTTACTTAATCGAAAGAAAGTAGATTACAGTTTTCATAAAAAAATTCATGAAACCTGATTTTGTATGGTTTGTGGAAAGGGAATTTTTATTCTATTTTTGGGATAGTTAATAAACCTGAGTGATATTTCACTGCGCATTATTGAAATCAACTGTTTAGTAAAACATAGAAATCAGACAAGGTTAGTCTAAAAATGAATGTTACATTTGTGTAATTTTCGATTAGCCAAATAGCATGTTAATTTCAAATTGTATCATAATTCATAATTTTATGACAAATAAAAATAATTAATCAACCTAATTATGGGTGGTTTTATTCCAAACAAAAAATATCTAATCGTACCCAGTCTTGTGAATATGCTGGACTTTTTTTAGTTGAGTAAAATGAGTTCTGTTCAAATTTTATTTTAGAAACTATGATAATAGTGTGATAATAACTATAACAATAACTATTAAAACCCTTTTTTGGAAATCTGCATGTTGGAGGATTAATAAGCTACAAGAGTTCAGTTGCATCTTGAAGATTTAGTGATATCATTTTCTTTTTATAAATCCCAAATTGTTTCAATTTTGTGGAAACTCAACTTACATCTAAAAAAACACAAGAATCAATGCTTGTAATGTTTGTCTAGACATATGTCCATTAGTTTTCTTAAAATACTACTTCCTTTTGTACAAGCTCTTTTGTTAATCCACTTTTCAATTTCTCTCCACTTCCTCTTCCAATCACTAATGGTTATTTGCCATACTCTGTTTAACATGTCTTCTTAATAAACTCACCTTTATCCAGTCTCTTCAAAGCATTCCACTTTGTTTCTAAAGAAGTTACTCATGAAAGTTACTATTCAAGATACACAACTGCACAGTGAACACGACCATAAACTGAAGACTACAGTGAGCAGACAAGCAGATAAAACCATTGGCGCAGTGAGGGAAGGGGGTTTAGGGTTATCTCCCTTTCCCGTAGAGCTCAGAAATAATGTTTTTTATGCAGAAAAAATATTTTAATCGTGCAAATTTTGTAACACGGGGTTTCCATTTACCATGAAAACGTAATTAACTGTAGAATTGGCAGATATTTCCCACCCCACCCCGACCCTTGTTGGCAGGCCATTTTAGAAGGTTTGTACCCATTCTTTGAAGTTTGTAAAAAATAAATTTATATTATAAATTTACATGTGTAACAGATTATTTTTCAGGGGACTGTAGAGATAATTATGGTATACAAAAATTATGCATAAATAGTTCAAAAAATGTTTAACTAAAATCTTTTTAATTTTTGAAAAGTGTTGAAACTGGACCTTGTAAAGTGTGATAATATAACAAATATTAGAATATAAGATAACAAAATTATTTATATGATATAGTTTCAGAAAATGTATAATGGTATCCAGGTTGTTTTGAAGAAAAATTAAATATATTGTAAAATCTACTAATAGTACATGAAAGGCTAAATTTGTTACCATGGGTTCGATTATTTACAAAAAATATAAATTGTACACTAAATATACCAAAATTTAGAGTTATTATGTGCACTTCAAAATAATAAATAATCACTACCTGGTATTAATGTAGGCTCGTAGGTACATAGGCGTAGTGGATAGTGATGTTGAGAGCAACATGTTTTGATAAATCAAGTTTCTTGTTTAAATTTTGATATTGCAAAATCTCACTGATTGTATTAATTTTTCAATAAATAAGTATTAATTTTGAACTTAATATTGGCTTAGTTTGGAGTTCCAGAAAGCATAAAGAGAAACATAGGTGTTACTGTCAAGGTGTAGGTTGTCTAAATCTGACAGGTCAACAAATTACCTCATGTCAGACAACCTATCAGCAAAATTTTGGGACATTATTGAAATGAGAGCCTAAAACAAGCTACAGACTATACCCATAACGTATCACTATTATTATAGCTCCCAAACCCTTTCACCATTACAGTCATCAATTCTTTCTATTCAAACTTGTATATAAATAGTGGTGGTAATGTTGACTATATGAACTGTAAAAACTATACCCATGACGTATCACTATTATTATAGCTCCCAAACCCTGTCACCATTACAGTCAGCAATTCTTTCTATTCAAACTTGTATATAAATAGTGGTGGTAATGTTGACTATATGAACTGTCAAAACTGGTGAATATCGGATCGATTGTTAGTTAAAGAGTTAAGCCATACATTTTGTTTACCATAAATACCTTTACCTTTAATATGCTGTAAATTTCTTTTGAAAGTTTGGCACCTGTAGCTTTACTAGTTCTAGAGATATTCTTTTACACAACACACAAAATGGCAGCTAATGGCTAAATGACATTTCTCTACCTATATTTATACAACATTTTTTGTTTCAAATCATCAGTACTATCAGCTCCAAAGTTTGTGATCACCCTGTGTATATATACTTTAATTGTTTACATAAACATTTTAAAATGTTTTTATTTATATATTTAAATTTATGCTGGCTAGTATTTTTCTCAGGAAGTATGGTTCAAAATGTTTATGACTTTTTTATCAAACTTTTTTATAAACAGCTATTTTTTGCATATTCCTTTTTATGAGCTAATGATTAATAATTATGGTTCTAACAAAAATTAACTTAAAAAGGTTGGTACTTAAAAGGTTGAGAAGAGAAGAACCAATCAAACACTATATAATTCTGTAATTTCTTCTAACTTGAGACATATACACATTATGAAAAATAACAATGTTTATTTGTATTTGAATCATGCAACAACAAATGTAAATACATTCTTGATATCTAAGTAAAGTCATGCAATATTACATTCAAAAGTTTGACTTTACATTACTTTAATATAGCATATGCCAACCCAAGTCTGCAGCATTTTATAATTTAAAACAATATACTTTTATAATTTGTACTACATTGAAATTCTTACTCAATCACTATCTTGCTCACTTTTTATATTATAATCTATTGTAACATAACTAAACTTAAACTGCTTTAAGCATTTTAGGAAAAGATTAAGTATAATCTCTTAACTGTTTTAAAGCTATTTGATACAAAATGTGAGTAGGGAAAAAAAGCCTTATCTCTAACATAGGTAATATAATCATAAACATAATTACTACATGTAAAGCTGTACTGTTAGTCATGTACATATATAAATTTTATTACATTTAACTATGACTTTCAGTAATACGTAAACACAAAATATTATGTAAGAAGAATTTGCTAATTTAATTTATGGAAAATCACAACATACTATGATTTAATATTCCAACAACCTTGTAGGGAGTAATTATTGAATCTAATTTAATATATATATATTTTCAACAAAGTACTCGAGTAAACCAAAATAATACAACTTAACACTGATAACCAGCCATTACATAGTCTAATGAAGTAAAACCTGTCAAATACAACCATGCGATATCCGGCCTGATGAAAAATGATAAAGTGTGGAAACTGTAAGCTTTGCTCTGTAAACAAGGAATTTCTCACGTGTGATCACACTCTCCCACATGTCAGTTGGCGGGGCAGGGATGGTACAGGATTGAGAGACAACACTATCAGTGCTGTTGTGTTATCTTATAAATATGCATCACAATGTGTTGTAGTTATGGGATAGTTACTTTATACATTTTGAAGTTGAGATTTGAATTTTAAATATTGAACGCTACTAGAGATGCGCAGAATATTCGTATAGTATTCGGTATTCAGCACCTTTTCCACTATTTGTATTTGGCCGAATTATTCGGTTTTTGTGCCGAATATATTCGGTTCGAATGTTTCTATTTTTTTGGCTACACAACACGGTATCTAACTAAAAGACAAAACTTCTTATGTCATTTTATAAGCCAAAGAAATCTTATGAATAATGTGTTGAATAAAGCTAATAAAATAAAACCATTAAATTTCAAATCAATATTTTTTTTAAACTTCAAATCAAAATATTTATTTCTTAACCTGTAATTATTTACAGTCAACTTGTATTTTATATCTTAACCTTAAATCAGCATCTATTTTTATACTTATCAACTTTTATACTTAAACTTAAATTCAAATCAAAATTTTGTAAATCTCTATCAAACCCACATTTCTTTTTAAACCTCAAACCAAAATTTTAAATTTTTCAATGAACACATTAAGTAGCAAATTGATAATAATACACTATAACAGATATATATAAAGAAAAAAAAACTAAAAATGTAATAGAGATCTGAAATAAAATAAAAGACAAGCAAAAAGGAACCATACATATTCTAATATTTATAATTAATTAATGGTAAATTATGGTGCAGAAACACCAAGCTTTCGGCACTCTCCGGCAAGAGTCTGTTGGGTTTTTCTTCGTATAGGTTCCCTGCTTCTGATAATAATCGTTCGCAATACACACTATTACCAGGAGCACTTAGAAATACTAGGGCTAAGTTAGCTAAATGTGCATATTTAGACTTATGCTTTGTCCACCAATCAAAAGGGCTCTGGGTTCTAGGTAAAAGACTTTCAGCTACATAGCAGTCCAATTCCACAGCGATTGGGCTTTTAGGATCTTCCGAAATGACCAGATTAGTCGATGCTTAAGATTCCCACAGTTGTCAATTTGTATATTTTTCAAGTACTATTATACACTAAATCAAACCTACAGAATTTTCCAATTAGGAATAATATTCATCATTATAACACTAGAGGGGGGAATAAACTCAATATACTTCCTCATAGACTGGCTAAAACTGGCACCTCTTTCAAGCTAAATTGTATTAATTTTTTCAATAGGCTGCCTGATGGTGCAAAGTCTGTTAGTTTTAGACCTTTTAAACATAAAATATACAATTGGCTTCTTCAAAACCCATTTTATAGTATAAATGAATTTTTAAATTGTAACATAGATGTTCAATTTTAACTAAATAACTTAATTTACTGTGCCTAAGATTGAATTTTATATTTTATTGTTACTATTATAATAATTTTTTTTTTTTTCTCTCTCTTTTTATATATATCTATAAACTATTAAAGGGATGTCTAGGTTAACTGTTTCGTAATAGTTATATTTATAATGATTCTCATTCTGTACTTTCTCGTTATTATTCTTGCAATATTTATATAACTACAAACTAGGTTGACTTTGCCTATTCAATGTAAATTGTCAATGGCAATAAAATTCTTGATTCTTGATGCAAGTTCATAACAGTTCCAAAATGTCACATGAGGTTCTTCTAAAAAATGTGTAACATCTTGTAGAGGTCTCTTTTTTAAGGTTTGTTACAGATTGATCTTCACTTGAGTTTTGAGAATCAGAGTCGCTTCTATGAATGGCTTCTAGAAAAAGCCTTCTTCTTACCAGTTCACAATTTTGGGGAGCAAAAAATCTCATTCTAAACTGAGGGTCCAATAATGTAGACAGGCAGTAGTATTTGTCTTCTTCCAAATTTTGAAAATGACTTTGAACTTCTTGCAGCTTCTGTACCATTTCTGGTGTATTTGGACATATTTCTAAAATTTCAGGCTTTGTAAAATATTTGTTCAGAGTGTTACTATGGGGAATCACTTCTGAAATTGACAAACGTCTAGAACTGGTAATTTTGGTGACTTCTTCAAACGGTTTTAATAGAATTAAAAATTCTTTGAGAATCAGCCACTGTCTTTCGGTAAAATTTCGAATGTTAACTGAGTCAGAATTGTAAATGTAAAGCGAAATTGCAAGTTTTTGTTCAATGATTCTTTCCAACATATAATAGGTGCTGTTCCACCTCGTTGTGACGTCCTGTATAAGCTGATGCTCAGCTAGATTTAGTTCTTTCTGAATATTTTTCAGTTTTTCTTGCGCCGTGCTGGAGTGGTTGAAGTGTGTCACTATTCTTCTAGCAGAGGTCAAAGCATCACTTACGTTTTCAACCTGTAATGAAGCTTTAATTGCCAATTGCAATGCATGTATAAAACAGCCCTTACCAACAAATGAACTATCATTGATAGCTTTAACCATACTGGGACCACCATCTCTCATAATCATGTGGATTAGCGAAGCAATGTCCCAAGTTGAAGCTAACTCTTCCAATACAGAACGTATATAATCAACTAAGTGAGACCCAGTAAAAGTTTTATTTGCAGAACTCTATGTTGTAGAACGAAGTCCTCATTAAGCCAGTGTGCAGAGAAGCTAAGCATGTTGTTTAAGCAAGTCCTCATATCAGATGTAATCGAAACAGCCTGGATCAATTTTGTACTCTCTCATAAATTGCCGGAATCAGCACTTCACTTATATACTTTCTTCCAGGCAACTTATATTTAGGCTTCAATAAATGCAGTAATCTGTTAAAGCCTTTGTTTTCCAGAATTGAAATAGGCTGATTGTCAGTTGCGATCATTTCAGCGATGGCGTTATGGATTTCCTTTGCTTGAGAATCTTTTATGACCCAATTTGTAATAAAAGCCTCCTCTAGAGTACTTTCTGAATGAGACCGGCCTTTATTGGACTTTACACTGTAAGTTGTAGGTAAAGTGTCTGAGCTATGTTCAGAAGCACTTACAGAAGTAGACATGGTTACTGGCAGTTGTTCTTTATGTTTCAGCTTCAAATGATTTGTCATACCAATCGCCGGAAGCACTGCACCCTGTTCCACCACGAGAAATAACACAACTGCACAAAATGCACTTAACTTTTGTATTATCATCTCCCATTTCGTCAAAAAAACCCAAGCATGTGATCTTTTACGCCCACTCATATTGCAAACACAATAAAGTTAGTATTATCAATATTTTTGCAATAATATGCACCTTTTTTTATTTGTAAGTTGGTAACGTAATCGTGCGATGTTTTGAAGCAAATTGACAGTGCGGGTGGCGGGCTGTGCGGTACTGCTCACTCGTCATTTAGTAAGCAGCGACATGTTAAAACCTGTTTACACAGCAATACAATAAAATGGTAAACCAACATAATTCGGCCGAATTTCCGGTTCAGAATAGGTTGAAACAAATAGCATTCGGTTATTCGGTGAAACCACTATTTGGCGCATCATTAAACACTACTAAATTAATTAGTAATTATTTTAGGTTTCCTTTTCCCTAAAATAAACCTATATTTATTATCTATTGAATTGTGTTTTATTTTACATATGTAACTCCAAAAAGTAAAATTATCCAGTGCATTAGTTTAATTTTAATGTTTCAACTGGAGTAATTGTTTGCTGTATTATAAGTTTATAAAATTGTGGATGGGATGCATTTCACAGTGCAGTATTAAACGATTTCATAGTGTCTGCATATAGTAAACCACATCGGTAGAGCACTTGGATTAAATTAATTATATTCTTTATGATTCAATTCCACATTCCCTTTAACAATATCCAATGCCACATTATGCTGGATATGACAGGTTTTACTATACAATATTATATTAGGTTACAGCCTTCGCCAAAGAATATGTTAATACATGTAAGGCCATGTATAAGTTTGTTGAAGTATCATACATTATTCCCTGACCATTTGCAAATTATTAAAAATACAGTTTGGCTTTTTTAACACAAATTATTTGTGTTGGACACATACATTCTGGTAGAGATTGTGTGAAACAGAATTAGGCTGACAGCCAAAGTGTTAATAAATAAAAACAGCAGATGGAGTTTTCTCTTAGTACAGCAAATTAATTCTGTCATTTTTACTTTAAAATGTAATACATGATTTGTCACACAATATGCAAAGATGATACATTAAGCTAAAAATTATTTTTCACCTATATAAAATATTGGGTGACCCCACCTAGTATCATTGTGCTCTGACATGTTTAACAAAATAAAATTATTTCTTTAAAACCTTAACATGCAGTAAATAATAAAAATAAAAGGAAAATCCTGTTTTTATAGGTGTAAAGAATAAAACTAAACATCAGAATTATATTTACTTTAATGATAAAATAATTGAATCACACCTTGTGGCTATATTACATTACTTTATAATGTGGTTGATTGGGTATGGCAATACGAATATTTGCTGAGAAGGAGAGGGTATATGTATATACATAACAAAATTATAGTGAAAACCGTCTTTCAAGTATCATACACAACAATCAATCGAGTTAAGCATATAAAATTTGATAAAACTTGTAGTGTATGTAAACTTGATTTAAATAAATTTAAGAGTGAACAAGAACGATCATTCAGAATATTATTTATAAAGAAAATGTATTTCAATTCTAATGTTTGAATTCTAACACATTGCACATTATTAAAATCTCCTGACTTCAGAAGAATGATTTGTCTCTATCTTGTTTCATTATTTTGCATTAACCCTTAGAATCTTAAGTTCCCACATTTAGTATTAAAGAATCTAATGACATCTAAATCTGTGAGTTTAGGATGGAAACCAATTTATGTGCAACACTGTTATGAAGTATATACCCGAATAAAGTACAACATAAATTAAATCTAATTAGTATCGTTAGATTTCCTTAATACACTCAGAACAGAGTATAGGTTTAATGACACAGCTATGTCATATAACTGGACAGCATTAATGATGTACAGTAAGCCAATCAATTCAATGTTGCCTGATGTTTCTCCTAGTTGGAAAGCCATTATCAAAACATATCATCATGACTCAGGTCAGGTATTAACCTGAGACCACGTTCTTTCAATGCTTTAGCTAACAATTTGTCATGTTCCTGTTTGGCCTCTTGTTCACGGCGTTGGGCATCCAATATCTCGTCTACTGTCACTTCCACCAGAGGTAGAGAGACTTCTTTCTCATTGTCCTGTAAAACAAATATTCTCATTAGACAACAAGTTCTAAAAAATTTTATTGTTACAGTTTCAAATAATAATTTGATTCTAAACAAAATGATATAGCCTAAAAATAGAAAGAAAAAGAAAATGGCTAATAAGAAACTATCTGAATGTTATTGATGCTGGTTTCCAACTTCCATTTCATGAGTTGCCTGTAGCAATCAGTAGTCCTATGAGATACTTATCACCCAGGTGTAACCTTTCAACATTCAAAAGGCTACCTCTTGTGTTTCAATATTATAAACAGCAAAAACTTACTATAACTTAAAGAAAACCAGACTTTATATTGTTAACATCAAATACAGAACAATATTTCTGGATTGGGACACCCTAATCACCAAGTGGTATGAAATAGACTTTATCATTTATTTTCATACCTACCAAATACACACAAAATTTCATAAAAATTGGTCAAGGCATTTTGGAGAAGTACGACCTCAAACACATGGCATGAGATTTATATATATTAAATATTGCACTGATAAATGAAGCTTCTATTGATCTGAACACTACTATAGCTTAATCAACAGCATAGCTCTTACTCTACACAAAGAGCCTCCTTCAATCTGAACTAACTTTTACCTTAGGCTGCCTCTGATAACAAAAGAAAATATACTACCTGATTTGCTTTTACACAATTTTCAAATAACTGTGTCTAAGAGAAACAGCATAAACACGTGTGCAGACTGTCTAGGTCTAATGCAAAACTAACTCATGCATTACAATATGATATATATTGTTAAGATCTTTCATATTTTTTAATAACACTATTAAATTATAGGTTTGGTAAATATCTCATGAAACAAGAAAGGTAACTTATCACTCAAGAAATGAAGATAAAGCATATTTAACTCACAATTTCTCCCAAGAGAACAACATTTTCTCCTCTAACAATGAAAACTCCACGTGGGATATCGCCATACTCGTTCCCTACATGTATCCTCTCTATGGTTCGATGGAGGACTAAGTTGGCAAACTGATCCACACTACGTAGATATCCTATTAAGGTTCTTCCATCTCTAAGTAGAACCATTAATTTTTCTGAAAGCAAAATAAAACTCTATATTTTACAAATGCAGTATATTATTGAAGAAAGA
This sequence comes from Homalodisca vitripennis, assembly GCF_021130785.1. NCBI lineage: Eukaryota > Metazoa > Arthropoda > Insecta > Hemiptera > Cicadellidae > Homalodisca > Homalodisca vitripennis. The sequence goes on along the minus strand of NC_060207.1, from coordinate 152,915,246 downwards.
TTAGTATCTTTTACTGATCTTTATTTCACATTCAGAGATGCATATAATATAGTGTATACATAAACTAGATAAACGTTGGCCAGACCTTAGGTCAGTGTGGAAGGCTTCACATTTTCCACACATCAGACAAGATCCTAGCCTGGAGAATGACTCTCAATGAACCAATGTTTATCATTTTAATATGGAGGTAGTAGATGTGAAGTTTCAAACCCAATTTCAACCATAAAAGTTAACTCAGTCAAAATGGATTATTTTTAAGGATGGACAAATCATAATAGTATTGATCTTTAAGTGGCTGAAGGTAATCTCTATGTTTTAAGAATATGCAAAATTTTGTATAAGTTTATAAGGGTGTTTATTATGTAAAGCAGTAAATAGCATATTATTACACTGTTATCCGGTTCTGAGCTACAGCATGTTCCAAACTACAAGGCTCAAAGTCTTTGCAATGTTTAAAGTCAGTACAATATTTGTGCTTTACAGACAAGAAAGAGAGTTATTAGAAACTTTACACTACCATACTTGAGATTCATGCTACGCCTATCTCAGTTTTAATCAGTAATTTTAGTCAACATAAGACTGTAAAAAGGCTTTTACTATTTAGCTTATGAAAATAACATTGTAGATTGCTAAAATCTTTCAGCTTTGTACAGAGCCAATAAAAAAACTTCACACGTATTGGTAAGTTATTGGAAAAAAGTAAAGTAACAATAATAAAAAGTAACAATCTTCACAATATACTCTGTTTCCTAATTTGTTTATTCTGTGTTTTTCTCATCACCTACATGATTACTCATAATATCAATGTAACCAGTCAATATTTGACACAAATAAACCAGGACATCTTTAAAAAGTTTAAAATTTCTCATTAGATGAAATTATGTTATAGGTTGGGTTAGATGTTGAACGATTAGATTAGAACAAACTTGAGAAAATTACCAGGAAATAGATATTAGTTTCGGTTGTGAATGCACCATCACTGCTGAAATGAACCAGTTTATTCAGTGTGACAGTGTTTAAATTGGATGAAGATATGAGTTAAAACAGCAAAATGTTTAGACCAGTTAGAATCTGTTTTGAGAGGTTCCGAAAAATGTTTGATTTATCAGGTTTCAAAATGGCTGCCATACAAAAGCTTCAAACTGTAATAACTGGGATCAGGAGATTTTGTGTATGAATAGTGTGAGCTTTTTTTAAATGATTATTTTGATACAAAGTTTATTTTACTTTGATAAATAATAATTGAGTAATAAAAGTGTTACTGAGTGCCATTCCTCTCTTAAAATACACCAATAAATTTATTAATGTTGATGAACTGCTGATTCTTAACAAGGAGTAAAGTCAAAATATTTTTATTGTAAATTCATCAAGAATTACAATATTGTCAATACACAGAAATCATTTCAGCTTTAGTCAGATTGTAGGGGTTCTCCGTTGTTTTTTAAGAATTCGCTTATGCTGTAGAATGGTCTTCTCACTAGCCATGTCTTCAATTCTCGTCTTAGCCGATCTCCAGTGAAGTCCTTCATGAATGCAGGTAGATGGTTTTGAAATCTGCAGCCGGCGTAAGATGGTTTTTTCTCTGATAGGGGGTGTGATGGACTGTCAAGTTATATCTTGAGCCATGACGAGTGTGGTAGGAGTGGAAGTCTCTGTTTTTTGGTGGTGTAAGTTTGTCCACATAGAGGATACTTTCTTGTATGTAAAGAGATACAACTGTCATAATCTCTAGGTCTTGGAATGCCTGACGACAGGTTTGACGTGGTTCAAGGTTCGCCAATGCTCTGACAGCCTTCTTCTGTAGAAGGAGAATCCGGTTGATATTGTGTGTTGAGGTTCCTCCCCAGATTAGTAGACTATAGCGGATATAAGATTCTACTAATGCAAATCAAGCTGTTTTGGCTGCTGCTAGTCCTGCAATCCATTTTATTCTTCAGACGACATATATGCTTGTACTGATTTTTCTACACAAGTGGTCGATGTGGTCCGTCCAAGTGAACTTGCTATCGAGCAATACACCAAGGAATTTTGTTTGTTTTGATTCTGTTATGCCTACTTCGTTGGGGACTTGGTCTTTTTTATGGTGAAGTGTATTTGGGTTGTCTTGGTGGGATTTATTGCTAGGTCGTTTATATTGCAGTAGTATTGCTGTATTCATGGCTGTTTTTATGTGGTTGGATTGTTCAATAGCTGTGTTGTTGCTAATTAGTAGTGTGGTGTTGTTAGCATACATAACTGTATTTGTGTTTTGGCTCTGCATTACTATGGGGCAGTCATTTGTTACTAATAGAAAGAGTATTGGTCCCAGGACTGAGCCTTGGAGCACTCCTCTTGTCATCTGTTGTGGTTTGGATTGATAGATGGAGACTTGACCTTTCCATGAGTGTTGTAATTCCACGATTTGTGACCGATCCTCTAGGTAGCTTTTAAACCATTTATTGGCCAAACCTCTCACTCCTAGGTCTTCCAATTTGTTGCACAGTAATTCGTGCCCCAAGCAGTCAAATGCTTTACTGTAGTCCAAAAATACATCTGACACGTACTGCTCATTGTCTATTTGGTCAATGATGAATTCAGTTAAGTCAATCAGAGCTGTGGTTGTAAATTTCTTTTTTAGGAACATGCTGTTTATCAGTCAGTAAGTTGTTTTGGATTATGTGTTGCATTAGTCTGGCTAGAGCAATTTTTTCTGTAATTTTGGAGAAAGTGGAGACAAGGGAGATTGGTCGGTAGTTCTGGAGATCTGTAGTTGGGCCCTTTTTGTGTTTGGGATAAACTTTGCTTATTGTTAGAGCAGAGGGAAACTGTCCAACTTCAAATGATTTATTATTTATTCAAATGATTTTGTGAGCAAACCATACACTGATGCTCCACTTGTGCTATGTTGGTACACAAATTTTTATTCTGAAGAAAATCTTACTTATTCTGTTTCCCAAACTCTTTCATGAACATCACAGCCACACCGACACTTATGTATTTTTCAGCGTATATCTCCTGAAATGCAATGTGCACAGGTGACAGCTGCATCACTGCGATATCTTTGGATTGACATTACAGTGACCTTTTCTGAATTTATTGTTCTTACATTTGGGCATGAACCTGCAGTGACTGTTAATATTTGCTGTTGACTGCTTTCTGGCAAGCCTAATCCTCACCACGGTGAGCCTGGAGTCAGGAAAGTATTGTCAAATGGATGTGTCATAACTGAAAATATATCCCTTCTCCAGTAAATCTGCCAATAAATTAAATTTGTATAAACCATGCAATCAATTAACATAATGTAAACATTACAGAATTAATTAACAATGTATCATCAGTTGCAACGTAATCCATAAAAACTAACTTTTTTGTTCTTATCTTTTTGCTAGATTATGATTATAATGGGGTTGTGATTATTATGTGGTTACATGAACATACACGCTTTTACACCAAAACAGGTAGTTCTCAGGTTAAACATATTACTTAAATTATAATGTTGTTCAATAATACGATGCGCACTTCTTACTCAAACATGATACTTACCAGTAGATAAGTTCTGGCAAGTGACTTATGTTGATTTGCCCTCCCTCAATATTCAAAAACAAATTATGCTCAAACATTTCTTACCACTCACTGATACTTTTTGAGTCAGAAATTTCGTCTACTTTATATTCCACCTTTAATAACAACTTGGAATATACATTTATCATGTCAAAAAATTTATGATAAATAGTATATTTTTGTGTGTTACTTACTGTCCAGTTCATCCAGCAGAGTCGCTGTACCCGGGGGGAAAATGGGTTTGTCAAAGCTCTGGAAAATAAATACATAGTCTATTACTGATTATGTTATACACATCTATATAGATAGGCCTTAACTAATTATATAGGGGTAAGTTAACAAAGCATCAGTAGTGTACCCAGAGTTAGAGTTGTGTATGAAGCATGAAGCATGAAGCATGTGTATTTTATAAAAGTTCAGAAAAACCCTTGCAAATCAGCCAACATGCGCTTAACAGTACAGAAGTTACTATGGGCAGATATATGGTTAAAATGCAAGGTAAAAAGAAACTAAAATAAAACTAACACAAAAAACATACTAATTTAAAAGTTCTGATATACCTTGGAAGTTACTTTCATAATAGTGCACATGTGCCTTCTTTAGAGATTTTCACTTGACATATAGACAGTCGTGAAGATGGTTTCAACATGATTTTACTTTTAAGTACCTTCCATGAACATCTAATACCATATGTTTTTGACATAATATTATGATTGTAGTGATTGCGTAAAACGTGCTACTGACACACTATTACACAAGAAGCATTTCCATGACAACTGCACATTGCACAAATAGTTTTAGTGTTTTCTACTTGATATCAGCACTTCCTTGGTCCTCTATAATAAGTATTTGCACCTTGGTGAGTTCTCTACAGTTGCATACTGCAGCCAGCTATTGTATGTTATTGTTGCATGTCACCCACCTTGTACTATGTTTTAGTTTTATTTCAAGTGTTTATTGTATCATGAAAATATTCAATACAAAATAGACTATTTAGTTCATTTGTATGATGATGATGATGATGATACAGACACAAATAGTGAAAATTACTTAGAGGACTATGCACAGGGTGAGGCAGACCATCCTTCTGCGATTTAAAACGGCTGAACGAGAAACTTACCTTCTTCATTTTAACGAAAACCATTATATTTCGACTCTAAAGAATTTGGAAAAATAATTTTAAACACCCAAAGATAAAGTGGTACTTTTGGGAGATTTTCAAATGTAAAGGTAGCTAAAGCCATACTTCATTTTAAAGGTCTCTGTTTGCTTTATTTTGGAAAAAAGTTTTAATTTATTTCACTCCTTGTATACAGGGTTGTCCAAAAGGTCAAAGTTGTATGGTTTCATAATTTGTTACTGTTACTTTGTTAAAATGTTTAGCAAATCCAAACTTTAACCAAGGTTACCAAAGAAGTATTCTTTATAAAAATATGTTACAGTTGTCACTTTTCAGCATATTAAATTTTATTTAATAGCTCAAATTTAGGACATTTCACTTATAAAACCTAAAAACATTCAAATAGCAAAGTAAGGCTTTCATTACACCTATCAATACTACCTAGATTTTTAAATTTAAGTATTTTTTTATCTTTAACCCTTTTGGGACTCAATAAGAAGTGCTAATTTCTCTATCTGGTTGTATTTAAATTTTCGGTTAAAGTACTGTGTTGTATTTTTTTTAACTAACATTATTTTGAAAAAATAATGCATGATTTTTTATGTAGAGTTGAACAAGGTATAAACAATGATTTTTGTTACACCATTATATTTTTACTTTATAATTTAATAATTAAAAACATATTTTGTTCTTGTTTTTTATCCAAAATCTCAAGTATAATGTATATATTAAAGCTGCTGGTGCATCAAATCATATTTGATTTATTGAATATACTGTATGTATCTTATTTCTTTTGTTTTTTAACATACTATTACAATAAACTGTAAAAAATAAAATTTATACAAATCCATATTGTTGGAGCTATCTAGGCTTAGATCAGGTGACAAAGTGTTGAACAAAGTTACATTATTGATATTTTAAACTATGGTATATTGTAACTCAGGGTTTAAGTTGCGATAAAATTTGTTGCATTTTGCAAAAGATCTTGTAAAATTGCGATGAAAGCAAGAAAGCCGGTCAACAAACTGTCTAGATGGAAAATGCCTGCCTACTCTCGGATTAAAAAGAATAGATACCCGAGTCTGAACGTTAACCACTAACTAGCTAATAGAGATAAAATTATGGGAGTTACATTAAACTTAGGCTTGTTTATGTCTGCATCCAGACGTATAAAGCAAATTACTTACAAACAATAACCAAGTTTAGTGTCTGTAACAAAGAAAGAAGGTACCGGTTTTTGGCGCTTTATTACTAAACTGTAATTTTGAAAGTTAAAGCATTCATTGTTAAACCTGCCATTGGAGGCCCAAAGCTCGTATGAAAAAGATGATGGTAAATGATCCAATATATTAGAATAATATATAATTTACTACAGCTTCCTCTCGCACTTAAGGGCACAAGTGGGCCGCGCATGATCGTTGCAACAACGGTCTGACGGTTCACACGTTCCAAGCAGGTGCCAGCCGTGGCAAATGAACAAAATCTGTTTAGTTAAGTTAAAGTAGTGTTAAAAACTATATTTTTAAATTTGTGTTTATGAAAATAAATGGCCTTTAATACAAAAATAATGACTATCTAAGCTCAATTACATGACTAAGTTAATTTTTTTAACAGAACCTGACTGAGAATAAAGTTAAAATGATTTACAAAGAACTGGTTTGACAACAACTTTTATCCATATAATTCTAAAATTCTAAATTACAATCTCTAAGTTAGTACTGTTGTACATATCTTGTTTAAGACTTTGGTCTTAATAGGATTACAAGTTTTCCTGCTTATGAATGTTCAAAATTGTAGTGCATTAACTGTAAATTAGTGCCAAAACAGGTACCATTTTTCGTTCTTACCAACATAAAACCTAAATTTAATGTTTGCAAACAATTTATTTGATTTATTTCTAGATGCAGAAATAAACAAGCTACATTTAGATTTAACTCGTGATTTTTGATAAACTAGTTAGTTTGCGGTCAACGTTCAAACAAGGTTATCTGTAATTTTTGATGCGAGAGTAGTATCCAACTAACACCCATCCTTGTTGCTATAAAATCGAAAACATACAATAAAAACATAATAAGTTAATGTTATAAAAATTAACATTTTTATTAATATAGGGACGTCTGACTAGACGACTAGCCTGTGTACTATTTACACTGATACTACAGTGCCGTGGCTGATACTTCTAAATGTCTTGTCTTGGCGTCTGTAACTAGCACTGGAGATTTGAGGTTATGTTATAGTCAGATTTTATTTTGAAATGTCAGACATTCATAAAAAGTAAAGCATAACCAATCTAAGCAAATTGTTAATGATGTGTGTTGAAGGCACTAATAGAAAGGTCCATTTCAATGAGGATTAAACATTGGTGTTTACAAACCAAAGAATGCTATAGTTTGAATGATGTTGGTAGGGCCTAATAAGTTTTTTAAAGATAAAAGGCCTTGTTTTGTAAAAAAAAAACCATATCACTTAATTTATTTTGTGTTTAAAACTAGGAAAAGATTTTGTTTTTCATATTTTTTGACAATGAGTTAAAAACGTTATTTTCAAACTATATTGCTTTTAATAAAACCTCTGAAAAAAATCATTTAATTACTGAGGTTTTAAATATTTTAACACCAGTATATTTATCAAAGCAAATAATGGTTCTGGAGGCTAAAGTATTATAGAACTGCAGACTGTTTTTCGATAAGTATTATTGTAATCTTTGCAGGATACCAATACTATTAATTAGTGTTACAAGAAAAACATTTTTGCTAAAAAGTCTGAGGAGCTTGTAGCACTTTTGCTACGAGAATTTTCATTTCATCTTAAACCCTGGTGTAGCTGTTTTTATATTTAAAGAAGTAACAATTTAATAATGGATTATAAACTATCTATGTGTATTTATTAAATGTAACAAAAGTAGTGTAAAATTTAGTTAACTATTTTGAATGATAAATGTACAATCTGACAGAATGTGACACAGAAAACGCATGTTCATCGCTATTGTGTTTGCAGCTCTTACTCAAATACCACAATGTAAGTGAATTTACTTTTGTTTGAATGTAATTTAAATAATCAAAATTTAATATATCACAAAAGCTTTTTTAATACATCAAAAAATTAATTATAATTAACCATAATTAGAATGTTTTCGTATTCAATAGTTTAGATATTTCTAATTGATAATTTGGTCCAATGATTTGATTGTCATTGTGGTCACTTATAATGCAGCCAAATAGATTAATGACAGGAACCTGTAACTAGTAAAGCCTACCAAAACAATTCACCCCTGAAGTACACACTATCGAGCTACGCTTCACCAGCTATGACTAAACACTGTAGCTTGGGAACCAAATTGATAGCATTAGTTGTGTACATACTACAGCTTGAGCTATATCAATATAAAACATTCAACCACATACAGCTTACATAAGCTAAATCTACTGTGCTACCCAATGCCAGTTACTAAACAACTTTGGAAGCCAGTGTCAGGTAATATCTGAAAAATGAACACAAATATAGATTGAGTTGTTTGTGTTGTTATGGGTGGACCGATGCTTCTAGGGGTCAAACGAGGAAACTCAAATAGGGATTCTCTTCCCTTAATAAGGAGTTTCTTTGATAAGGTTCAAGTAATTAATTTGTAATTATCCATGATAATTATCAGTGTTGGAGTCTGGCTAAAACTGGAGGTTAGGTTTCAGCATAATGGTAATTCAAAACAATTTGAAAATTTTAATAGCTACTACACAATTTATTTTCTTCCAGAAAATCCATAAGCCATACAAATTTAAAAATAGGCAAATAAGATTGTAATATTTACCAAATAAGCTAGTTCTTTGATTTAACTATCATAAACATCAGGCATGTCTCAGACCTATAACAATGAACTTACCATTTCTTCTCCAGTAAGATGAACCATTACAATTAAAAATAACAAAAAACAATGGATTTTCTCAATATTACAGTCATAAACAAATATTATAGAGTTAATCTGTAATGGAATGTCAGACCAATAACTCAAAACTATTGACACAGTCACAGACACAATAACAAAAACACCGACAGCTAGTCAGTACTCAAATCACATAAGTAACAACAGCTGTCAGCAGCGAACAAAATTATACTGTCTCATCCTTTTGTTATATACATAGGAAAACTTTAGTTGTACACTATGCGGCATTGTTGTTCTCTGTTATACTACTTTAAATTTCAGTTAAATAAAAAAGAATCGTTCTATTCTGCTATTAAAACAAAATCTCTTATCACTGAACAAGAAATCCAAATTCATAGTTTAGTTTTTCTGCATTGTACTTTTAAGGGAGCGTCTTGAAACTTAAAACAGTATGTGGTTCCTCCTCTTTTAATTTCTTGATATAAAAGGCTTTAATTAAAATTCTGGAAAGCATAAAATATTTATATTTATAAAACGGTCTGAGTTGGGGAGTTATCGCTATCCCCGTCTGAATCATGGGTTCAAAAATAGATTGTTAAGTTAACTATAACCGAGATAGATTGAGATACTTTATTGATAGATTATCAAATATATCAACAATAATGTACTTATTCCATCAGTGTAGTAATTATAAAGGAAGGATCAAGGATGGATACCAAGTACCGGTAGAAAATCGTGATGAACAATTTATTTTTTCCAAAGCCCCGTGAGGGCGTCACAAATTTTTATACTTTATGTCCCTAATGACCCGAAATGAGTTTGTAGCTCTGCATATAATCAGTTTTCAGTAACCATATTTTTTTTTTAAACTGTAATATACTTTTGCACCTCTATATTCTTTATTTTCATAAACCATTACAATTTAGAAATCAACTACTATATCACACATACAAACTACTTAAAATATGAACACACAGCAACAACAAATTTAAAAATGGCAACACATTTATTTTCGACATACTATTCACAACACAGGCATAACAATAAGAAGTTATATATGACATATATTTTGAAACACATACAGATATTAACAACATATAAGTAATGATAGATAGTTTTATATATTATTCAAAAAGTAAACAACAGTTAATAATTTAAAGTATTTTATAGTCACGCAATTTAAGCGCACTCACTAAATCTCGATTGCACTTTTTAGTGTAAAAAATTGTTTCGAAACAACAATATAACGATGATCTAGAATAACTAAAAAATACTATAGTTTTATTTACACCTAGTTTATAATCAATACTCATGATGGACTGGAATAAAACATTACAAAGCATGTGTTGTGTTATTGGTAGATTCATTACCTATTCTTATACAGTATAATAAATACTAACTGTATTTTATCTGTTAATATTAATAAAACCGAACTATGCAGAGATAACTTTCTCTTGTATATTTTCAAACCAACGTGTTTTAAGGGATGGTCGCACAGTAACAGCAAACGTGTTACAATATATTTTTGTTTACAAACAGACCTGAAGTCTTTTTTTGGACTGAGAAATTAAAACATTGGTTTTATCATAGATAACCTCTTCTGCTAATCTATTTACTTCTTTATTACATTCTATTCCAACATGGATTGGGTGACAATGGAAAATATATTAGAATGTAAAATCATTAAACATGTATTATTGTTCAGACCATTTAAATTTGTACCAGTATGCAGATTCTCGATTACCTTAATAGGCTAACAGTGACCACAACACATTATAGAAGACTTTTGCACTAACCGTCTGAGCGTTATGCTGTTGTGCCAGTCAAATAAACAGGGTCAGTTCAATAAGTATCGGGACTGGGTCGCTGTATCCTCAACGTAGCGGTGGAGGAGAGGGGGTCCGGACTAGTAGGCCTCGGTAGAGGAGTTTCCCAACACCCAGGCGCACTTTTAGTACCTAATTTAGTAGCCTGTGGGCATACGTTGAGACAGGACGTTAATTTTTGTGACATGTAATTTTATATTGTGTCATCATGCCAACATAAAGCAAACCATCGAGCAACGCAAGGCTGTGAAGTTTTATTTGAAATCGGGAAATCCGCGCCCGAAACCCACGAACTCATTACACAGACTTATGGGGATGATGAATTAAGGCGCACAATAGTTTTTGGTGGCGAACCTTAGATGGCTATAATGAAAACAGTTTTGGACTCTGACAGGCGTGTAACCATCGCCCTTATTAGTGAGGAGACCGGCCTTTCAGTCGGAACTGTCCAGACCTTAGTAATATAGTATTGTGATGAGTGTGCGCGAAGCTGGTGCCGAAAGTCTTGAGCGAGGAACAAAAACTGTAGCAGGTGGACATTTTGGACTGCGTCTAGAAAGATGAAGTTTTCTCTACAACGTTATTTCCGGCTATAATACGAGGGTGTTCCAGTGCGACCCAGAAACAAAACAAAAACACGTACAAAAACAAGTCAGAATGACACACGTAGGGATCCCCTCGCCCGATAAAAGCTCGTATGTCAAAATCAAAATACCAAAACCATGCTGGCGTGGTTTTGACCGATATGGCGTTGTTCACGAGGGGTTCGTGGCTACTGGAACGACCGTAATTGCTGCATTTTACGTACAACTACTGACACACTTGCGAAATCACCTAACACGCATGCAACCAGTTATTGTGAAGAATTTAAAAATTCACCATGACAGTGCGCCGTGCCACGGTATGAATGTTGTGCGGCAGCTTCTGGTGAAATTCGGCGTGGCAACGTTGTCCCACCCACTAAACTGTCCAGACCTGGCTCCACCAGACATTTTCTTGTTTCTGCAAATGAAAAGGGAGCTCAAAGGACATCGGCTTGACTCCAACGAGGCGGTTCAGGAGGCGATGACAAAGGTTCTGCAGGTATTCCAGAAACCGACTTTCAGAGGCTTTTTGAGAAGTGGAAGACACACAGAACTAAGTGTATCGATGCAGGAGGAATGAATTAGAGATTATTTAGTAATTATAATGATACCTGCAAAAATGCTTAATTTTTTTAACTGGTTCCGATAATTATTGAACATATCCTGTATTGTAAATTTGTGAGGTTTATATTTTGTTGTAGTACAAATTTAGTGTAGTGTGTGGCAAGTTTATCGCCACAAGTTTTAGGTTTAAGTATTTTGCATATTTAACCTTATGTTTCAGGGCTTTTAACACCTGAGGAAGAGGGTATAGTCAATCCTCGAAACGTAGTGCCCTATTTTGTAACCTAAAACAACGGCTAATGTCCGAAATCTTGTTACCTGTAATAACACACTTTGAATAAAGAACGTCTATTTTGATTTACTAATAGCCAAGCTGTATTTTGTAAGAGATTGATGAGCCTCATCACAAGTCTTCTTTTTAGAGCATCACTCGAGGGTGGTGTGGTTACTTTGTTTCTAGAACATTTGGCATTATCCTGTTCTCACCGAACTACCTGTTTCCTTTTTATCTCGTTCTTTGGGCTTTTTCACAAATTTACTGAGTCCCATTCTTCACCTGTCTCGCGGAACCAGGCCTTGAAGAGTCTCTTCATTAAGCAGTGCTGAGGTTTTGTTTGATAACTTTCAGCCTAACAAACTTAAATAACCTCCGTGAGTGAGTCTAGAGTTTCGGGAGGTTGGACGTTTAAGACACAGTCAATTTCTGAACTTCTGCACAGTCTGTTTCATTTGCTACTAAATAATACTCAACCACAAAGTTTCAGAACAACAGATTTTAGCACTCAATTAAAGTAATGTATTCTCATAGAATACTAATTCAATCCTGCAGGGAGGAACAATTTGTGGCTAATGACAGTTTGACTGCAATACCTTAAAACAATGCATTTAAGCATTCAACCACTAATAAATTTAAGTAATGTTAGTTTCACTAATGGAATACTTCCAGATGATTCCAAGATGGGCAAAGTTATCCGTACATTTACATCCAGATTATAAAATTATAGATACAAATAATATTAGCTCCATTTTTATGGCTACCTTTTAAGTTCTAGAGCGAATACTTAAATATCCAATAGTTTCACACATAAAAAACAAATTTTATGTAAGTGCAAATATGAGTTTGGACAAGATAAAAATATATACGTTTCATAATTAAATATCATAAGATAAGAGAAATAAGCAAAGTATTTTTAATAACAATTGTGCTGCTGTGATCAGGTTACGCCTGACTACTAGCGGAACTGACGCCTCAAAATTCTCTCTATACACAATATTGCCAAATTATTGAAATACAATTCGTACTTTCAAACGTTGCTACCGTAATTTTGAAATTAACAAAAAAGGAGGCATAATGTGTTTTTCTGTAATTGCTTGTGCCGTATATAATCATGGGTTGTACGTGATGTTGCAAATAACATTCCATTTGTAAATTCTGTGAGATGTGTGAGTTTTTGAAATTGGTAAAGAAAAAGACTGTATGCTAAGAGGAACATTTTACCACCGATGTATTGTTACTGCTGATAGTAAAACTCAAACCATCTATCTTAATCTGCCTTGCAGCTCCCTAAGGAACCGGTGAGAGAGTTTTCACTACCCTTTTCCAGATTGAAGGGGAACACATGGTAATTTTGTTTTTTTTTATGACCATAGTGTGGAATTTTTTATAGGACACTAATGTTCTAATAGCAGAATATTATACTTGAGGATGTTACTGGTTTTAATTCACAGCACTAAATTAATTAGGCGAACATTTACCAATTCAGTACCGTAGCGAACAAGCAATTAAATAATATGTACACACACACACACACACACACACACACACACACACACACACACACACACACACACACACACACACACACACACACGTGACAGGTATTTCCAACTTCAATATAGTTCAGCTGTTTTATATCTAAAAAAAGTAATAAATTAATGATAATATATATGAAGAGCAGCTGCTAAGAACGATCTTATTACATTTTTGCAAAATCGAATTTTTATTGTAAACAGATAGCTCATAAATAAGAATGTCCATATGACTATTCGGACAATAAAGAATTTAGTTCCAACTAGAACTTCCCAGTGGTTTCTTGCGCAAGGTCGTATGATTTGAATGTGTGAGCACTTCTGGTTCGAGTGAATTATATTTCCGACAACAATGTTGAGTTGTCTTCTCCCCGCGATCAAGAAAATATATTAAAAGTGTATATTCATGGTCATTGTAATTTATTTCGATGTCAGTATTTTTGTTCCATAGCTGATTCTGCCTTATGATCAAGAAAATACATCTACATATACACAGCTCTGAGAAGTCTACTTTTGTCAAAAGACAACTAATTTAGGATTCATAACAGACTTTAAATGTAAAGTAAAAGTTATTGTCTTTTATATATGCACTGCTATCAGTTACCCACTTTTTTGCACTCAATTTAGTAGGCGTTGCATGTGTATGACCACTGCTGGTTCAAATGAATTACATTATTTCCTACGCCACTATTGAGTTTTTCATATTGTTATCCATGCGCAGGGGCCTGCAATTATTACTAATTGGTTTAAGGTGTTCTGAAATTATCGAAAATAAATCAGTTCACATTAAATCAAAATTCTTATCCTCTAGTTACATTGAATTACGTTCATTTACTCCCAAGTAACTGAAATAAATTATCTAGGCATACAAGGAAATCCGACATTTGGATAAAGAGACAGCAGCTAAATTTAAAAACAAATAAAATGAATTGGCTACTCGAATCTAAATCAAAACTCAATTTGAAGAACATACTATTATATAAAACTAACCTATTTCGGAATATGGTATGCAGTTATGGGGAACAGCAATCAACTCAAATCTGGAGATACAGGTATTTCAACGGTATCAATGATGGTGATCAATTGTTAAGAAAAATTGCAGAAGCGCTCTAGTATGTATCCAGTCAAACGTTACATCAAGATCTGTACAATCCAACAATCAAAGAAGAAATTATAAAATTCAGTTGCTATTATTTTTCATCCAACCATCTTGCGGTAAATTTACTTGATAATTCCAGATATACGATACAGATTTCACCAATTTTGTATCCTGGTACTACCTTTTACGTTCTTGAAATAATTACGTTAATGTCTTTAATCACAGTTCAGAGAAGCCTAATTCTGTCAAAAGTAAAGTAAGATATGTTTTCTATCAGTCTTTTAATTTATAGTAAAAGTTAAACGGTGGCATTGTCTTTTAGACCTGACTTAATATTTGATAATAGTCAAATAAAAATACATTAATAACGACTCTATGCGTTTGTTTATTTATACTGAACGTATTGTCAATATTTCAGAACATTTAAAGCTGGACTAAGTACATTAATTCAAAAGCACAGTCCAGCAAACTGCCACCTAGCATAATTCTTGCCGACTGCTCAAAAGGGATCTTCGATGTCAAATTCTGACCATCTCGTTTTAGGAAATTTTTTAAGGTATATGAGTGCTTAGATAATAGCTGAAATCTAAAACGGCCTTAAAAATATTTGTTATTCTTCGGAGAATGTACTAATTATAAATTGTAAAAAATCAAAATAATAAACAATGTCTACACAGAACAGTTTGTAACATTTGACTCGTTTAATTAATATTCCAGACCAAGATGAAACTTTTCGCTACTATAAAGACAAGTGGGGCGTAGCCAGGAGGGATTTAAAAAATAGGAATAGGCCTACAATTTATAGGATACAATTTATCTGGCGATATAGCGATCATAGTCCAACGTCAACAGGCAAGAGAGATCAATGTCCAAGTTTGCTCCCCTCCTACAATGCCTTGTTAATTAAATCATATTGGTGTCAGATTTGATGCTATACTGATCAAAGACATAACTCCAACTGTCGTACAGCTATAATTTTACTGTTTCGCAACCAATTTTCGTTGAAAACGTCATAATGTCAAGTGAGCAAAGTGACTCAGTATGGGTTTGGTGTTTTGAAGCAGTTTCGCCCGAGAACGACAACGCATTATTACACATTTTAACCTGTTGGGAGAGTACATGGTGGCGCATACGTCTGTTTTCCCAGAATAGAAATTTAAAGGCGTTATAGGTTAATTGAATAAAACCCCTTTAGGCAAGAAAACAAATTCATTATATGAAATTACTTACATATTAGCATACAATGTTATAGCAACTGTTCGAAATGTGTCCACATGATTTTGTATACAATTCATATAACGACTGAGAACAAAATCACAAACTTTTAGCAATAAAGGTTTACCGTATTTACCTGAAGAGCTACGCAAATACAAACTTCACCGAATGTATTGTGAATCCATCAAAGACAACATTGTTAGCTTTTGACTACTTTTCGTGATATTTTGGCGACAAATTTTAAGTCTTCATTTGGCTATCCTCAAAAAGACAAGTACAGCAATTCTGACTTCTTGAAAGCAGAAATATTGGTTTTAGAAGATAAAATTACGATGGTTGCTAATGAAGAACCCAAAAATCATAAAATTAAAACCAATAATTGACAAAAAAGAAAGAGTTTAGAAAAAAAATAGAAACACAAAAATATAAAATCAAGGAAAGGATTATAAGCTCGTAAAATATAATAAAAAGTACTTGGAACGTAATTAGATCTAAAGTAGGGAAACCATCCAAGACCATGACTAATATAACTTTAGAACATAATAAAGTAGAAATTAATGATCCGTTAAAAGTTTGTGAACTGTTCAATAGCTTTTTTTGTAAACATGATTGTTGATATGATAACTCCAAACATTCACAAAACATCAACACACCTTTTGCCTCAACAGTACACTCAAAGCAATATTAAGTACATTCTCATTCAGACCCGTGACTGAAAAAGAAGTAGAGAGGATTATCCTCTCACTTAAAAGTAAATGTTCTTCAGGAATCGAAGACATAGTCTACCAGTAACAGTGATAAAAACTCAAAAAACTTCATAATCAAACCATTAAGTCACTTAAATAATTCCTCTTTAATATCGGGCAATTTCCTAGAAAAATTAAAAAATATCCAAAGAAATCCCTATTTTTAAGAAAGGTTGTGCTAAAGATGTTTTATGCTATAGACCGGTTTAAATTCTTCCTTCATTTTCCTTCCAATATTTGAACGAGTTGTATATAACCAACTTCTTAAATATTTAGAAACAAATAATTTATTAAATAAAGAATAGCATAGTGTTTTACCAGGGAGATCTATAATAACTGCTGGTATGGAATTTATAGAAAATATAATAAATTCAATTGATATTGGATAAAAGTTATAGGCATTTTTAGACCTGTCACGCGCATTTGACAGCGTTTCTCACAACTTTCTAATAACGAAATTAAAAGAACTGGGAGTACAAAAAAAAGAGCTTGAATGGTTTACTTCATACTTGAGCAATAGAAAACAGTACGTAGAAATACATTTTACAGAGTATAATCAGTGCAATAACAATATTCGGTAAGTTGCCTCCACACAAGTAGTAAAGCTCGGGGTGCCTCAAGGGTCAGTATTGGGACCTCTACTTTTTATATGTTATCTTGGAGGAATAGCTATAAGGAACAATTTCAGTAAAATGTGCTTATATGCAGATGATACAGATTTGGTTGTAACAGGAAAATCACAGAACGAAATTAAAATATCAGCTTTTATAGGTTTTGCTAATATCGAACAATTTCTTAATACACAATTTGTTAATGAACTCAAAGAAATTAAATTTAATAAGATCTCGTCAAAACAATACATGCAAAATTTAGAAATATCTATACCAATTGGCGATAATTACATATATCAGGAAAATGTTTCAAAATTTTTGTGACTAAACATAAATGAAAACCTGACTTGGAACCAACACGTGGGATATGTATTAAATAAGATTTCGTCAGGGATTTATGCATTGTGGCGAATGTCAGAATTGTGTGATTTGGATGCTTTGAAAAAGTTTGCTTTGCGTTGATTCATTCACACCTAGCATACGGAATATATGTATGTATGTATGTATGTGTGTGTGTTGGAACATCCAAGCAAAATCTAGATAAAATAATTATAAAACAAAAAACGCAATAAGAATCATGCTAAACTTGAATAGATTAGACTCGGTGAAACACTTTTTCTGTGAACTTAATATCCTTACCATATATAGTTTATTATTATATAAGTTATAAAATTTGTTAAAAAAAAATCCAACGAATCTCTAAAATGTTACACATATTAATAATTCACGTGAAAAAATCACAACTGACAGGCACAATCTGAAATTATATGAAATGAAAACAATCTTTATTGGTAAAAAAATACTATAATCGGGTAGGGTACGATAAGAGGACCCGGTTTTTTATATCGAAATTGGAAAACGATATTACTTCATCATAACCATCGATATGGGGGGTGAAGTTGTTCGCGTCCGTAGCTTGCTACACGTGCTCCCTGGGTAACGCTAAACGAACAGCAATTTTTGGTAGCTGGACCGTCACTCTTGTGATCTCCCAGTTATGGCAGCTATCGAAGACCAAACAAACGGTCCTTCTCAGGGCCAAACAAATACTGATTTTTTAAATATTGGCTCTCTTTTAAATATATGTTATTTTAACGCCGAGGGTCTGAGCAGATCTAAATGTGAGTGCCTAAGCAAAATTATGATAAAGAACAACGTCGATGTCCTAGCACTCCAGGAGACTCACATTGAGAATTCTAACACCTGTGCAAGAGGCAATATCCCTGGATATACACTTGTAGAAGCCATTGGCCACAGAAAATACGGAGTGGCAACTTATGTTAGGCAGGGCATCGATGATGTGTCCCCGATTTACAAGAGCTGTGATGACGATATTTTTGTACTGGTGGTGAAAGTGTCAGAAACAACTATAGTAAATGTCTACAAACCACCTAATAGACAATGGTCTGACACAGTACTTCCCATATTTGGACACCCCGTCCTTTACATTGGGGACTTTAACAGTCATCACAGCTCGTGGGGATACTCATCGAATGACGACAATGGTACGAGTTTAACTAGTTGGGCTGAAAATAACAACTTAATATTAATACATGATGCCAAAGACGCCCACACTTTTTATTCAGCCCGCTGGCGTCGTGGTTATACTCCAGACCTATGTTTTTGCTCTTGTGCCCGCTCTCTTAAGCCTTTAGCAGTTGGGAGGAAAGTTCTTGGTGCCTTTCCTCATTCTCAGCATAGGCCTGTGCTTATTTCAGTCGGAATCAAGATTCCTCTTGTAAGATCCTTCCCTCGGCCTCGCTGGAATTTTAACAAAGCTGATTGGAAAGCCTTTACTTCTAGACTTGATGATGGCATCAGGTTCATCCCTCCCACGATAAGAAACTATGACCGGTTCACAAAGCTAGTCCTGGCTACTGCTAAACTGTGCATTCCACGAGGATTTCGAAAGAGCTATGTGCCAGGTTGGAGTCAAGAGTGTGAGGACCTTTACAGTGAGTTCAATGACACCGGGAACACAGAAACAGCTGATCGGCTGCTACAATCTCTTGACAAAGCAAGAAGAGAAAAGTGGGTACACACAATGGAAAATCTTAACTTCACCCATAGTAGCCGTAAAGCTTGGTCCCTCTTGAGAAAGCTCTCCACCGGCAAGCCTTCGACGAACAGTTCTTTGTCACATCCGAAACCCTGTGCAATAGCAAAGCGTATTGTTGCTTTGTCCAAGTCAGTTCGCCACCCATCTGACAAGCTGGTTAACTACAAGTTAAACGAATTTAAAAGCAGTCGGCAAGCTCCGTTGGAAATATCGAGAGCATTTGAACTTGATGAAATTGAAGTGGCCATCTCCGCTCTGTCAGTTGGGAAGGCAGCCGGTATCGATAATGTCTTCCCAGAATTCCTAAAGTACTCAGGAATCAAAGTTAAATACTGGCTTCTTACAGTGTTCAACGAAATACTGGCTACAGGTAACCTGCCTGCAGCATTTAAAAGATCTAAAATAATCGCAGTTTTGAAGCCCAACAAAGACCCAGAGCGTATTGAGAGCTATAGGCCCATAGCCCTGTTGAGTGTGTGTTATAAGCTGCTGGAGAGGTTGATCTATAATAGAATATTTCCCATTCTCAATGCCAGCATTCCTATAGATCAAGCTGGCTTTAGACCTGGTCGTAACTGCTGTGACCAGGTGCTTGCGCTAACAACTTTTATTGAGAATGGTTTTGAAAGGAGAGCAAAAACCTCTACAGCCTTTATAGACCTTACTGCAGCTTACGACACTGTCTGGAGAAAAGGCCTTTTAGTAAAGCTCTATAATCTAATTCCTTGCCCTTTCCTTCTGCGGCTTCTTAATTCAATGATTAGCGACAGGCTTATAAAAGTATGCCTTGGCCGTGAGGAAAGTTCTTTCAGGCAACTTAAAAACGGCCTTCCACAGGGCTCAGTACTTGCTCCTTTGTTGTTCAACGTGTACTCTGCCGACATCCCAACAACGTTATCCAGAAAGTTTATTTATGCGGATGATATTGCCTTAGCCTACCAACATAATGACATAAAGAAAACAGAACAGGCACTCACTGATGATCTTTCAGTCCTCGCAGATTATTTTAGAGCCTGGAAGCTAAATCCAAATCCTAATAAAACTGAAGTATCATGTTTCCACCTAAATAACAGACTGGCGAACTACAAGTTAAATATAACTCTTGATGGTGTCAAATTGAAACATAATGAACATCCGCAGTATCTGGGAGTTACCTTAGACCGATCTCTCACTTTTAAAAGTCACCTTCAAAAGACAGCAGCAAAGCTGAAAACAAGGGCTAATATAGTACAGCATCTTGCTGGATCAACTTGGGGAGCCAACGCTAAAGTACTGCGTACCACTTCTTTGTCCCTTGTGTACTCCGCTGCTGAATATTGTGCTCCTGTGTGGCTTAATAGTGCACATGTGCGAGAGGTCGATGTCGTTCTTAATAGGGCCATGAGGACAATTACTGGAACTCTCATGGCAACACCAACACCTTGGCTCCCAGTGCTGAGCAATATAGCACCACCTGAGATTAGACGCAAAGAGGCTCTTCTGAGAGAGTTCAATAAGATCGTGTCCAATCCCGAATTGCCCGTTACGCGCGACCTTCCTCAGCAAGATAGCCGGCTCAAATCACGCAAGCCATCACTACGAACAGCATCCCAGTTGATAGAGGAGAACTTTACGCCTAATGCTAACTGGGCGTCATCCTGGGAATCATTCGATGGACGGAACAAGTTCTTGATATCCGATCCTACGAAAGCAGCGGGTGGCTTGGAAATTCCTCGAAAGGAATGGGTTTTATTGAATCGTTTTCGAACTGGGGTTGGGAGAAGCAATCACTGGAAATTCAAGTGGGGTCTTACTGACGACCAGACGTGTGATTGTGGCGCAAACTCTCAGACAATTGAGCACATTGTAAACGACTGCCCTTTGCGATTGTTTTCTGGTGGTCTGGCTGGTCTGAGTGGTTTAGAGGATGGGTCTCTAAACTGGCTCAGTAATTTGGATTTAGCTTTGTGACGGGAGATTTTAATATTATTTTTAATTTATGACTCAAGAACTTTGTTCTTACGTACTTTTTAATAATTGTAATTTTTAATTTATTTATTTATGGATAGCTGCCTTTGTCCCCCATACGATATATATATATATATATATATATATATATATATATATATATATATATATATATATATATATATATATACCATCGATATAATCAATCGATACTGATTAATTATTTTAAACAATGAACTTAAAAAATCTGCTAACAGCTGTAAATACTTTAAAATAGTACACGTAAGGTAATATTCCAATTTTACATAAGTAACATTTGATTATTAAAAATGGCAGTAAAACTACATGACATTGTTTTTTGAAAGATGATAAGACACGTTTTTCGTGGCTTCAACATGTTGGACTAGTACCGAAAAAACCATAATACAAGTACGGTAATATCAATTTTACATAAGCAACATGTATTAATAAAAATGGCAGTTAATTTTAGAAAACTACACGAAATTGCTTTGAAAGATAATAAGACATGTTTTTAGTGGCTTCAACATGTTGGAATCGTACCGAATACCCAATTATGTGAAATTTGTGGGAAAGAAACAACTGTAACTGTGAGAGGAGCAAATATGGACGTCTTCAGTTTTCATAATTTTGATTATAATAATTTGTTTGAGCACTGTAAATATTAAATTCATATATTTTAAATTTAAAACTTATGATTGTTATTGAGGACTATAGATACCTTTATATCGATTAAAAGTCTAGGATTTGAGATGCGAATATTAGGTATCGATGATTACATTCTTCGATATAAAAAACCGGGTCCGCTTATCGTATCCTACCCCTATAATCAGCTACCCCCTCATACTCTCTCTCTTTCTCGCCCCCTCTCACCCTCCCCTTCACCATCTCTCATTCCCCCCTCATTACCTCTCTCTCTCACTCTCCCCCCTCTCTCCATCTATCTCTCTCAAAACAAATGCTACTAGATAAAGAGAACTTTATGAACGCCCACTTTGCAAGAAGCATTCAATTTTATTCAATAGAAAGAAAGCTCAGAAAGAATCAAGAAAAAGAAGAAATTTAGGCTATAACATTGGATTTAAAATAAAACCTGCCCACACCAAACATATTATTTGATGTTTACCACATATTGAATTTAATTTATTTTAATGTTCATGTATTATCTCACTCGACACCAGTATTTTACAAATACGTCGAAAAATAAGCAGAGTGCGTTTACTCTATGCTAGAACGATTTTCAATAAAGCATTCAGCTTAAAAGAAAAAAGATTATTATTTTCTATGACTCGTGCATGGATCAAAACAAGAACTATACGGTAATGCGCTTTTTACATTACATGGTTTAGATTATAAAACATCTTGACGGCGTAAAGGTTATTTTCCTTTTAAGGGGACGTCCATATGTGGAAGATATAAGCTTTGATAAATGCAAAATCTTGTGCTGAGATATCCGATGATTGGATAGATGCGCTTTGAAATACGCAGCATAAACCATCACATTTTACAGTTATAAACCGTGACACTGCTGTCAAATTTCAAATTTGATCAGATTTCTTATCAGGGTTATACGTAAAAAGTAGTCAATGCCAACTCGCCCTGTTAGAATTTAAAAAATTTACCAGAAGAACCCAAGATTTATTTTACATAAGGCTGATTACTTTGGAAGTTACTTAAGTGAGGTTGAGAATCAAGACGTGAAGGAAGTAAACGAAACAAATAGTCATAATAATAAAAGCGTACCTAAGAAACTGAAAACCCTATGTGAACAAAACTTATAATTCTCAAACCTGAAAACTGAAAGACCTGTTACACCGTAACAGTTGTCCAAATCCTGATGCTCAAACTGTGTTCAAAACATTAATTCCTGATGAAATGCACTTAATAAATGGCAGTGACATGGAGTATGTAGACGATCCACAAATTGATGATGCTCCGTAATCAGCAACAATGATCAGGGTTCTGACTTGCTACAATTAAAAATTACAATTTTTTTGAAGAGTTTTTTATTTCATAATACTGTTATAAATAAAATACTACATTTTAATTATGTAAATTAATGTTTTACTCCTTTTTTAAAGTAACATATCGATTTGAAACTTAAAAAATGTAATTCTGACATGTTATAGCAGAATATAATTATGATCGTTTTTCTCCGCGGCCCTTTCTTTAATTTGTTCTCTACAGTACTGAAAGGGTGGACTTACGTTGGTGCAGTGAATGGAACCCATTTTATGAAACGTACTTGTTTTGTGTTGTTGGTAGCTCGGAATGCATAAATAAATCCAACACATGATTTCCCTTTTTCCACCATCTGTTCAGTATTAATGCAATCTACAATAATTGTCTGTTGACTGTCAGATATTGTAGATTCCATTATGATTACAATTCCCATCCCAAATCATACTGACCTGTGTTCCGTTGCCCACACACAGCTTCAAGGCCCACAATAATCAGCACAAGACCACAAAGACGCCGTCATTTTTTGGTCATTGTCACCTTAGGCTCTGTGACAGTCACTACTAGTAATATGAGTAGTATGAAACTATGACGTACGAACGTCTTGTCAGAAGGATTCAGTTCAGTGGAGTCGTGTATGTCAATGGGAATGGGAACGAATTGTTATTATTTAGTCATAGCGTCTGTGGCTGAATGTTGAAGTGGTCTATAGTTTACAAAAGTATATTTTCAAATTATAATTAAAATTGGATTAGGGTTTTATTATTTTTCTTTAAATAAACGTAATCTAGAAATAAACAATCCAGGAACGTCATGTGTGCTCTTATCTATATGTGTGTAATTGCGGGATGTTTCAAAACTTATAAACATATTTATTTACTGAGATTGTAAGTTAAATTGAATCTTAATTTAAACCAAATTAAACTAAATTAATGTAAATTTATAAACTCAATTAGCCTTTAAAATGGCTTCTGTTAAAGTTGCTGTTAGGATCAGACCATTTAATCAAAGGTAAGTAAACTAAATAGCCTATTTCTCATTTTGATAAGCCATCAAAATATGACATTGTGGTTGTGGAAACTTTGTTATACTGTGATATGGTGTTAAAAATAAACAGTTGAACACTAACCTAGCTATATGTTTTCAAAATTTTTGAATAGCCTAGCCACCATAGATACAAGATAACATTTGTAGTGGAGCTCTTTTGCTGGTGGTAAATAACACTAAACAGTAAATGAAAACCTTACATGGTTAATTCACTAGCCAATAATGGAACTGAAAAAGATTACTGAAAAGTATTGCGACCACTTGATAGAAATCACCCTATAAAATTGAAGAATTCTTCATAATACTTCTATGTGCTTGGGTATTTATCCTTCAGTCACTTAAAAATTGTGGAGTGTACGATAAGCAGATATAGTTTTTATATCGATACATATTATTCATATATTGGATACTATACTAGACTGAGGTAGGATATGCGACTATCACTAAAAAGTCTGTACTGGGCATAGTCCAATAAGTGGACTGGGTTTTTTTTATATTGATAAGTATCTATAATTATCAATACATTATACTTGTATATCAAATAAAACACTATCAATCTATATTTTAATGTATCTATAGTCACAATAACAATCATGTTTGAAGTTAAAAAGAATTAGTTTAATGTATACAGTGAAAATCTAATAAATAATAAAGCAACCATAACAATCAAAGAAACAGAAAAGGAAATGGGAAACACTCAAGAATAAAAAGGAAATAGGCCTAATAACAACATAACAAATAATTAGAACAGAAAATATGAAAGCAATTATGTTTTTTTATGATTAGCAATGATGGCTGCAGTATAATAAGTGGCCACCGCCATAATTGAATCATGATTATCGTATGATATCCAATCATCGATATTCATGACCATCCAACCATCGAAAAATACTGAAAGCAAAATGACGTACCAAATAAAGTGATAAATATTTCAAAGATCAATTTACTTTTCTGATTTAAATGTTACAAATTAATATATATAAAATTGGATAGACTACGATAAGCAGACCCAGTTTTTTTAGATCGATATTAACAAACAATATTACTTAATTATAACTATTGATACAAATTAATAGGATTTAGTGATACATCATTGCATTTATTTCTGGGCAAATCTCCTAAGATATCTACCACTTCTTCTCTCCCTTTTGGAAATGTCTACATTAGTGTTTATTTCCATCACAACTATTACCCACATACCCTCTACTAGTATTCCCTGGATATATTTTCTTTATCTGATTTTTGCTTCGTCACTTTCAACTACAACTCCTTTGCCACCTAACAATTCTTCTATATTTGTCGTTCAACCAAACAAAACAAACCTCTCTACAAAAAGATAGCCAATCTGAAACCATATTTCTGCAAGTATTTAAACTACATTCATTCACTAAAAAGGTATAGTTAATTTTGTCCCAACTAAAATAGTAGATGTCTTTCAATATGTTAATAATACCAAATTTTGAATGTTCAAAAAAGTTTTCTCCAGTGCGTTTTTTGGATACATTGTGTTTGTTCTGGGGTTTCTTACAATCTGATTTCTACCTTTAATTCTGGTTTTCATATTCAGTACAAACTGAACACTTTACAGAAGCAAGCTCATTATTTTACAACCATTGAAAATATTCCTCAATATTTACAAATACATTTTGGGCCAACATCTGCATATTCATCGCCATTGTTCTTCTCTTTGTCACTAACCTACTCACTACATAAATGAAATATCAATAGCTGGAAATGATGTCACTAGCCTACTCAGTACGTAATGAAATAAAACAGCTGGCAATGATTAACTATGAATATCTATAGGTAAATGTTGTATTAGATAGTATTGATATTTAAAATCAATAAATATAATTTGATTGTGGCGGTGGCCACTTATTATACTGCAGCCGCAATGATTAACGCCTTTAAAGAAGTGGTTGACAGCATCCTCTCCAGTAAACCATACCTGTCCTCTATACAAATTCTCAAACATATGATTGTAGGTCGGTGGGTATGTCACTTTTCAAATCACTTTCCACTGTTTTGAGTATTTGCACCAGTTGCCAGGTCTAAAAGGTTGTCACTACAGTTAATGGTAAAATGGACAAAACCACATTCACTCAACCCAAAAATATACCTTTAATATGATTGTAACTGGTTGTCCACATAATGCGTTTTAAGGTACTATAAACATCTTGAAGCTAAGAAAAACACTTTATCATCTTTTAATCTCTTGACAGCTTGTCGCAAAAATAACACATGTACATCACCACTGTATTTGTGGGCATTTATTACTCAAATGAATTTAATTTTGAACAATATTGTTATTTTATACATTAAAAAGAGTTGGCAATAAGTCATTGTAAATAACTATAGCTATAATGCTTTTATTCAATAGTTTAGGTATGTGCAATCGATAACTTGATATCCTGATTCTATTTTAATGGTGGCTACTTACTATACTGCAGCCCTACACTATCAATCGATATCAGCATATTTTTAATCCTCAATAACAATCATATTTTTGAATTAAAAATAGTGAATTTAACATATTGAGTGATAATAATAAATAATATTAGAACTAATAAAGGAACCATAACAATCAAACAAATAATTGGAACAAAACATGTAAATAATTAAGAATTTATAACAACATAACAAACATTTGTAGTGGAAAAGGAAGTAATAAGTAATAATAAGTATAAGTAATAATAAGTAATAAGTAGAACAGGAAATGGGAAATTTGCAGATCTATTTATGTTTTCTCCTGGGTAGCAATGATTAACTGCTTTCAAGAACGGGTTGAAAACATTCTCTTTAGAATATCGTACTTCTCTTCTGTGTAAATATTGACAGAGATGATCTGCAAGCAAGTTGGCTGGTATGCCACTTTTCAAACTTTGTTTTACGGCCCTCCACAAGCTTTTGACTGTCTCAATGTTAGCACCAGTTGACGGGTCTAAAAGGTTTTTACTGTCTGTGACTATGGTTGTTCTAGAGTTTAAGGTATGTGCTTTAAGAATTGAAGGTTTTTACATATTGTTTGTTTTCAGGATACACCTCAATCCTGTATTTACCACTACGTTTTTAACCTTATGATATGGTTTCAATTAAACCTAATATCCATTTTTCCCTTTGTTTCATTTTTGTTTTCCTATTTTATATTCGTCTGTGTCCATCAACACTTCAAGACCTCCAAGCTTTTCTTCACTATTAAATTGAGGGTTGTGTAAATCCAAACTGCACTCAACAAATAAAAATTCCTAGTTTGTTTTGTTTCTGGAAAATATTGCATTATTGTCACAGTGTTGTGTAGTCCAAACTTAGATCCTTCGAAGAAACTGTTCTACAGTGCATTTTTACTAAAAAAAAATGTTTACCATTACCTTGTCTTTTACATCTGAACATGCCCATATTTCACATAATAAGTTTTTTGGTCCCTGTCCAAAATCTTGAAGCCAAGAAAAAGACATTTTATTATTATTTAAAGGAATTTCTTTAAGTTTTCTAGAGTTAACTGTCATTTGAATACCTTAAAGCAATGGTATGAGAATACAATGGCATGTTAAATATAACAAAACGTCTTGGAAATTAGTATTATTGGTGCCATTACCAACCATCCAATATAAAGGCCAAACTTAAAATACAACATATTTTAATTTTTAAGAGAGCTATTGATATATGAAATGAAAGTCCTGACCTTGCTATTTGAATTTTTTTGGTTTTACGAGTTTGAAATATCCTAAACATGAATTGTTTAAAAAAATGGGAAATATGCTGAAAAGTAACTATAACATATTTGTAAAAAGAGTACTTTAATAACCTTGGATACAAATTTTGATTTACTATTTTTTTAATGAGATAACAGTAAACAAAACTATGAAACCATGAGTTCTGTTTACAAAAATTGCTTTAGTGTTATACATTGCTTATATACTTAAATTGCTTATGGATAAACATTTTAAAGTTTTCAAAATTTGAATTTATCCGAAATTTGAATTTTAAAAAGTCACAAAATAACACACAGCATATTATCTAACAAACTATATGAATTTGTTGAAAATTGGCTAAAAAGGGCAGTCAGTGCTGTACCTTTTACTTATTCACACCCCCACCTAATGTTCATATTATGCAGTGTCACATTTTCTGACCACAGTGACAAACTTGACGAATGGCAAACAAACCCTTTGTTAGACAATGGCAGGTTAGCTATTAATTACCGATCCTTAACTAAGTGCAAGTCCTTACATTCAGAATTACAATATACTTATTGTACCAATCAATACAGTTCCATAATATATTACCAGTTTTGTAATCATCATTTATTAAAACTAATTTAATTTATTTAGAGTGCTAGTGAAAACAGGACATCTCTTTGCCCCCTAGACTGTACTAATCAAATTTGATTTAACATTTTGATTGAGTTAGTTACATTGAAATAATTTTAATTATATCATGAAGATTTGTACTGATAAAGATATGTTCTTTCAGGGAGAAAGACATGGGTGCTAAACTTATTATCCAGATGGATGGAAAAAAGACAAGAATCATCAACAACAAGGTTAGTGTTATTTATGTTAACATTAAACATTAGTAAAATATATTTCATTAAACCTAGAACTGGCATGAGATCTAGTTGACTCAAACAGCAACAGCAGGTATGCTAAGTGAGCTATTTGCACATTCAAGACATCAAGTCAGGTTGGTTAAGTGGCCTAAGGCACTACTATTGGACATGGAAATTAGCCTTTTCATTAAAACAGCTTAGAAATGTAGAAGCAAACAATAGTTAATAAAACAGCCATAGGTTTAGTTATTTTTACATTCGAGATTTACTGTTTGATTTTACAGATCCGTTTATAATCCTTTGAACATTATTTTACATTGATTTTTGGTCTGTTCCAAAAGTGCACTAGAATTCCCAAATAGATATGTACTTTATATATATATATATATATATATATATATATATATATCGTTGATCATAATAATAGCTTTTAAGAATTAAAAAGCATTTATACCAAATTGTAATATGCAAAAGCCCGCACTATTGGCAGGAAAAAATTAGCCTTAAATTGGAATTTTGTAAGTTCAAGGGTTAACACTATTCAATCATGATTCAACTTGAACTATATATCCTTCACAAAAACTTACGGAAAATATAAAAGGACACGAATATACATTTGGTTGTCTTGTTATTCATGTTGATTAAAATTACAAATGTAATTAATTAATTAATTATTGCTCTTTACAAATTTTAATTAAAAGGATTCATTACTATATATAAATCGGAAGAAATTATATACATAGACAAACTTCTTTTATTTACATTAAATTTTAATATAAAAATGGCAATAGCCTTATTTAATTTAAATACATTGAATCGCAAAAGTACTTGCTCCGCCGGGAGTCGAACCCGGATCTCTCACTTGCCGGGTGAATGTGCTACCATTACACCACAGAGCGCTTACTTTTCCGATTCAATTATTTTGTATTGGGCCGTATTTGTCACATATGCGTTTAAATAAGCATATATAATAGCATATAACCAAATACCTGTCAAACGACTTTTATTTACATTAAATTGTATAAATGGCAATAGCCTTATTTAATTTAAATAAGGCTATTGTGTTGTATAAAGAAAAACAAATTGGATTTTGGTGATCAGAAATTAAAACTTTCTAATAACAGTTTTTATTTTCTGCAGCCTACAGAAATCACTATACACCTTCAATTTAAAAATCCAAATTTGCAAAATATCCGGGTTTTCATGCTGATCAAGAAAATTGTCAACTTATAACATTTATGTTTAGAAAAAAGGCTATTTACAAGATGGGTGAAAAAGCCTCTATGATCCCTATTATCTTTATCAGCTTAAAGTATTTTCCATCGCGTCATTTCAGAAATATCAATACCATTTAATAATAAATCACGGATGTTACTGCAATCCATTTTTGATGAATACAAAACGAAAACAAAGTAAAACTAAATAGAACAGAATGCCTGTTAGTTCCAGAGTGATTATCATGTTATATAAGAAATAAATAGAGAGCTTTATTATTTCTTTACTATCTTATAATAAATTATTTATAAAAAATATTTAATTTTGTGGGGGATTTGGTAATATTTATGACTGATAATAGGTTACAGTTAAATTGAGTTTTTTAACATTATGGTAATGTGCGAAGATAATACCTTTTATTGTTGAACGATCAGTCAGTAGTCTTATCACTCACAGTAGACGCAGACAGGACCAAAGGGTTGGTTAAAGATGTCTTGAGTTTCACAGTATTACACTATTCGTGAGTTTGTCCGTACGGCCGTGGATGCAAGTACCAAATCTTGGATCTGTTGTTGAACCGCATTTGACTCTCGTACTTTTTAGGGGGACGAAAATGGGATTTTTTAACTACAATGACTACTCAAAAAGGGGGTTTAAAAAATCTTTAAGAATGGAGAGAGCCCAAAAAAACCGTGAGAATGTGGTGGGCTATACAAAGTATGATTGCAGTGATATGGGATTGAGCTGCTTTGAGGGTTGAAGAAGAACTTACTGCTTCTTGGTACTTCTTCATTAGCCAGCTATGGCAATAACACATTTAAAGTGCAATTACAACACACAGCAGGACTGATAACAGAGTTAATGAACCTTACAGTGTATACAACTGAATTCTCTTACATTTTACTAGAACAAAAAGCATGGTGTGGGTAGTTGGTTTGCTGAGTTCTTTGACCCTTCCAGGATAGGGGATGGATAACTACTTTTCATCAATAGGGAAGTAACTAACTTTACATTAAATATATCTAGAGTATCAACTTTTTTATTTCATTACCAAACCATCGAAAACTATACTCTAATAATAATAATAATAATAAAAATAAATAATAAATTGTTTATTCTGTAAAACAATAATACAAGAAATGTATCAGAATCGTCAAATGTAAAAAGCTAAATTTTTCCATTCATTCCACCACAAGAGTCTCTTTCATACATACTTTGTTTGCAGTCACTCTCTCCCACTCATTCAAATTGTACCACTCTAGTTCCTAGTCAGTCTGCCAATCGAGGGTCTCCCAATTGAAGCGTTTGCAACTAAAGTTGATTTCAGACGAGCTTTTTAAATGCTCTTGGCATTGGAGCATTTTTTAGTGAATTTGGTAATCTGTTAAGAAAGATAACTACTGCCTGGGAAGGCAAACAGTACCATCCTGTATGCCCCAGTTCAGTAGTTGTTCCTCTCTCTAGTTACATAAGAGTGTATGTCACTACTTCTTATGGCATTAAATTTAGATTAAAAAATGACAGGCCTCTAAAATATAGAGGCAGGGTAATGTCAACAGTTTCAGGTCTTTGAAAGCTTGCCTACATGACTCTCTACTGCGCAGTTTGGTGATTATTCAAATAGTTTTTTTTTAAGAATAAAGATTCTTGAGAAATTTGAGTTTATGTAACCCCCCACAAAGTTAATCTGTAGGATAGTTGTGGGTAGGTTACTCTGTAGTATGCCGTATCAGTATCTGGGTCGGGCAATTCTCGGACAATTTTCTCAAAACATTTTCCTAAGGATAGTTTTGAGCATAAGTGGTCTACGTGACAGTCCAAAATGAACCCTCGATCAAGGTGTATTCCAAGGAATTTTTTCGTTTAGACCTCTTCAATCTGAGAATCGTCCAACATAACTTTTACCTGAGTTTTTGTTTCACAAACAGAATTGTATGAAATTTAACTTTGTTGAATTGGTAATGAGATTGAGCTCAAAGCGATTGAGCTTAAGTGTTGTTGAGCAGACTAGTCGAAATATAAACAACTATTAGTGTTTTGTGTCCAATCCAAAAAGCATGTAATAATAAATATACCATTATTGATTTAGGCCTTATTAATAAAGAAAAACTCCGAAAACCAATTGCTAATACGTAAATAAAAAACGGCTAAAGATGTGATTACTGTTTAAGTATAAAACCAGTTACAATTGAAAAGGTTAAACAACACTTAGTCCGTACCAGAAGTCAGTGCCAAAATACCAGTCCAAGTAGCTTTTTTCAGTTTAACTTATGGATGATATAGTACTATTATTTATCAAAAATGTTTTTAAAACCTATATTGTTTTTATGATTGCAATGTAAAAATGATTGAAAACTTGAAAAAATAAAAGTAAATTTTAAAACATCTTATCAAGGTTTATTATACATGTATGAGAAATGGACACAATATTTGTTCTTACACCCATCTAGATAGTTATATTTAAAATTATTTAAGAAAGTCAAGACAAGAAGTACACTGACCCTTTCAAAACGATATATGGTAAATAATAAAAATATTGTAACTATTGAAATTTAATCTCATAGGAGGGAAGGCATGTTTTGTGATAGAACTCATAATAATTATTTGGTATATTTAAAACTTCTTTACTTTTAGCTTCTTCAGCACATTTCATTTTTTTCAATTTAGGCCTTTCACATAATCTAATTTCCTTTTGAATCAATAATATTATAAATAAGGTCATGCAGAAAAATTGGTTTGTTTTGTTCCATATTGGGTCCTATTAACTTTGAGAATGATATTTTTTATTAATATAATAATTGATCAAACTCATATATAATTAATTATAGTTGTATTTCATTTGTGGATTAGGTCTCTGTGCATCAGGAGGTTTCATGCCAGGGGGGTTAGATCTAACATGTAATAGGTTTATTCCACCAGAGCAGTTGACAGTCAGTTGTATGTATTCATCAAACGCTTGAGTGGTCTTTAACCACAACGGATTGAAGGTTGACTCTTTTACTCTGTTGCGTATTGTTGGTAGTATGTGATTCTTACATAATTGTAAACACTGTATTTTTACAGTTTCCATCAAGTTCTCAAAAAAATTATTTAAAAATATATATATTGTAATTTTTTAAATAATTCTTTTGAGAACTTGAAGGAAACTGTAAAAATACAGTGTTTACAATTATGTAAGAATCACATACTATATATATATATATATAAAATTGTTTATATATATATATAAACATTGAATCACAAAAAGTACTTGCTCTGCCGGGACTTGAACCCGGATCTCTCACTTGCCGGGTGAATGTGCTAGCATTACATCACAGAGCCCTTATTTTTTACGATTCAATTATATTGTATTTGGCCGTATCTGTCACATATGCGTTTAAATAACTAAACTGATCGTAAGACCAAATACCTGTCAAACGACTTTTGTTTACATTAATCAAATTTGTATAAATGGCAATATCCTTATTTAATTTTTCAATAAACATTAAATCACAAAAAGTACTAGCTCCACTGGGACTTGAACCCGGATCTCTCACTTATATTATATTATTGTATTATATACTTGTATTGTATATATATATATATATATATATATATATATATATATATATATATATATATATATATATAAAAGGCTTTGTGAACTTAAAGTATGTTCTAAAAATGCACTAGGTATAACAATACCTAGTGCATTTTTTTATTAAACCTTGCTAATAAGTTTTGTTTTCAAAAGTAAATTTACAACATCAGTGTACAGTACATGATTATTGTAACAAGCTTAGTAATAAATGGAAATGTATATTTTAATAGAAAACATTGTTTAATATTGTTCTACACAACAGTATTGTAGTTGCAAATTAAGACTGGAACAATGAAAATAAAAAAAATACATAAGATTATTAAAAAGTACTGTTTTGAGACATGTACTATACTGAATTTTGTAAAAACTGTGAGCTGTGAGCTAATTTTGATTTATTTCACAACTTATAGACATCCTTGTGCATGTTATTGAAACATTTATATATTTTTTTTTAGTTTTGAGTTAAGTACATGGATGCAGGGGCATTTTTAATCTCACTAGCGCCCTAGGTACTTCAAATAATTGCGCTCCTCATACCTGCAGGTCTGGGGGGGGTATGGAATACTAAATAGTAAATGCAAATAATATGTGATTTAAAAAACCAAGCAGAGCATTTCATTTTGAGTTCTTGATTAGCCAGTTTTGGTTCGGGAGGGAATCCACTTAACTGTCCTTCTTTCATTGAATCTTGTCTCTACTCTTCTTTTGTTGTTTTGAGAGTCTTTCCATTATCCACCATCTATGGATCCGCTGTATCTCGGACTGACAACTGGCAGTCGCAAGGAGTTTCATGGTCTTCTTCATATATTATCAGTTACTGTACAGCATCACGGACCACCCACCCATCACCCTTTTTTTAATTAATCAGAATATTATTTTACTTAAGTCATTTTGTAATAGCTTTTACCATCTGTCATCTTCTACTTTTAGATGTTCTCTTCCTCTTTTGATTCATTGTCAGTGCACTTAAGCAACAAAGGTTTTCTTCGAGCTTTGAACTTTGCAAAATCATTAATGACATTGTCATAATCAAGTGCCAATGTGCCAATGTAATATTATTTTGAGTGCAAAGCATTAAACATTAAATTGTTTAGTTTTTCATTTTCCATTGTAGATGTTGTATCAGTCTTTACCCTCTTAAGAGTAGAAAAGCTCCTTTCTGCTGTACAATTTGTCATATGAAGAGTAAGGTAAATTCTCAGTGCAACTTATAAAAATTTAGAAAGGTACTTTTCAACTTGTCTTTGTTGATGTAAGTATAGGTTCCTATCATTGTTGTTATTTTTTTCCACTTCTTAATACATTTTGAAATGTTGACATTCTTCCACTAAGATCTTCATTAATGTCTTTTGAGTGGGTTTGAGGTGCCAAATTTTCATTTTTTCTGTCACATTTTGTGGTTCTTTTTCTTGGAGATTCTGATAATTTTAAATCTCGAGTTGAGAGCTTCATAGCAATCCCTTCTTTTGTCTAACTAGGTTACAAGATTGTCAATTATGGGTAAGAACATTTCAATACAAAATCTCTCTCTAGGAGTCATTTTATCAAAATCCAAATCTCTTACTTCATCTGAAAAAATTCCTTTTTATAATATTTTCATAGCTGGCTTTATTAGCTTTCATTAGCTAGTTGAAATGCTCTTGCTTCATGATAATCAAAGTTGGTTCTTTGCCAGAAAAAAACAAAGATAAGATATGTAATTCCTTAGTAACACCAAGAAGATCATGTTCTTCTTCAGTTTTCAGTTTTTATTCATTGCTCCTTTGCACATGATCTCTCAACATATCCCATCTAGTATTAGGTGCTGTAATAAAATGTAAAATTCTTGTAAAAAAGAAAAATAAACAGTAGCTTCAATGAAGGCTTTTGATGATGTGTTGTTCAGTGTCTCAGAGCACAGTACTACACTGCATAGCATTTTACCATACTTAATAAAAAAATATTGCACACAGGTCACACTCATTAGGTGTTAGTTTATGGTTGACATGCAATAAATGTAATACTGTAGTTTTTATCTAAACAATATTCCGCTCTCATTTTCCACCTTTTAAAAATATTTTTTGTATTCAGATTTTGGAGCTCCAAATCCTTTGTGCCCCTAGGAACGTACCCAGTGTATCTAATTGGAAAAGTGGCATAGGAACCAAGACACTATCAAGCATATTAAATCATTTGGCAACACTTTCACTCAATTTTCTATTGAAAAACATGAAAACTTTACAAATTCTACAACAGCAATGTAACCATGACAATTGGAACTACAGTCTACAGTAACTCATCATAGGTGTACAGTGTCAGGTTGGATATGGGTTTCATACAAGTAGAGCCCAAAATTTTGTTTTCTTCAAAGTACATATCTCTGACCATGGGAAATATGCACTGACAAGGGTGAACTCTTAAGCTTTAAATGTTCTAATATAGAAAACGACATACTGCTGAGGTTAAGCTTGTACTATAAAGGTTAGGTTTTGGAAACAAACTTGCTATAAATGGTTAGAGTTTTGACCAGAATTGGGGGAAAAAAAAATAAATTAATGAAAAATGCCTGTATTAAAGATGCAGAGTTTTCCAGAGTCAAGATTTTTTTGATCAGTAAACATACAGTGATGCAATAGATTTCCCCAATACTAATATAAAACAATTTGACCTTTTCATCATGTATTATTGCATATTGTTTTAACAACTATGTTTAGGTAAAAATTAAAATAAGTTTAGAATAATAGAAGTAAATATAAAATAATAAAAATAAATATAGAATAATAAAAATAAATATAGAATAATAAAAATAAATATAGAATAATAAAAATAAATAATATAGAATAATACTATAAATAATGTATACAAATACTAATAAATGCTGTAACAATTATTGTGACAGCAAGATCATAACAGATTAAAAAGACTTACATTCTCAAATAAAAAGGTAAACAGAATTAACAACATTTACATCAACACAATTAATAATAATGAAAGCAGGTAAAAATTAAAATAAATATTGTACAATAATGTATACAGGGTGTTTATAAAAGAGTGTCACAATCTTCTGTGAGTGGTGGTAGTCGTTTCAAATAAAAAAATTTCATATAAATATAAGTAGAGAAATGTCTTGTTTAGCTACTAGCTGCAATTTTTTTTACAAAATAATACAACTTTTTGTATTTTTAGCTAGTTGCAAACACAAACTTTTTCGACCTATTT
Source organism: Homalodisca vitripennis (assembly GCF_021130785.1). Classification (NCBI taxonomy): domain Eukaryota; kingdom Metazoa; phylum Arthropoda; class Insecta; order Hemiptera; family Cicadellidae; genus Homalodisca; species Homalodisca vitripennis. The sequence continues at coordinate 152,878,683 of NC_060207.1, read as the reverse complement.
TTATATGATACTTTTTATTTTAAATCATGAGTACTTCAGCCAAAGACGTTTGTGACACTCTTTTGTGAACTGTATATATATACACATATAAACAGATATGAATATATTATATAAATACAATTATGAATAACTTTTTATAACATTTATAATAGCAATAAACATAAATTCCTAACAGATTAAAAATACATTTACAAATAAATAATTGATAGACAACAGGTAACAATATAAAAAATAACATGTCCCATGTATAAACTAACAAAACTAAAGACAATTTAACAAATTGGGTACAACATTCATAAAAACATATACATTATCTATCTGATCTGAATTCAAAATTAATGAATGATTGTTTTAAATGTACTGTATTCAGTAGCTAGATAGTCGTCAACCTTGTATAAAACTTGTTCATTTAACCATTTTTCAAGTAATTTTTGAATTAATTAATAGTGAGAGTGTGTGCGGATTGTGGCAATTTGTTGAATAATCTTTTTTTATACAAAATACGCTGTTATTTGTTTCTGTTAAGTCTAGCAGGTAGTAAATCTAGGACTTAATGATTTCTTGTGTTATAATTATGTATTGTCATATCTAATTTTGTATTTATGCTAATTTTCTTTTACTTCTACTAGACAGAAATATACCGGGCGTCTTAAAAGTTCCCTCCCCCTTTCCCTCTATTAACTTATGAATAGAGATTGAATGATTTACTTTAAGGGATGTTTATATGACCAACTGAGGAGATTTCGATGTAACAAAATTTTTGATTCCTCCAAAATACTCCATTTTTAAGTCAACATTTTTAAATAGGAACTCCTAGCAAGTGACACCTCATTTTAAAGGTATTATAAATAGAAGAAGAATGGCGCAAACTAGAGGTCTCTAATGTTTCACGTTTCTAATGTTTCAGGTATCACATTTAGTGGCCAATTAAATTTTGAATTTTTTATAAAAGCCCGACAGTTTTAAATTACATTTAAAGTTATTGTAAGGCAGATAAAACATTCAATCAGTAATTGTTTAGAGAACTTAGGACACAAAATTGTACCGAAGTTAACCACTTTGACACAGTAACTGGACTGAGTGTGTCTCACATACTAACTGGTAAACAATAAGAGATGACATGGCAAAACCAGCTATTGGTATTCCAGGACTTATTAATGGGCTTCGGTTAGACAAAACAAAACCTAATAAATGCTGTGATAATCATGGTTGTTTATTGTTGATGTTTGTTGATTCTTGTAATTACTTGTTTTATGATTTACGATGTATATCATAAAACAAGTAATTATATATAAAACATATATATATATATATATATATATATATATATATATATTTATTCCACATACAGACTACTATTTCCCCATAAAGTAACACCGTATTCAGTCTGGGAGTGAAAAAAGCATAATAAATATTAATTAAAATATCTCTGCTAACACCCAGTATATGTGTTCTTAACAAATAAGTGATTCTAGATAATTTTTTACAAAGATATTTTATATGTACACCACATTTCAATCTTCTGCCTAAGTAAAGGCCAAGTAGTTTAATGTACTCTGCCTTGATTTATTTAGTTACTAAAATTTTTTTAATGATATTTAAATTATTTGTTTTTTGAACAAGCTCTTGCCAATATTCATTGATACATTTTGATCTACTTTCAATTTTCCAAATTCTTTTCAATTCCAAACTAAAGTAGTATCGTCTGCATATAATAATGATTGGTGTGGTATATTACTTCGGAGATCATTTATCCCAATTAAAAATAGGAAGGTCCCAATACAGATCCCTAGGATACATAAGATTGAATTAATTGGAAATTAGGTCCATCATTATTCTGTTTTGTTTCCTGTTACACAATTAGGATTGAATTCTTTGTTTGAAGTTACTAAACTTTTTTTGTAATGATATTTAAATGATTTGTTTAGAACCAGCTCTTGGCAATATTCATTGATACATTTTGATCTACTTTCATTTTTCCAAATTCTTTTCAATTCCAAACTAAAGTAGTATCGTATGCATATAATACTGATTTGCATGGTATATTTCTTGGGAGATCATTTATTTCAATTAAAAATAGGAAGGTCCCAATACAGATCCCTAGGATACATCAGATTTAATTAATAGGAAATTAGATCTATCATTATTCTGTTTTGTTTCTTGTTACACAATTAGGATTGCATTCTTTGTTTGAAGTTTGTTTTTGACAATGGAAGGATTGTGAAGGAAACAGGATTTTTCCCTTTTTTTTATTATTGGACCCATTCCTGTCCCCCTTCCTTTGTATTGCTGCCATCTTGTTTCTGCCGTGTCGATTGCCATTTGCTATTGGCCTCTGGTCACTCGTAGATGGTGGGTCGACGAATGCAGACGTCTTGTGACCCGTATTCTGTAGTTCAGTTTTAATATTTAGTGTCGTGTTTAGTTTTTTATTAAGTGCATGTTTTAGAGTTAATGAAGTTGACACACAACATGGTGGTTGTGATTTCTGACTTAGGCGTGTTGCAACGCTCTGGTATGATTTTTTAATTTTCACCTAGTTGGTAATTATGTGTTGATTCAGATTCAGATTCCTTTATTTGTCATTACACATTACAGAATGCAGGACAGGTGTCAACAACAACAACAACAACAATAAATTAATAAGTTACAACAATTAATAACAGTCAATAATTAAGAAAGTTTATATCATAATACTCTTGAACACTGTACAGACATTCATCCAATAAAATAAGCTTAATACAATTCTTAAATTTATTTACAGGCAGCACCTTAAGATGCTGTGGTAAACTATTGTACATTTTAATACCTTGGTAGACAAAACTATTTTGAGTGAGAGTATAACAACACCTCTTTGTCACCAAATGTTGCCTGTATCTTGTGTTGTGTTCATGTACTAAGGTGTAATCCTCAAGAGTAGACAAATTGTTTCTTATATACATTAAAACAGACAATACATAAATAGATGGCAGGGAAAGAATTCTTGATTTTATGAAGTGAGGTTTACAATGTGTTCTAGCTGATACCCCACATATTAATCTGATGGACCTTTTTTAATTTTCCCATTTTAAATTAGATTGAATATTAATTCCAAGAAATTTTAAACTACTGGTAACATCAAAGTGACTTAAACTAACAGGTAAATCAACAACCTTCTCCATGTTAATACAAAGCTTGTTAGCAGCGCACCAATCATTTATTACTCTGGTTTGCTGGCTTAAGACTGATCTCATGACTTCAAGGCTCTTTTTTTTAACATACACACCCAAATCATCAGCAAACAGGTAACTACTAGCACCAACAGAACTTAAATTAAAAGACAGGTCATTTATGTACAAAATAAACAGTGTCGGACCCAGAATTGAGCCCTGTTGTACGCCATGTTTAACATTTAAAGACGGAGAAAATGAACCATTTAGAAACACTGATTGATATCTATTTGTTAAATAGGATCTAAAAAACTTCATAGTAACATCAGTAAAACCATAAAAAACTAACTTATCAACTAGAATGTTATGTACAACAGTATCAAAAGCTTTAGACATGTCAAATGATCTAAAGATTGAGCAGTCTATTTTCAACTCCATTTAGACAATCGTTTATTAATGTTTGAACTGCATCAATGGTACTATGTTTCGCTCTGAAGCCAAACTGTTTAGCAGATAACAGACAGTTTCCTTCTACATATTTTACAAGTTGAGTATGCACTAAGGTATGTTGTTAGTTATTTACCTAAAGAAGAGATCAGATTGCAGATCTCGAAACGTAGGATTGAATCTGTGTACATACACAATTAGCTACGTTATGTGTACAATTAAGATGTCACTAAGCCATGTTCTTTACCCCCAAACATTAATAAGTAAGTATTTATTTACAAATAATATTGCTTCCATCACATCAATAGGTTTGTTAATGTTCAATGCTGTTGGTGCATTAATGAACGATGTTAGTTGTAATGTTGTCGATACAAACCAATTCTCCAGTAGGATTTTTGTTTAAACAAAATAAGTCATAAGATGTTAGAAGGTTATGAAAACTTTGAGACTCTTGTAAGTTTTCTGTAATATTTACATTGAAGTCATCTCATATTCAGGCATAAACCTTCTGGTAAGAAAACCTTAAAATTGTCTAATTGTGTCAAAAATAAGTTATTATGTTACTGGAGAGTACTTTATATTTTATCTAAAATTATATGTTAACTTTTTTAAATGATAGCAACTTCTTCAAAAATACTACAACATAAAAACAATTAACATACAGTATTTCAAAATTGGGCTTTCCTTAACCCTCCGGCTGCCCTTAATATTTTCCTTAAACACCAAGCTGTGTTTTCCAGTTGTGCAACCGTTCTTTCTAAAATCTGTAAAAAATACTCTATCTGTTTAGTTTTTTACTGTAAACCTTACTGTGTTTCATATCATTTTGTTTACAATGACCAGTTTAATGCAATTACAATAAGTAATTATGGTAAATATTTTCACTTGAATTTTTTATGGTGATTGAGGAAGTTTTGTCTTTTGCATGTAAAACAGGGGAAGATGTGTGCCTGAAAAATATAGTTAAATTTCAAATTCCAAGATAACCCAAAGGTCTCAAATTTAGTCTAGTTTCAGAAAATGTATAGTTTTGTATGAGTATTTGGGTAAATATATTAGTTTTAGCGCAACAACTGGAAGTAGTATAAAAAGTTTGGGTTTCGTGATCAAAAACAAACAAATTTGTAAAAATGTTTATTAATTTGGTTAGTAGGAACCAAAATTGTTATAATACGTTTCTATAAAAGGGACAATAACCTGATAAAAAGAGTAATTTTAATAATGTTTTGGGATTTTGTAAGATTTTATAAGAACATAAAGGTCATAAATATAGTATATATATATATATATATATATATATATACTAATCACTGTGTTGAATAGAAGAAAACAAAAGAACCATTTTTCACTTCTATATTTCGGGGGATTAAAATATAAATATAAATATATATATATATATATATACTATATATATATATATATATATATATATATATATATATATAGTAATATTTTGTTATGGACTATAAAAAACATAAAAACAAGAAAAGGATGTGAAACGATTTTTTATGCTAAGACAAAAACAGCAATGTTATTCTAAAATTACATCCCTGTCATAGAACACAAACCAGTTCTATGTTTGGCAACTCTTTACCTTTCCAATGGTATATAATTCACAACAATACTTAATTGTTTTCGTATTATAACAAACGAGATTAAGTGGGCGGGCCAAATCGACAGATATCCGTAATTGGCATTTAAGGTATGAAAATAAACAAGGGATATCCGTTGAATGGCAGTTGGAAGGTTAAAAAATATAGAACATTTCCTATCATAGAGATGAGGTTCATCTCTACAATACATGTCAGCCACATCAAAACCTTCAGGTACATAAAGTAATTTAAGGTTATCCTAAGTAATTTTATGATATCAAGGTCTCACTATCACTCAGTCTCAAAATCCAAAATAAAAAATCCATGCTATAAAGATTTAAAATCAAATAAAAGCTGTACTGTAAAAGGTAACACCTCAAGTGTTATAGCAATTTCAAGGTTATACAAATTTCACATATTGAGGAAAGTCATGCTATTGGGATTCATGTTAGCCTTAGTCTATTGTAGCATTAACATTATGAAAATAACTAATTAGGTATTTTAATGCCATAAGTATTCTTACACCACACTTAAAAATTTATAAAAAAAACAAGTTAAAGTTTCAATAACAACTATTGAAAGTTTAATAATAATAAATATAACATTTATAAGTGAAAAAGCAAAATATACATTTAGTAAATAAAAATTAACAAAACAAGACAGAAGCATGCCATACAAAAAATATGGCCTCACCACAGTGGAGTTCAGTGCTTAATGCTTAAACATAAGAAATAATAATAATAATAATAATAAAAACAGCAACAATAGGTGAATAATTTGTAAACTAAAACAATATTCATGTTCAATAATAATCAATAATGAATAATGAATGTCTAGTCAATGCAATCGACAAAATACAAATTCTAACATTGCTATGTTACTACCAAGCAGGCCAAAAGTCTTCATACAAACATTTCACCCAATTTTCGGTAATAAGTTAGTAAATATAGCAGAATGATTAAAATTATATAAAATTAAAACAGTATAATTAAATTTTATCCAATTTTCAGTAATAAGTTAGTGAATAAAAAAGAATGATTAAAATTAGATAAAATTAAAACAGTATAATTTAAAGTAGTCAGCAAAATTGGATAGTAACTTGATAAAAACAGCAAGTTAATATTGACAATAATAAATAACAAATATAATAAATAATGGAGATAACAACAGTAATCAATTATTACTAAATGTAACAGTAATCAAGACACTGAAAAATCAATTATTACCGTGAAAATAAAGTGATGGGGCAAATATTGCATTAATCTAATTTCTTGTACTGGTATTTCCATGCAGTCATTCAACAAATATAAAAGATTTTAAATAAGCCAATTATACTATTTTTTTTAAATAATTTACAATGAATCTGTCAATTGGTTACCGTTTTCAATTATTTCTTCAGTTCCAATGTGAATATGAGACTCGGCCCAGTCTAGTTAAAGGAAATTTTTTAGAGCAAAGTGATTCCTAATGTTGTAAGAATGCACATCACATGTCTGGTTAAAAACTTCTATATAACGAAGCATTTATTATAAGACAACATTATAAATATATAAATTACATCTGTTAAAACTTCTATTAAAACAAAATTACAATGTGATTTGATTTCTGAGAAAAACAAATTTCTTTTGAATAACTGTTATTTTATACACTTTTTTTGTAGTAGCAAACTCCAAGGAAAGAAGACCATACATATCTAATCAAAGATTGAAAAATGCAAAGTAAGAATTTCTAACATATAACACTGGTACATGGTGCTAAACCTTTAGACTAGAAGTACAAATTTTGAAATTCTTGAAACAATTAGGTCAATATGAGCTTCCCATGATAAGTAAGTTTATGATCCAGCATTAGTCCCAAAAATGTTAAATTATAAAATATAAGTTTGCCATCCACACCACATATATCTCTTAGACTAAAAATTGTATTCTTAATTTTTTATTTATCCAATAAGAAACCAATTATCACTAAACCATTCTTCTGCTATATCCAAATTAGAACTAGCCAAATTTTCAAGTACATTAAGATCTACATATTAAGAACACGGAAAAGTTGTATCATCAGTATATAAAAGTAAATCATGTTCTAAATTACTAGGTAGGTCATTAATAGCTATCAGAAAAAGAAAAGGACCTAAAATGGTGGAACCCATACAGTATTCAACTACTGTATAACTTCTGGAAACAAATCATACCCACCAGAAACCTGTTGTTTGTAGTTAGATAAGTAAGATTGAAACAGTTTTAGTTCATTTTGAGCAATGCCTTAGAAAGGTAGGTTTTCAAGCAGAAGATTGTGGTCCACACGATCAAAGACCTGGCTTAGGTCACAGAATGTGCTAAAAAGGGTAATGTTTAATAAGAAAATGTATAAAATCAAATTAAAGAAATTCTTTATTTTAATAGAGTGCCATTTTATTAATAAACCACTGAAATAGATAATTGAAAAAAAAATAATATTTCTTTTAGCAGCTTGCCAATTGTGAAACAACTTATTAACACATTGACTGCAGCACATGCCTTACAGCACATAAGACTAATTACATCTGTTCAATCTCATTCATTATGGGGCTGCAATATATATATATATATAAATCTTGTAGAAATCATGGAAATGACATGCTAAATGGAATCTGAATTACAAAAAATATACTTAAAAAAAAATAATAAAAAAATAAAAAATAAAAAATATAAAAAAACAAAATATACTTTGTTATTGACAATATTTGGAAACCATTACTATACATATACATATATACAATGTATATATATATATATATATATATATATATATATGTATATATTGTATATATATTTGATAGTTGTCAGGGTTTTCAGCAGAAATTATTTTAAAGGAAGGTTCAGTTATTACTAGATAAGGGTTTTCTTGAAAAACAATTGTAAGCCAGGTAGGATAAGATGAAACTTATTAATCATTTTCTCTTTACTACTAAAAATAGAATGTAATCTAATTCTGTAGATGTATGATTGTAAACCTATTATTTATATCTCTTTAACATAAACATGGGCAAACATAATACTTGTAAAAAACCTTATTTAAACTTGTACTCAAAATTTATAAAGTCAAACCATTGAATGATAAGTTGCCCACTTCCACTATTACAATTATCACCTATGATATAAGGAAAGTCGTTTCTGACTAGGTAGATTTTATAGAAATATGCCTATTGAAATCACTTTCATAACAACATTTCTTGGAGTGGTATGTTTTCATTTTTGTGTTCATGCTTCAGAACATGATAGCAGATTTGAATTTATCAAAATTATCAATTTTTAAGTATAGACCAAGAATGAACTGTGGTTTTAGGAGTTATAAGTAATTATAAATGACTTTTTAATATCACACATGATACATCGTGATAATTATAAAACTGTGACTATTCAGTGTTGAAAAATAATGTTAGCAGGTTATTATACACAAATGAAACATTGAAAGAAACTGAACATTTTTTAGATTAGTTGCAACAAATTTTGTTCTTACAATTTTTTTTTTATATCATGTAGGTTTCAATATAGTGGCAGTAGAAAGTTTTTGAAGTATACATGGATATATTACCAAAAAGAGTAAATGTGATAACTGCCGTAATTTATTCCAATTCAAACTAATTTTACATATATAATATTTACACATGCCTTGCATAACTTTGATAGCTTGTATCTGTCAGTGAAAAGTTTTAAATTACACTGCTTGGTATTCACGTGTGTGTAAGCAATACGTACCCATATATTCTTCCTTGTCACATGAATGATTCACCTCTAAGCTGCTCTAAAGGTGACCATGAATTGTGTAACTCGATCCTGTGCCTTCCTTCTGTCTATTGAGTATTGTTTCCATAAAGTTAATTGTTAGTCAAAGGTAGTGTAGCTATGTTTTACACTCTGCTTGGTTTGTTATTTCTGAAATATACAGGCAAATGAATTGATATTGAACCCTAATATTACTGGCCATTCACTAGTTGGATCCCATATGAGGTACAGGCTTATTGTGTGGGGTGGATCCTCCACTGGAAATCTCAACTCGTTGCTCATACTACAGAAAAAAGCCATAAGGAACTCTTGCTGATCTTGAACCCCTCCAAAGGTGCAAATATGATTTCCAATTCATGGGAATAATTACCATTACTGGGCTGTACATTCAAGAAGAAATTTTGCTTGCTCATTAGCTGAATCTCCAAACAGGGAAAGACCTCCACTCACATAACTTCCGCCACACAGTTGAATTTATTCTGCCTCCACACCGAACAGCACTTTTTGAAGAAAAGCAATCATACATCAGCCCAAAACTGTGGAACACTCTACCAGACACTATCAAAAGACAAGGGAGTAGCTGTGAAGAGGAAACTCCACAACTTACTTGTAACCCAGCCATTTTACACCCTTGAAGAATTTCTTGAAGCATACAGGGAAGAATGGAGATTCCAAGACACATCCTGTCATAATTTATTTACCACAAAATCAATTTTATAGTTCTTATGAGGATAAAATCAAGATGGCCATTAATACAGTCAGCTCTTAAAGAATTGAATTTTTAAATGCCTTCTCTTAGATATTACATATAGTTTCCAACTGAAATTGTTAGATATTAACAAAACTTCAGATATTAAAAGATGTATATGAAGTGTTGTTACTTTTAACTTTGCGTTCAAAATTTGAAAATTAATTAGTATCTTTGTAATGAAACTATTACATTATATAAAATTAGAGATAGGAAAGATTCTCATACAAATAAAACAGATTAAAATTTGCATATAAGAGCAATGTGTTCTTTGCGTGTCCCCCAACATTGCTCAGATGTTATCCTTTTTTTATTGCAAACAGAGTATAAATTATTATTAATAATAATAAAACTTATATTGCAATATTATTTATTTTAAGAAATTAAAATCCAGATGAATAATAATTTAAAATAAATAAAGTAATAAATAATTTTCTAAAATATCTCTAAAACAAGCAATTTATCTGCTACATATCCAGCACTATTTTGATTATTTTAAAGACATTTACAAAAAAATTATGTTTTAATAATGTTATAAACAATTTTAAAGATTTAAATTTCTTTTCATTTCGCCTGGAATATATTAAAATATTTAAAATAATAATAATAATAAATATTTGTTCTTAAAATAGCATACCATAAACCTTTTATCAAACATTTTTTTACTTTTTATTTATATGGGTGCACATAAAAAATAGTAATCACTTATATGCTTGCTTTATACAAATGGGTTTGTTATGAGCAACAATGAGCAACCACCACATATTTATTAATTTATGTGTAAATAAGTAAAATATGAAATATAATTTTAATTTATACTTTTTCAGAATTTAAAATTGATTTACTTTCATCAGTAAAGTTAAACTCTAAATAGGGCTAACATTAAATAAAAACACTGATATAAAAGAAATATAAGTGTATAAAGTATAATACTAAAAATAATTAAGTAGTTTAGTCAAACAATAAACTGTGTGGTTAGGTTTTCATTTACGACTGATTTACGTATAGAAGTATAGCAAGTTGCAACACCACTGATTGTATGTTTTATAGCATTAATTTGTAAAATGTTGTATCAAATTAAATTTAAAACTTTTTTAGAATGATTCTTTGTGGTCAGTTTTACATAGCGGAAGTGTAAGTTTCATTACATTTCATATTTTAAAACATTTAATTTGTGAATGTTTGCCCATACGGACATGGTATCAAAAGGGTTAATCAGGCCCCGAATGTTTATTATAAAATACAGGTATGCTGAAAACTTTTAGGCATATTAAAATTGAAAGGTAGGAATACGCATCATTGTGTGTCGCGTTACAGGCTTCGCTGAGGTTGCTTGCAAAATTTCAAATCTACAGATCATTTCAGTCTTGATATGTCCTGCGGACAGATCGAAGACAGATAATCATACAAAAAATAAGTGACATAAAAATTACGTTCAGCCAAAATCTATGGTTGGACATGTACCATCAGAGTACACTTTCTTGTCTATGTAAAAATGACGTTAATGCATAATTTAAAGTTTACAGGTGAAATCTTTCTCAAGATATCTTGCCACATAATACATTGAAATGTTTGCTTATTAAGTTAGGTTTCATAGCAGTGTTCAAATGATAAAAGTTTTGGTGAGCTGGGGAGAGTACTACAATGCAGGAATGCACTGAAATGAAATCTTTTCACCAACTTTTAACATGGAATTTCCACTGTATTATTTTTTTTTCTTTTTACTGTATGAATATGATACATGTTTTAAGGTGTCCCGTGTTAAAATTTCATGTGATTGTCATCGCATTGTTTACAAATTTATTTATTCTGCTATATTCTCATTACATTGTGGTTGTCCATAAGAAAAATGTAAAAATATTCCCTAATGCTCATCCAAATCCCATAGAGTGACGTGCACCATCACCAAACTCGGTGTTGCTCATATAAAAATTTAACTCCATGCAATCTTTCAAGTTTTGTTTTTAGATATTGTGCAGACAGACAGACAAAAGTGAACTTTTTCCATTATCTCAAGTAATAGGCTTCGCCGACCCTGAGCTAATAGTTTTATGTATTTTTTCATCATATTTTGCTTATGGTGGTTGTCCTGTTAGAGCTTAGTGAAGATTCTTAAATATAAGCATAGGTTGGGCTGTACATAAAATTAAAGACCCTTTTGGTTGGAATGTTTTGGAAAAATCCAGCCTCAAAAGGTTGGTCCATCACAAAATTGCTGAACCGAGTGTTAATTTCAGAGGCCAAGATGCACAGGCAACTGAAATTGTGGCTAATCTGACGTTCAGCTAGAATTATTTGCATGTAAGAAGATGCAATCAATCACATAGCAAACTGCATAGTGAAAGAGAATACTAATGAGTGTGAATGTTCATTGAGTGGGTCTCCAAACTTTTTCATTCATATTGACTAGATATGTATACTAACTAGCAAGAATTAAATGGTGTGTAGTAACTGAGCCTATGCTGTAGGTTTCAAAAGAAAACAATAAACATTTCCAACCAAAACACATTAATTTGTTTACTAATTACTATTCTTAACATTAATTGCAGTTTTCTTTTGAGACATTACTTTGTCTTGTGTATATGTGAGATTTATGGAGTTTGTTCATTCCAATAATGACATTCCATCTTGACTCGAACTCTGACATCCTCATCACCAAGTAGGTTTTAGGTGTTTATCAGATAAATTTTCTCCATAATTGGATCTCACTATAGTCATTTTTGGAAAGATTGTTCACAGATGAATGTTGATCCAAAAAGTAAAACTGTGGATGTATAACAAATTGTTGATTTAATATTAATAAATTATCAGTCAATATGATTAACAAGAAATATAAGCTACAAAATACATTTGAAAACGTATCTGTAAAGTGGAAAAGATCTGCTTTCTTGTAGTATTCCTTGTAGTACTTTTCAAGTTGTTCATTTAGTGTCAGTTAATGATTTGGCAGTTCTTGTTTGTGAATGCATCTGACTTTCAACTAGTAATATTTGTATATAAGGTTAAGGAATTGCAAACTGCTTAATGAAAGAGATAAACACTAAGAGTAACTTTTCACTGAATGTCAGTTTCAAGGATTAGGTAAAAGACAACTGTCCCTGTTGGTGAATTGGTCTCAAATTTAGTGAAATATATTTATATATGAAAAGATGTAACCAATCATATACCGAACTGCATTATCAAACAGGTAGAAAATGAATACATGAAACGTTGTAGTGAGTGTCAGTTTCATTTGTCTGGACACAGGCAATTGGACTTGCCGGTGAACGGGTGTCACTTCCAACAAGAAGTATTTGTACTTGAGAAGGTGTAATCAATCGCATATCAACTGTACTACATAAGAGATGACAAATGAGTTGAATATCTCTTCAACTGAGTATCAGTATCAGTGAATGGGTGTGTGCAGCAGAACTCGTCCAGTGGGTCTTACTTGCAGATGAAAAGTATGCACATGAGAAGGTGTAATCGATCGCATAGCAAAAGTAAGATGAAAGAAATAACATAAAAGCGTAACTTCGGTAGAAGTCTATATTCAGTGATCTGGGCACAGACGACTGACCATGGCTCTGATTTCATAAATATCGGGTGTCGTGCCTTACCCAAGGCTGGCTGGCCGGTCTGCTTCTTTACCATCTTGTTGTTTGCATTGCAGACAAGGAATTTGTTGTGGCAGAAATAAAACATCTGTATTGTATTTTCAGGTGCTGCTGTAAAAAAATACAAACACTAAATGAAAATCTGTAGTTTTAATGCAGATGCTGAATTAAAAATATCCATATTAAATGAAAACCTTGGCTTGTTCATGTGAAAAATTAAAACTAAATAACTAGACATTCAAAGTGTGTATCAAATTGTAATACACTAGTATTATTCCGTTGTGATAATTATTAAATTTTCAGATTCTGACACATTTTGATTTTGGCTCTTTTTTAACTTTGATATAGTTTGTTTGGATGTAGAAAAGATGATAATGGAATATTCATTTAGTAAGGTTAGCTTATCAAAGTTAAGTTTAGTTCAGATATTTGAAGTGAGGTCTTGTAGGATTTTCAGCACCTGAAGGCACACTCAAAATATTTGCTAGATTTGGTAGTTTTGTTAGTTTAAAAAGCCTTATCAATCCCATGCTAGTAATTAACAATAGTAGAAAGTTAAATAATACAGCCAGAATTGATAAACTTTCAAACTAAAAAAAATTTTAATAGGTTAGCATCCCCTCAGCTAGTAACATGTGAAGATTTATGGTGAACCCTACTACTATGTGTCTCTTTTGCTTACTTACCGTTATGGAATCTTATTAGATCTGTATTTTAGAATAGATTTGAAATGGAAAAACGTAACATTAAAACAACTTTCAATGATTTACATTGATTGAATTGAACAGAAACATCCACCTAAGGTGGATGTGTAACTTAAGGTGATATGAAAGTAGAAAGCGAATTGGGAGTACCTAGTTACTGAATCAACACAGGCAGGAAGTTTCACCTGTCTGTTGCTGTTAGTGATCTACTAGATGGAGCAGTAATTAATTCATTTGCAACTATTTTGTAGCGCATGGCTTGCTCCCTACCTCCATTTCTATATTTTATGTTTCACCACACATTTTTTTTGATTTCACTTAATTGATATTCACTCAAAAATAAGACGTCAATCATTATAAATCATTTATAAGTGTTTTTATTATTGATGTTGGCTTACATGTGTAAGTTGTTGTAGTTTATGTAAATTGTATTAGTGTGCAGTTAAAGTAAATTATAAATAAATAGTGTCCTAAAAATTAAAACTGCCTAGCAGTTATCTGTGACTTTGCCTGCAATTTCTTAAATTGTGCACGCGTATGAGCACTTCTGGTTCAAGTGAATTATATTTCTGACGCCAATGTTGAGTTTACCTTGTTTCCACAATCAAGTATATATTTATGGTCATTGTAATTTATTCTGGTCTAGTATGTTTGTTCCATAGTTGATTTTGTCTTTTGTCCTGATCAAGAATATATATAGTACTTCTGTCAAAAGACAACTAAGATGGGTTTGTTGTGTTGTGACTTACCCAGCACCATGGTCAAGAGGCCCAACAGGTTTTATAACAGTAAACAAATTCATTGTAAAAGTGAGGTAGCAACTTCGTCTTATATATCTAATGGCAAAACCTTTTGCATCTTTATTTTGGGTTATAATATTATTGAAGGTGCATAATTTGAATTATATAATTAATACTAATTAAAATGCTTTTGAGTTCTTCTTGATAACTTATTTTTTAGTACTTAAAAGTAAGTCAAACATTTTGAGATTTTTTAAATAAGTGGTAACAGAATTGCAAAAACTAAAAGTGCATTTAGCATGATAGTTTTAACTTTAAAATAAGATACTTCCCATGATATGTCAATCACTGAAGCTGTGACTCATATACAAATTGTTAAAATAAAACATTCTTATCTTCTGCTGATTTTATTTGGGTCTGGTTACAAAACTTCTCAATT
The DNA here is from genome assembly GCF_021130785.1 of Homalodisca vitripennis. Classification (NCBI taxonomy): domain Eukaryota; kingdom Metazoa; phylum Arthropoda; class Insecta; order Hemiptera; family Cicadellidae; genus Homalodisca; species Homalodisca vitripennis. The sequence continues at coordinate 152,863,504 of NC_060207.1, read as the reverse complement.
GCCTCCTTTAAATGCCTGTAATTTCCTGTAAATTGATGTACTATTAAAAAAAATGTGTCTCCAAGAAACTTGTCTGAAAAAGCTGTCACTGAAATTACAACAAATTAATCCAACAAAAACAACTGATTGCTCAACACATCTAAGGTTGATTTCCCTGATTAAATTAAGTTAACTACTCTTCCGTTGTGTCACTTGGTTTTGTCACATTTCAGAGTATATGAATATTCAATATCATGATTTGACTTAACCACAGCCTTTTGCTATTTTATTAGTGTTTATTTACTTCATATTTGTAGCCACAGGGTCTTATTTTCTAGTTATGACAAAATAGTTATCAAATTAAACATATACTTGTGTTTCTTGATATGTTTCTATTTTTATATGTAACATATCATATGGAGGTAAACGCAAAATATTTTAAAGTGCCATTTATTGCAACATTAATTACAGTTGTATTCTGAGGGCAACTATGGTAGGTAATAGCAAGTATTGGTGCTTACCTGTTTACTAGAACGTGAATATACCACACCGCTTTGGGTATGCATATTATAGTTACACAATAGTATGACTAAACATTTAAGTGAGGAGAGATATACTCAAAGAAGTTTTAAAATATAAGTGGTGGCAAGGAATTACCGTTGCATTTGTAGTGACTGCTTGTGACAAAATGTTGGTCACTGTAGCACTGTAGCATTTCTAGCATCTATGGCTGGTGGCAGAATTTTTCATCTTGGCACTCGAATAATTAAATCAGTTACTTATTTGGTTTAAAAATTTAAAAAAAGTAAAAAGTATAGAATGTCCAATTTTACCAGGCGAAGTTAGGGCTAAGAAGCCCTCTCTAATACTTAACCTGGGGACCAACGGCTTAAAGGTGACTTCCGAACCACCACCTATGGCCGGGCAGGCGAGCTGCTTGCAAGGACAGGATCGCTCAGTGGTCACCCATCCAAGCAGCAACCACGCTCGATATTGCTTGATCTGGTTATCTTGCGATAACCGCCGTACCCGCTACACTACGCCATCGGCTTCGTGTAAATAGACAAAATCCTATTGTTCTTTATTCTTTATTTAACTGTTTTTTTGTTTCAGCACAATTTATCTTTGTTATTAATTTTTCTGTCAGTACTAATAAAGTAGACTAACAGTGTCGCCAGTAAAATTCTGGCCTATTACCAAAAGAATATTTTTTACAATTATTAATAGTCTGTGAGCTAATAGTCTTTTATACCCTTTTGTAAAATGGTTTCTAATATAGGCATGTATTGTGTTTCAGAGCACAGATCAGTTCAAAGACTTCACATTTGACCACTCGTACTGGTCATATGATCAGCAGAACCCCCACTTCGCTTCTCAGGAGCAGGTAATCCATCTCAGTTGAAATAGAATGCTCTGTACGCTCTCTGAGCTGAAAAACTTTCCAACTGGTCCAGCTGGTGTTCATAGTTCACATACAGTAACGGGAGTGTTGCCCTCATGTGAAGGTTTTTTTGATTGTAACATTATCACGTGAGAAGCCCCACCTTCAGGTTAGGATTAAATAAAATGCCAACCAAGGCCAGGATTGCTATACCCTGCCCTTTCTAAAGTTGAGGCCCAATAATTTGATGTAATTGGGATAAAATCCTTTTTTTACTGAATTCTGGATTATCCAAAATAATTACATTTTATAGTTACAAATAGTTATGTTATAGTTACATCTCAGTGGCCATAAGCAATTTTACTTGATTATTTGATACAACAAATTAGTATCAGTTTAACATTTCTATTACAATCTGGCATAGTTTTAACATTTGTTGGTGGTACAGTTTGGAGCAATGCAATCTGATGTTTCTTGAGTTATGTTCATACTAAGTAATGGGTGCGGGAACAGAAACATAAAATGCAAGTGGCTGGAAGTAACTGTTTTTGTAGTGACACAGTTCAGACATTGATGAAAGTGTCATAAGTCTTCATTTAAAACATTCATGTTCCCAAATGCTACATCAAGTATACGTCAACAGTTTTTGCTAAGGCTCAGTGGAGAGTTGTTTCTGCAATGAATGATTTGTCCAATGGCTTTCAAGTAATACAATGGGTATTTTTAGTGCAACAGTTTTTAAACTGATTAACTTTAAATTTGGAACATAGGTTTCTTTTGAAAACTCAGTAATATGTAACTTGTTTACTTGCTGATAATTTTATCCAAACATCCTTTTATTTGATTAAGGGGTTTACATTAATTTAATTTTTGAATGATCAAGATTTAAAAAATAGTAGGACCAATTAGAGGCCAAATAGTTAATCTAAAATAGATATTTTATAGTAATAGTCATAAAATGTTAACTGTTGTTAGCATTCATTATGTATTTTTTCCTCCATTCCCTGTTATTTCAATTTAAAATATTTTGCTTGAGTTCAGTAACATATGTACCTCATAAAGGAATCAGAGGGAAAAATCAGTAATTTAAGTAAAATGAACTATGGTCAGCATGCTTCTTTTCTATATGTAATATGATCTTGTGTGGATGTCAGGGTCTTCTTGCCTATAAAATAAAATTGTCTGGTGAGATTCCTTTTTTGTTCGGCTATTTGTTAAACTGTGAGGATAAATAATTTAAGCATTGTACTCTTACTTATTTAAGTAAATAGTTTTATTTTACAGGAAGTGTGATATAAATCGTGGTCCTTAGGTTTTTGCATTATCATGACAGACTACATTTTAAGTTATCCTAAACATTGAAACATTGATAGTACATAATAAGAAAAAACTTTAGCAATAATCATGAAAAAAAAAACAATTTTAATAAAGAAGACGTTATACTACAAAAAGTTGGCAATCTATCATAAAGAATTCATACTGATTGCTCATTGGTTAAGTTTCAGTCAGTCGCAGCTGTACTATAATCCAATCTTTATACAACTGTGTAAGATGTATGTAACTGGCACTGCCAGTTTCAGTTTAACTTCTTATGACGAAATCTCTTCACATTCAAATCAGAATATCTCAATATTCTAATTTGTTGGTAATATTTTGTCAGGATATAAATTGAAAAAATTATACTTTATTTTTCCAAATTTATCTTTAAATATTGACTTGTTTTTGTATGTAACCAAATACCAATAATTAACTATAACATTAGTTACTTTACATAATTTTATTATTTTTAAATTTTAAATGAACTATAACCATTGGCTATAGAAATATTTTAGGTAATTTTTGTTATTAAAAGTGGTTTCTTAAAATATTGTAAACATTGATGTAGAGTATAGAATTCGATTTTGTAACAAATACAATTGCCAGCCTTAAATAGTGCACATTGCAAAACTTTATTTTCTTCTTTACATTTTAATTTTTTTTATTTATTTTGGTTTGATATATAATTTGTGTAAATATTTAGGTGAACAAATATAAAATTTGATCAGAATACCAAATTTGTTCCAATTGTCTTTTAATATCAGTTGTAGTTGTACAATTAAAACTTTGTTTAATTCTAAATTTACACTGTTATCGGTGTCATGACACTGTTTAGTTTTTGGTACTGTAGTAAGAATCAGAGCTTGAGCCACCACAACAATTCACGCATTTCAGAAATGTCATATTAATGATTGTGGCCAAATTAAAGTACAATTTATACATTACTACTAAACTAATTTCTAGCACATAGTGTTTTCCAGCAATTACAATTGAAGAAATGTGGCTTATTTTTATGATGACAATTGTTTATTTAAATAGAAACATTGAGAAGTATATGGTGGATGTGATGTACAAGAGCTACTATACTTAAGTGTTTGTTTATAAGAGGAGTGCCTGGACAAAAAGATAGTGACTGACACCTCTAAAAATTTAATCCTTTTACATTACTGTGTTATAAAGGTGTTAGGAGACCTTGTAAAGGATGAGATGAAGCAGAGCTCGGGGCTACAATTCCTGTGTGTTTGACTATGGTCAGACCGGCAGTGGTAAACCATGATAGTGACTGACATCTTTATATATACTAAACCTTTTACATTAGTCTATTATACAGGTGTTTGAAGACTTTGGGAAGGATGTGGTGGATGCAGTGCTTGAGTGTTACTACTATACTTATGTGTTTGTCTATGAGTACAGTGCCAGGGACATATCATGTTGTAACTGACATCTCTATAGATTGTAAGCCTCTTACATTACTGTTATAAAGGTGTATGAAGACCTTGGCAGGAATGTGGTGGATGCAATGCTTGTGTTTTCACCTATGCCCTGACAAACAGTGGCAAACCAGGATAGTGACTGAAATCTTTATATATTGTACATCATTTACATTACTGTGTTATAAAGGTCTTTGGAGACGTTGGCAGGAAGGTGGTGGATGCAATGCTTGTGTTTTCACCTATGTGCTGACAAACAGTGGCAAACCAGGATAGTGACTGAAATCTTTATATATTGTACATCATTTACATTACTGTGTTATAAAGGTCTTTGGAGACGTTGGCAGGAAGGTGGTGGATGCAATGCTTGTGTTTTCACCTATGCGCTGACAAACAGTGGCAAACCAGGATAGTGACTGAAATCTTTATATATTGTACATCATTTACATTACTGTGTTATAAAGGTGTTTGGAGACGTTGGCAGGAAGGTGGTGGATGCAATGCTTGTGTTTTCACCTATGCGCTGACAAACAGTGGCAAACCAGGATAGTGACTGAAATCTTTATATTTGGAACATCATTTACATTACTGTGTTATAAAGGTGTTTGGAGACCTTGGCAGGAAGGTGGTGGAAGCAGCACTCATGGGATGTAATACTTGTATTTTCACCTATACCCAGACAGGCAATGGCAAACTAGGATAGTGACTGAAATTTCTATATATCGTACACCATTTATATTACTGTGTTATAAAGGTGTTTGGAGACCTTGACATGAAGGTGGTGGAAGCAGCAGTCATGGGATGCAATACTTGTATTTTCACCTATACCCAGACAGGCAGTGGCAAACCAGGATAGTGACTGAAATCTCTATATATTGTAAGTTATTTACATTACTGTGTTATAAAGGTGTTTGGAGACCTTGGCAAGGATGTGGTGGATGCAGCGTTTGAGGGTTACAATGCTTGCGTGTTCGCCTACGGTCAAACTGGCAGTGGTAAAACTTTCACCATGACTGGGACTCCTGTAAGTGGTCACTTCTTTTATATTGATTAGTTGTATAAACTTAAAATTAAAAATTAATATTTACTATGTGTTGGTAATGTGGTATCATCAAACTCATGTGAACCTGACATCATTTTCATTGTAGGATTATAATCCATGGCGGCTAATGATGAATGAAACTTCTAGAGCCATAAGGTGTCAATTATAGTCAACTCGTTAATACAATTTTAAAGTTGCTGCAAATGATTAGCAATATTGTAGAAATTTAATTGGGGATTGGTAGATTTTTATGTTACTCTGAGAAAATCTAAAATTAGTCTAAAATAGTCAGTACATAAGGCACATGAGAGACATTAAATTGTGATTTAAATATAAATGTCTAATCATTAAGAGAAAAATTTGTAGATTTCATTTGTATGGAATATCATGCTATTCTTTTTATTTATAATGATTCTGTAAATAAATGTGTTTTGATTTGATTACTAAACACTCATGTCTATGACTCTAAAAGCTATAAAAATATATTGAAAGGAGATAAAACAGTGCATGTTGGTTATAATATGTTGGTAACAGAAGTTCACATGTGTTTGCAACATTAGTCTGTGTTAAAAGACAATTAGTCACACATGTGTATCTGCTCTCAGTATTTGTTGAGAGTGGATGTCTGTGTTGTATTCTGTATGCATGTTTTGTTTACTAGTTTTACTTAGTGCAGGTGAAGCTTGTTTATTTAGATTTGATTTATAGTTTGTTGTGTTTTCTAGCCATGTATATAGGTTTATGGGTAGTTTTTAGATTTTCATGAGACATTATTGTACTATGTTTTATGTTTCGGTTATTCAAATAAACATTTAATTTGTGGCAATACATAATTACTGCTAGTTTTAAGTGTATAATGTTACACAGTCACTAATTTTTGTTTTACTCCAGCATATTGAAATTTTTAAATTTGACTATTAAATAGGGATTTTTATAATTTTTATAATAAGAATAAATTTTATTCTTATTAATAAAAATCTATACCTTATTATTACTTTTATCCATCAATTACTTTGCTTTTTGAAATTTATATTTTGTCAAATGGATTTACATCCTTAAAAAAGTTATACGGGAATACTAGTGCTAAAATTTTCTAAACAAATGCAGTATCAATTATTGTGAGCAGGTAAACTTGTGTGACAAATATTCTCGTAGATGTCCTTCTTTAATATCAATCTAGGCCTACAGTATATAGTTTAAAAAATCAATAGCAAAAAATTCAAAATTGTGAAACATGAAATGTTTAAATATCAAAGAATGGAACATTGTACTGTACTATAAATTAGACAGCATAATTTATTTTGTAATGATTAATTTTGAAAGTCACAAAAATCAAGATTATCTACAAATAACAAAAATTCAAGGTTTTTAAACTCAGCAAATTTGAAAAGCAGCACATTTTGTTAACATTTTATATCTATTTAAGTGAGAATAACTAACTAAGTAATAAACATAAACATGAGAATAATTACAGAACTACAGGCGGTGCTTGTTCCATGTGATAATACATCACTATCTCAGAGATGCCAAGCAATAAACTATCAAAGAATAGTAGATAGTTCAGTAAATTTCAATTTCATTAACTCTGTTGGTCTAGTGTAACAACCGTTACCTTTGCACTGATAGTTTAGACCGGAACAGGATAAACCTCAGTGCAATTTTTGATTTCTAGTGCTATTTTTGTGCTACTTACGTTGTGTTACGCCTAAAATTCCAGTCTTCTCTGCCTACAATATTACTGCAAGTTGTTAACGACAGTTGTAAAATATTTGTGACTGCTATTTGTTTTGCTGTAGAACGTAAGCAAAGTTAATTTGTTATATTGTGAAATGTCAAGGCAAGTTTTGTAAGTAATAAAAATATAGGATACAATGGAGTATCAAAGGACCTGACAGACCATAACAAAAGAGGTAGTGCACATAGGGAGAGACAGAGAGACGGGCTGCCCTTTTACTTTTTGACCCTTTAATTAAGAGGATTCTTCCTAGTGCCAAGAGGAACCTCTCTTTCAAGTTTCAAGTTTGTTGGACTTTTCTATCAAGAGTTAATGTACAGACTGGTGGACAGTGACAGAATTTCAATAAGTCCTTGTCGGATCTTTAATAGTGGGGTGAAATTTTTATTTATTTTTTTTATTTTTACCAAAAGTGGTAGTGAATGCTACAAAATCTATGTCCTATGCGAAATGAGTAAAAAGTTACACTTGGTAGATTCCTCTAAACATTTTAATTATATCTTCTATTTTTAATAACTATTTAAAATCATATTTGTGGACTAGGAATGTATACACAATTGTTGATTTAGTAATAATTTTGGTATACAAATAAAATAAAAATATATAATAAACTAAAAAAGAGCTTAGTTATAATAACTTATAACTGATAAGTTGTAAACTTTAAGCACATTTTCTGTAAAAAGGAGATGCTGATCCTTTTTTTAGCCATATTCTGTACATCCTTATGACCCACTAAGCAAGTGAAGATATTATCAAACAGAGCAAGAGGGAGAGTTGGTACAGTCCAGTACTGATATGCAACTGTCTTGAACAGGAATTGAATCTCTAATTCAGACCCAAAGATGCCTTAGACCACTTGGCCACTGGCTATATTTTCTGTCAAATTAATTGCTAGTTTTGGTCCACACTCCTTGGAAAAATCAACTAGATCAATGGGTTTAACAAAACATGACTTTATAATATATTTTTAAATACTAAAATAAAAATATGAATAAAGATTCTATAAAATTGCAAACATGTTTACAGACATTATATAACACAAAATATCATTCATTATGTGGACATGTGGTAGATGAAAAAGAAGATTTTTCAAAAATTTGAATTTCATTCATATTGATATAGTTGTGGAATACATTTGCCAAAAATATCCTACAAAATTTAAAAACTCATGGATCTACTTAAGAAAAAGTTTTAATTGTGTGACATTTCAAGGCACTTAAGTAATGTTGATTGGCTTAATTTTTTTCGGAGTACATGTATAACTATGCAATAAATAATAAAAAACCTTCAAAATAAATAACCTTTGAAGGAATATAGGGTTCATTTCAAATTATTGAACTCTAGCTACTTGAATTTAAAGAGTACCATATATTTCCAAAACTGTGATTTTATTTGGTTCAGCATAATAATTTAAAGAAACATCTAGAAATGTCCATTACAAATTAAAAAAATGTCAGTGAACCCATAGAGGATGAACATTTGAAATGATAGGACAAGAAGTCCAGTAGTAGCTTGTAACAAATTTTTATTAAATTCAGATAAGTACAACCATTGAATGAAAACATCCAAGGAAGAATAACAAAAAGTGCCCAAGTAGCTCAGAATAAAGCCAAATCTCAAATACAAGGACTTATTTGATAAAGAGTTGAAAACTAAGTTGTTTACGGTTTGGCCTTTAGTCTAATTGAGATGGATTTTATTTTGGAATTGCCCTTATTTAACATAAATTTAGTAAAATTAGATTAGTATTTGTCCTATAAAAAATGTAGGCATTTAGAGTAAGAGAAATTTAAGCTGTAGGGTATTGTACAGGTAATAAATACAGGGTGGCCACTCGACCTTAAAAACCGGGAATTTAATGGACCGGGAAAACTCCGGGAATTTTTCTTAGAACCGGGAAAATTTCAAAAATAAGTTTTCCGTCTCCAAGAACTTATAAAAATCAAGACCTAATTTGACAGCTTCTTGAATCAAGAACCGATTAATCACGAAACATCGTATTTTACGCGACGTGGCTCGTGAAATTGTGAATAAAGATCGACATATGTTCGTGAGCTACATCTGACGCCGGTTGATCTAAGGTTACCTCCACTAGTGTAGTGAGTAGTTAGTTCTACTCCTGTGCCGTGGCAAGTCTCCTTTATCCCCCCCTCCCCCCCCCAAAAAAACGTAACAATACATTGGAAAATTTAAAATCGGCCGACCGTTTGTTTCTGACTTCGGGACTAAACGAGTGGTACTCTTTTAAGCGGCAACGCGGCAGAGCGGTACGTAGGGGCCTAACCGCGATACAAACGGGGTTTTTGTACTTAAGTATTATTCAGTCGCCGAAGTGGGGTCTCCAGACGAAGTTGTCCAATTCTTATTCTTTAGGGAAAATAGTGTTTTGGTAAGACGTGTGTTAGATAGATAGCACAGGCCTAAAATGTACAGTGTTATAAACAGGCTTCAGAGTTCGGTTCGTTGAATAATATAATGTTTGACGGTTTAATAAGAGGTGCACCCGGGTTTTTGAGTACACCAGAATGTCAGTTGGATTTATACAAAGCTTAATAAGATACCTTTTGGGGAAGAAAGTAGTGATTAGTTGCAACAAGTAACGTCGAGAACTAACGGGTTTGCGTCCTGTTGCACAGCATTGACGACTGAGCTGAGGGTTGAGCGGCAGGAGAAACATTTAATGTTTAGAATTGGCGGCGGATAAGCGCCATCGTGTGGTATTGCCCTGCTGCTAACGTATGCGATAGCTAGTGTCGGGTGTTCCCCATATGTACAACACAAACATTAAACTTTAAGTTCCAATCTAGCGCTCACCGCTCACCGCTAACCGCTCGTATCGCGGCCGAGGCCTCGGTTGGTCTATGAACGATTGCTCCTCACACACGCTCCGATTGTCATAAAATTACAAAGGTTAAAATAATGGAAGTGATGTTATGTTTTGATATCACGGTCACATCCAAATCTCGACTTAACTACGTTTACACCTGCAAAAAATAGCGCAAGTTTTGTACCGAATGACGATAACACATGGGGGTGGTGACTTCTGAGGTCGTAGTAATAAATACTCGAATTGCAAAGTTTACTTATAAGTTCAATTTAATTAGTGAAACTTACAAGCACCACTTTTAGTTGGTAAATTAAATGTATGCCTTGCCACGTTGCTGCCAATTAGAGTACAAGAACTAAAAATGTATATCTGATAGGTGGGCCTAAAATATCCAATGTTCTATGGAATTATGCCTACGATATTTTACTTTATAAAACTTTAAGATTTTACTTCCCTTCGCAATATGTAGACTCACAACCCGGGCGTCGGCGTCTTGGCACGAGACATTGAAGCTGTAGTCTAAGAAGGGTTATTTCTAGTCGGTAATTACTAGAAGAGGAGTAGAAGTTATGAAAGTGGTAGCCATCTACTCAAATAATACGTGAGCTCGCCTAAAACAAATTCGCGACGGTATTAACCATTTAATGAGACAAAAACTTATGACTACCATGTGCTCGTCAGAAGGACGACGCCACAACTTGTATCTATTTCAATCAAGCAAATAAAAGATCTTCAAGGGTAAGTTACTTTACTATTTACAACTTTACGTTACATTCATTTTTATATGTTTGTCATCAAAGGGCTAATTTAATAATACGGAAAGATAAATTTTACTTACGGACATGGCGCGCGAGGTCAAATCGGTCACGTAGTTGGGCTGCTACAAAGGGTTAGAATAAAATATTCATACGCGTGCCAATTAGGTAGTTACAGTACTCCGCCGATAATTTAGTTCCGGAACATTGGATAAAAAAAAATATTAAATTGTACTGGCTGACTAGGTTGTGAAATGTTACATTATATAAAATCTAACTAACTAACGGTACAGTTTTGTGTCCAACTAAACATCGCTAGTCTAAACGGGCACAAGAGCTCTCGCGAGCGCTGCCACAACCAGTGCCGGACAGTTGGTTACAAGAACTGAAGAACAGTGTCGGCTATTAAAATTAAAATTATAAAAATTGCCGACACATCACTATCGTGTGTGAACAGACTTCGTCTTAACTCCCGGAACAAACAACGATACAACTGTACACTTGCGACAGTGCTAGTGAGTAAAATTGATTATATTGTTCACATTATGCTACAGTAGTTATGCAAATTCTCTCGAAACTTTACTTGCCAGTGTAAACACAACTTAATGTTGTTGCCAGTCTACAAACAGCAGACGGCCAGCCGATCGAATCAGCCAAGCTCATCAGTTTTCGTCGTCAGAGCGGCATTTGTTGGACGACGGCTGGAAATCCCGTCAGTTCTCCGGTCAACTATTTACAGGAACGATTTTTACGCACACGTGACGATCGTTCAGACGATTCTAACTGTTCAAACGAAATAGTCCAACGTGCATGAGGATCTTTATGTCTTGTTGTTTCGTAGTTCTTGTCTGTAATCTAACTACAGGTAACTAAGTGACTGAGTCTGCACTGTTTCTTTATTTGTTGGTTGTACTGAACCGACCTTGTGTACCGGCGAAATCATTGTCTCGTACCGAAAGTTCGTCCACCACTAGACCTCTGACCCGTAATACTGGGCTGCAGTCTGCCCCTTGTTAGCGCTTTGTTGGTATTTATTTTTTATCTTTGTATTTACGAATTGAATACATGTATTTTCTAAACATCACAGAAAGGAAAGTTATTAGGTATTCACAATGTTATGTCGACACATCGAAAGACACAGAGATAAAAACTAAGGAGCTTAAAATAGGCGATAGAGATAAATCGTCACAGAATTTCTCGCATATTGCTAGCGACGAAATGCGAGAGCACCACAGCTTTGTGGCATTTATTGCAAATACTGGTAGTGCTGATAAAACGTCATCGTTGCACTTGGCGTAAGGGTTAAATACGGTTTGAAATAGATTAGACGATTGGAAATTTTTTACCGGGAAAACCGGGAATTTGAAAAGAGGTTTTGAGTGGCCATCCTGAAATACTTGAACTATAGGTGGTACCGTGTATTGCCTATTAATCTAATTTAACTTGTCTAAGCAATAGTGTGATCATGGTTCCAAAATCATCTCCTAAAATTTAAAATACATCTATAGACCACACAGTATAAAAATGGTATGGGACAAGGTATATTAAATAACAGGTTATATTAAATGTTACCACAAATTAATTTATATTTATCTAAGTGTTATAATCTCAAAAATGTTTCCTAAAGTTAAGAAAAACTTATAGATTGGACAAAAAATTAAAACATGTTTAGATGAGGTACTTTTATAAAACGTATAAGAATAATAATATAATGTAACTAGTAATCCAAAATTTGTCCAAGTTTCAATCAAGCCCAATCATAAGTTAAGATATGTCAATGTCACAATGTAATACTTATAATTCTTAAGACACATGTAAAAAAGTTTAAAATCAAACACAAATTTCAAATCTGTTTATTAGCACAATGTGATGAAATTGTCATTGTAATATAAGGAACAGAGAATGATCTCATGATTTCAATGATTCACAATGCAGTGACGCCATTGTCGACCTAATAGTAATTTATTGTTAATGTCTGCAAGATAGTGTTAACTAGTGGCCCAGTTTGGAGTTTTAAATTAGTTGGGTATATCTCCCATCAGTAATTATAATTCAAAGTTTAATAGTATTGTTCGTTATAATATGTATATTTTCTTCCGTGTTTCCTGATTATATCTAACATAAAAATAAATGAAAATTAAATCAGCATCACCCAACGAGACAAATATTGACTATTTGACTGTAAATGGTAGTTTTCCACCAACAATTTCTGTTCATCACTTGTATAATTGCATAAAATAAAAAATAACACCGAAGGAAAAATTTATTATTTGGTACTTTGACACTTTTTGCACCCTCCTGTTTCAACCTCTACCAAAACTAGTATGGGTGACTTATTTTACTTTCATAATAAACATTCTCTGCCATTTTCACAAAAAACAAAGAGTGTGTTTTGTGCAACGTAAGTTGACTCTTGAATGTTGGTCTGTAACAAGTAGAAATAATTTTAACTGTTTTCGTGCCATGGCCATTTTCCATATTCATAAAGTGTAAGGCCATATTCTGCATCTTTACAAGTGTTTGGTGATAAATTATTCTACAATTTAGGAGATATTTATAATTATTTGTTTTTCAGCAATAAATGTAGGAATATGAACACTTTTTAAATTATAACATGTACAAAATGAAGCAAATTTGATTTATCATACATTCATTTATTCACGCTTAAACATGGTGTATTATAATAATGCAGCCAAAAGTAAAATATTACTTTAAAGTGCCAATCTTAAAATGTAAATGATTTTAAATTGAGTTATTCTGTTATTTTCTCATCATGGTTAACATTAAGATCAATGTATGCTAATGCCAAATCCCATGGAGTGACATTCACCATTATTATACTCGATGTCTCTATATAGCAATGAAGAAGCTTCATGCAAAATTTTAAGACTGTACGTCACTTTGTTCTCGAGATATCATGGAGACAGACAGAAGTGATGTCTAGCTCCTAGAGTCATAGGCTTCACAAATGCTCAGCTAAAAATAAATCGTTTCTACATAAACATAGAAAAAAGAACAAAAATGTTAACCTAGTTAAAAAAATGTATTGCTTGAACTAAGATTCATTATATATTTTTGTAATATTCCGTATAGCTTTACTACAAAAATACTACACAGATTTACATACATTTGGATATGTTTCTGAGTTATAAAATCATATATGGTATCATGTAATAGAGGCTTTACATTAAAAAATTCGTACTGTTGCTACTGAAACCGCCTACTCCCCCCAGCTTAGTGCTCATAAAAGAGGTTGAGGAGATACTTTTTTTAGTACTGAAAAAGATTAATGCTGTGATTAACATTATTTAATGTACATATTTATATAATTACTTCAAATAAAAGTTCAATAGGATTATGTTACAAATGCTACAAAAGAATGTAAATTTATAATGTTTACTCAAACCTTCATAACTCGGCAACATAAATTCTAAAAACTAACATTTTTCCACTCCAAACGAACTTATTTATAGTAATATTACAATAATAGATAAGATTCTATAATATTGTCAATCTGGGGTTCTGCGGCTTCAAAGTCCTTTTCGATTTTCTCCACTTGCATGCAGTTTACTGACCACTCTTCTGCGCCTATACTTGGTACTTGGCTTTAGCTTGAGACATATATATGATGTATTCCTTTTAGCTACATAACCTTTGATTTCGACACAAATTAACTTAATAGGAGCCTTATCAATTTGTTTCTTGTGGTAGGGCGCGTAATCGACGATTCGTAGTAAATTTTGTTCTAAATTCGGCAACACTTTTTCCTTCACCAAATTCACAAATATTACCCCATTCACGTTGTCGCGGTAGTCCCCACTTTGGTTGATTACTTCCAACAGCTAAAAGTATTAGACACGAACTCCCCACCCGCATAAATAGTTATCAGTTTCTCGTCCTTGTAAATCTGAACGAGTAACCCTCTATTTGAGCCATTAGACCAAGTTTGGTTAGATACGTGGGACGATGGTGTATAGGACTCATCTAAATAAATTATTGGCCGTCCTTGCTCCCTGTAGTGTCTTAATGCTCTGAAATATGTTATCCTTTTCTCTCGGATTTCTAGGGTTTTGTTTTACAGTCCTCGAACTGTAGTAGCGGTGGGGAGTGTGGGGGTAGTTTGGGTTCACACCTGCTTGGCTACAATCATACAATAGATATGGCGGTGCGATCTGGTGCGAGGTTTGGCAGACTCCTTGTCTAACCGAGGCCGTGAAATATCTTCCAGGCGATGCATCTGTTCTGTCCAGCGATCACATAAGACCAATAGATGGAGCACTCCTATTCCTACAACATTACTGGTGTTGAAGCCAGTGGCGGCCATCTTGAGAGCATCTAGAAACGCCAAACGCCGTCCAGAGAAGCTTAAAAATTGCAGTGCGCGCGCATAAATAAATCGCCACCTAGCCCACTTAGGATTAAGCCAAAATGTTCAAATTTGGTGTACGTATATCTCATAAAACACCGATTCCAATGGCGCAACTCAAATTACCAGTTTTGATCTCTATATAATTTTAATGAGCAAAAAACTTTAAAAGTTTTATACACATTTGAAATCGTAACATGAAAAAGTCGGTCTGTGAGGAATTTTTTTTGTTTTTAGGACAGGAAAGTTTTGTAAGCGGGAAAGTTTGAGATAAAGAGTTGAATTATTTTTTTCATTCGAAACTTTTTTTTCTAAGACCAGTCGTTTTCCTGATATTATCGGCAGAATATAGGCGAAACCCTGACCGCATCGCCCGACCTAAAACAGATCGCCTACACTCCAGGCCACTCTCGGCTCTTAAATTAAAACTCAACATATCGTTAATTTAAAATTCATTTAAATGTAATTAATTATTTTTAATATGTTAAACATTTTTAAACCCCATTTATAAGCCATTCGCTTATCATTTCATTTAAATAGAAACTGTCATTTTGTGCAATTAAATATTAACTAAACTTGAGGCAATATAAGGTACAATAAAGTAAACCACTAGACATAGACTTATTATGTTTATAAATAATGTATTTAATATCATGGAAATTACAATATGAAAATTAGAAACATAAATATCCAAAGCTTACAATAAAACGTACCTCTCTACTGTCCTAAAAATGTTACAGTTTTTAATAAATGACTGCGTATTCTGCTTTTGTGTAATAGGGCACTGACATTTTTGCAGTGGTGATGTAGTCGCACTTTGAAGTATTATTTACAAATAGCTTTTTTAACTAATATAAGGTGATTTACCCCAGGATCTTGTTCAAAACAATGCCCTCCTGGGAACAGATTTACACCGATACACTTTCGTAACACTGAATGTACCATTCTGTCCTCTAGTTTTTTCACAGTTGTCACGTCGCCTTTATTAATACGCAACTTTACTTCTGTTTCACATAACAAACAAAGTTTCACAACACCTTCAGAAGGTTGTAAAAGTCCTCCTCGGTTTTTACAACTTATCAAACTGTTCCGGTATTCCGTTTCCTCATTAGCCTGTAACAGCCGTAGGCACCCGCTACAGGCTATTTTATTTCTTAACGTTCTTACTATAAAACCAGAAAGGTACTCCACAATATGCGTCGTTACATTTGAAGTGTTTCCTACAATATCATAGAAATAGTCGAGATCTTCATCTTCCTTCTCATGTTCTAAAACCTGCCAGACAGCAGCGAACACAGTCTGAGCGCTCGCCACTAGGGTGAATCATCCCAAGGTCGCCGCCATTGTTGTAGCATCGCGCGCCAGAGTCGACTTCAACGGGCAACCCCACTGCTCCATCTTAATTGGTCTTATGTGATCGCTGGTTCTGTCATACATACACTTATTACTGATGCGCGTTTAAACTGAGATCCGTAATACTTTCATTGTCAAGTCAATAAATTATTATTACAAAAAAATTGTGATATTTTAATTCATTATAGTGAAGAATATTTTATAATATAAAGACGTTATTTAAACGTCTTATTAAAATATAAATGAATCGGACAAATAACAAGCTACTCGTATAATAATGAAATATACTGAGTTACTACTTAATAATTATAAATTATTGATAAACTACTCGCTGAAATAAACCCATTTTGGCTATCTCACGTTTAAAAATCAATTACAATGGTGACAATTATCACAGTTTACTAGTTTTCAAACGCCACATCTACGCCAATAAACTGTAACCATATCACTTTATTAATGGTAGGAATTTCATCAAAATGATCTCTGTTAGGAATTTTGGACAAATAAAAACATCTTTGAATTTGGGAATACCCTATATTGATTGTTTAATATGAACACTCAATTGGTAAATAATGTCAAACAAGTATAACTGTTTCAGTAAATATACGTCGCTCACATGGTTTAGTTTAAAAATTTAGGTGACCATAGGCGTGTCTTGGATGACCAAAAAAGGGGATTACCAATACAAATTTTCTGTACCTCCTTGTGAAGCCGAAGTAATAGAAACACTCTCCTAGAATATATTCAATGACAATAATATTAAAAATTGTAAGTTTTACAGCCGCCTGAGAGCATATTATTCTTATTTTATGCTCAGCAAAAACGGCTACAGCTTAAACGAAATATACACTTTTGGGAACCTCTTGGTAACACAAAAGAAATAAAAAAAAAAACTATGCCATATTAAAGAGAACAACAGAGGCTTGGAAAATGAATATGTATCTTAAGAACTACAAGACACATCCCTACCCTTTACCTAAAATTCATACATTCTAATATGGTCTTGTTGGATACTTAACTTTTATATGAAAATGTGGGCGTTTATTTGTATTGGTCGTACTTAAATAACATGCATTTTACATTTAATTTTTTTTTTTAATTTTAAACCATGCTATCCCTGATAAAATTTGGGGATATAAATCGACATGTATTTTTATAGATAAAATATATTTGCTGTGTATACAATTACACTCATTTTGCTATACGAAATTAGTAATAGTTCCTTTTTACCACTGCTGAGCGGTTGACGTCCACCGCGTGCTTGCGCATAGAAGCGGCAGAAGCTCACCGATGAAGACATAATAGATATATTAAATTAAATATTATTAAATTAAATATTATTTACAACGCACGATATTTGTTACTTTGATTACCTGAATGTTTGTTTTCATACACAAAGTGTGACAGAACAGTGTTAAAGCGAGTAGTGAATAACTATAGTAAAAGTAATTAATGTACACGAATATAAACCGACGAAAAATACATCTCATTTGTTTGTTGGCGACTTCAATATCGTCCTACTACTCATAAACAAACACTCTAATGCTATGTTAGATATTCTGTTTAGGTAAAGTTTAAAATGAAATATTACAGGTATTAACTCGGGATCTGACAGCTATATACATAAGGGCCGACTACTAGAGGCTCAAAGGCCACTAAAGTGAACACCTTGTGCGGCATCAGTAGTAGTGTTAAATTGGGGCAAGGGTTCATGGTATAAAATCCATACAATGGGTAGATTGTTGTGAAGAAAAGACTCAAGCAGCTTTCATCGCTACCGACAATACCTTCAGCTAACTTCTACCGCTAGTTCCTCAGCCTCGCTTGCTACGTATGCTACTTTAAAGACCAGTAGAGGGTAGCTCGGAGGGATTTTCGAAATAAAAATAGACCTATACTCATACCAGGCACCTTGATAATGTACAACTTTCAGTACAATCGGTTGAATAGTTTACGCTTGAAAGCAATACAAACAAACAAAGGCAATTTGCTTTTATAACATTATTAAGAGTAGGATGTAGAACTCAGATATATATACTTCTTAACAGAATAAGTCTACTTACTGCTTTTGTAATCTACTTTAGGGCTAAAATATTTCGGCTGACATAGTTGTTTGCCTTGTTGTCCCGATGAATAAAATATAGCCTACTACGTTCGTAGGAATGAGAAGCCTATTACGGCCTAAGGAGAAATCTTACCTACTTCCTATCTACATCTGTTATAATGTGGAAATCCTTTAATGTCCATTCAGCATTATAAAATAATTGTTCCTGAGTTTTGCGTTATATAATTCTTGTTATTTTTCGGACTGTAGTCTGGGAAAGAATGGACCGTTGCGGCATGTTAGTTTTGATTTCTCTCTTTTTCCATAAGCCACTCTTAAAATGCCATGTTACAATGTAAAAGAAGCCCACCAGTTTGGAGTGGCTAAGCGAAAAAATTCACAGCTCTATTCATTAGGATGGTTTGTAACCGTGTTTAAATTGTAATTACAGTGAATTAGATGTTTTAAATTCGTCACTGGCGCAATCTTAAGTAAAATTAAATATACATTTTTTATTTGGTATCTAAATTACACTACTGATCAATCACTGTATAGTTTAAATTTTATGAAATTTAAATGTTTAAATATATCTCAGCCAACTCGTCGATCTTTAGCTAAAAGCGTCCACAGCTGTTAGTTACCAGTTTGATTATAAAGCATTAGTTAAAAAGATTTTCTTACTTTCAAAATATTCCTGTTAACTTTTTAACATTTCTCTTCACAATACTTTTCTAGAATTTCAATAATATTGTAAAAGAGGGAAATTAGCTGAATTGTTTCCGAGTTTCTCAAGATTAGCAACACATTTTTCGATTCATTTTTGTTTAACATTATTAATATGTAATTAAGTGTCATGATATGTTGCACATGCAATGAGTCATTTTGTGCAATATAGTAGAAATTCAGCCATTATTCATTTTTCACTTATACCCATTTATGATGTAATGATGTATGTAATGGGTGTATATGTACAGTATATGTTTATCATGGTTTAAGTTACCGGCTCCGTCTGGTAATGACAATTTATGATAGCAGATTTATACACAAGACGAATAGTAGGTCCAATTAGATTATTTAGGCCGAAACCGATTTAAGTACATAGTTGACTACAACACCGAGGGTGCCCAGCGTGAGGGAAGTGCGCCCGAAATGTAAGCAAAATGCGTAAAAGGTAAAAAATGAACGAAGCACGTCTACCGCTGATATTGTTGTGATCAAGTTCAAGGATATTGGACAGCACCGTCTTCGTGAGAGTGAGAGGGTAGAGGGTTGAGGCCTCTATTATAAATCCTTCTTAAGATCTATAATCAAGGGTTGAGGTGAGTTGACAGTTCAAAGCCACTCGCCACCAGTGCGCCGCCGGCCGAACATTTTGTAGTGATCCCACGTTACCCTCCTACTGCTGCTTTGAAATACATGTGATTTTTTTTTGCCGCGATTTCACGGTTTGACTTGTTAGGTCTATTATGAGCTGTCGATGTGAAAAATGAATAGAGATTCTATCTCCTGCATATATTATTATATATAGACCTTTCATATACCACACACACACACACACACACCAAAACAGATAACAAAAAAGTTAGTTATTGATATCTTTATAATCCTCATAAAAATTTAGTCTGAAACGTGGTTTATCAAATAAAGTCCTACTTGAACAATTATTGAAATTACAATAAATGATTAACTCACAACAATGTTAGGTTCATATGTGTATGTATGTAAGTCTATGGCGTTAGCGATGCCCTTGATAAGAAGTGTTTGTTTTCAGACTTGTTCTCTGGAATACAAAAAATGATCAAATTATTCCAGTATGAATATCGTTCCTGAATATAGATTTCACCGTACAACTTTTTAATTGCACATGTACTAGACTATTTTCTACATTAATCTTCGCAATGTCTACTTTCGCAGTTGATATTTGTTTGCCTTGTACTTCTAATGTTTGTTTAGTATAATTTTTACTACCCGTGGCAAATTCTATCGAAGAAGCAAAGTCTTTTTGTTCTTGTTTTATGTCACTAATTTCAGTTGAATTGTAGTCCAAACTTTATAGAATTGAGGTTATTTTGTCGTCTAGCGATCTAAGAGTCGTTATCAGACTTGCTCATGTGCGCCGCGTGACATTTGGACCAGCTGGCATTGTGACTTTCCCCTGCGCACTGTACACGCTCCAACGCACTAAAAATGTATTTTTACGTGACACCACTTCACTAAACTACATAAAATTCTCACCAAGTACTTATGAAATGCTAATATGTAACACTGTATCTTTTCGTGCGAAAACCATATTTTTCCCCGACTAAAGATTAGTAAAACCGCATAGCCGGTGGTACACGTGCGTTACTCATCTCTCACCCCCAAATCGTCATCGGCACAATCTGGAGTAACATTAAATATTATTAAGTTTTTATTTTCTGTTTAAATTACACTACTGATCAAACACTTTATGAAATATAAATTTTTAAAGATACTTCAACCGATTTGTCGAACATTACCTAACAGCTGTTAGGTGTAAGTTAAATTTGAATTGTAAAGCATACATTTAAAAAAATCTCAATACAAAAAAAAAAAACAAAAACACATTAGCGATTCATTTTTATTTATAATATTATTAATATATAAAGTCTCATGATATGATGGATACGTATCGAATGATTTAAGTTACGGGTTCCATTTGGTGATGCCCGTTAATGATAGCAGAATCATACATAAAATGAACAGTCAAAGTAGGTCTGATTGGGATAAGAGAAGATGATCTAAGCTGAAACTAATTTTATTACATGGTTGAAAACAACACTTTATCACCCTTAAGATTTTGTTTTAAAATGTATCCGTTGAAATATTGCAATAATTGCAGAACTATTTTTACCTTGCTTGTAAAGTAGATACATTACTTCAGGATCTTATATGACGCGATAGATACTATGAGCAAACAGCAGCTTTTATAATTAAAAAAAAACTGTCATATTATAGCTGATAATTTCTTTTAATGCTCCTGAGATCTGGTAGTCTAATTATAAGTTCAGGAACCCTTATGAAAATTCGGAGCCCCACGAAACTAAAATACTTCTAGATATAGAATATGTTGTCATACAGTATTGATAAACTCGAACACACTTTCTATATTTTAGTATATAATTTTATAGAAAATCATTATTTTTTTGTGTAATTTTTATATGCCACAATACAGGTAAAACCCCCAATTACATTGGGGCAATTAATAATAGTATAAATACATATTTAGGGGGTTCCATAGTTATGCAGATACAGTCCCCCCATACTCACTCCAATTTTCTTGCATGACTTATTCAATTTAGGACACACTCATTAATAACAATAAAAAAGAAAAATATATAGAGCTAGGCAAACAATAACATTATATAAAATATTTATCGAATACCGACAAGAAAAATACATATTTAAAATCACGCAACAACAATAAATAGTACTCTCTCTCTCTCTCTCTCTCTCTCTCTCTCTCTCTCTCTCTCTCTCTCTCTATATATATATATATATATATATATATATATATATATATATATATATATATATATGAAATTAATAGACAACTAAATCATAAATACGAATGAGTAGGTAATTAAATGAATAATTAGGTAATACAGTTAAGAGTATTAAATTCAACATAGAAATTAAAAAATAAATAAATACTAATAATAATAAACCTAAAGAAATGATGCTACCCTTGATCTTTTAGAAGCCTCGAGCACTCCTTCCTAAATATCGTATCAGACACACCAAACACGTCCAGATCACTTCCACCTGAAAGCATAAGATTGTGTATTCTCATCATCCGAAGAATAGGCGAGGACACGCGAGCTGCCTTACGCACAAAGGGCAGGTCAACCAGTAACCTGCACCTGCTCTCTTCGCGCGGAACTAGAAAACAAAGCGTTCCTAGACTCACGCGACGTAGTCACTCACTCTCGCACCAAACCTTGCAAAAATACCTGCTCCATTACAGCCCTCCTCAGACTTAGACTCTGAACTCCAAAAAGACTTTAAAATCTCCTCGTAGGGGATTGAGTACGTATAAATATTAAAACTCTTAAATTAATTTATATTTAAAATCTGTTCTGTACTTTTCTATTGCGCCTTTATGAATGTCTCATAAGTTAGAATTCACACGATACACGCCGTCTCCAACCGCGAACTTACCAATGTCTTATACAATGTAACAGACGTTATGTTTTTAAAATTCACCACTTATCTGATTATAAAACCCAACATTCGGCTACTTCCTACAGGGTCATCGAGTGACAAGCTACAATCGATATAAACACTCGAGTCCTTAATTTATTCCACTCTAGAGATTAATTTACCATCCAAATAATAATTGTTTTCAATGATATTTTTTTACCTGCTAAACAAAATTACATATACGAGTATGACATTTTGAAATATATTTTATTTAATTATTTTCACCCCACCAGAAAACATTATCCAAATCTCGTTGCAACTTATTGGCATCTCGTTGATTTGATACATTCTTAAAGAATTTCAGGTCTTCGAATAAAATAGGTTTAGCTGATGCAGTCTAGTCACAAATATGATTTATTATTATCTTAGATAGATATGGTCCTTGGTTTGATTAGGTACCCCAGACTGTACAGTAAAAAGTATTTGATACAAAAACTTTATAAAAAACGTTTTGTTTCCTATTTAATAGATAGGATTTTAAAAATGTTTCCAAACCATTGTATACTCCATAGTAATGCATTTATTTAATAAAATTAAATGATCGACCTTGTCAAAATCTTTGGACACGTCAAGAAAGACAACATCCGTCTGAGTCATCGAGTCCAAACGGGAGATATATTCTGCAAATGAGAACAGATTCGTATTTAAAGATAGGAACCTGGAACGAACTCATTTTGATTTTGTGTAATATGATTTTAAAATATTGTAATAATGGTTTAGAACAATAACGTCAAAAACTTTCGCTATAATAGAAAGTACAGCGACAGGCCTGCGGTCGATAATCAGGAATTCTTTCCCGGTCTCAAAACTTTGAGTCATTGTAGTTAGTTTCCACTTTTCAGGAAATATTTTTGACTTTTAAGTTTAAATAAAATAAAACTGTAAGTGATTATGTGAAAATATTTATACAATCTTTAACTAAATATTGTGGAATACGGTCAGGTCCCAGAGTACTTTTAGACTTAAGATTTTTAAGTCTAAAACATCGCTCCGCTCGCCAAGGACGGCTCGGATAAAACCATCTCGAACGTTGATTCTACATCATACTTTGTATACACTGAGCAAAAATTATGTTCGAATGCACTAGTAATTTCCTTACCGCTATTTAACTGACGATTAACATATTCCGTTACTAATGAAGTGTTTCTGACTAACAATTATTTTTACAAAGTTCTAAAATTTATTACAATGTGATGCAATAATAATTTTTAAATTGTGAATGTAATTACAGTAAGCTTCCCTAATGTCTCGTTTTACTAATGCTCTAAGACGTTTAAAATGTTCAGAGTCCGATTGCTTACAAAACATTTTTAAACTTCCTACGAAATTTATCCTTATGTTTAATATTATTTATTATACGAGTAGATTTTGTAAACCAAAACGCATATTGTAATTGTTTATTTTTGTTTCTGGGACAATTTGTTTCAAAAACTCTATAAACATGTTGATAAAATAAATCTACAACCTAATAATTTATAAACTGGATATAGTTAAGATGTTCCCCGTCAATTGTTGCTAGGCCTCCATAAAGTTCTAGCAAAGTAGCACTTTCAAAACAGTAGCTCGGCACCTCATTCGGTCTTGACTCTCATGATAACGGAGCGTCAACAACGATGCCTACTTCGATCGCTGGATGATAAGAATCCTCTTTAACTATTGGATCATCACCTCTTAAAACTTAAACCGTAAAATCCGTGCCAGTCTCAGCAATTCTCTGTTAGCCTGAGTCAACGATTCATTAATATGCAAACAGAGTTTTCGCTGCCATGTCCCAAGACCGAGGTTCTCAGGTTGCGCTTCACCTGGCGTAAATTTAAGAACTCGTTTCGGTTAACGGCTGTCAAATTTAATTATGGTGGGGAAAGTGTATGTTTCCTGTCTTGTCCACTGGAATTTCACAAATTATAAAATTAATCCGGTGTGAATATTGTTCCTGAATATACATTTCACCTGGAAACTGATTTAATTTCACCCATACTAGACTATTTTCTACCTTAATATTCGCAATGTCTTCTTCGCAGTTTGATAACTGTTTGACTTGTACTTCTGATATTTGTGTAATATCATTTATCCCACCGTGACAAAACTCTATCGAAGAAGCCAAGTCTTTTTGTTCTTGTTATATGTCACTAATGTCGGTTGAAATCTAGTCTAGAATTTGCAGAATGGAGTTTAGTTTATCGTCTAGCGATGTAAGAGTCGGCGCTTCGTTATCAGACTTGCCCATCCATGTCGTGGAATTGGAGCCAGCTGGCGTTGTGACTTCCACCCACGCATTCTATACGCTCTAACGGACTTAAAAATGTATGTTTAGGGGAAACCACTTCATTAAAGTACATAAAACTCGCACCAAGTACGTATTGACTGCTAATGTGTAACTGTACATTTCCGTGCGAAAACAACTATTATTCCCTAACTAAAGATTAGTAATACCACGGAGCTGATAATGATGATGGTACACTTACGTTACTCAACTCTCACCCCCACTCCAGTCATCTCCGTTATGTACAACTTGTTTTAAACGTTTTTCTCTAATTGTATTATGTACAAAATTATACAGTGTGTTGGTTTGGTGAAAACTTATGTGTTAATATAAATTTAATTTTTATCATAAGAAAAATAATATTTTAAAAATTACTTGTTTATTATACATTTATTTTACCGCGGTTTTCAAATGTATTAAGTACGTATTACAGACAGAGTGTTGGTTTGGTAAAAATTATGTTTTAATTTTTTATCATAAGAAAAATATATTTTAAAAATTACTTGTTTATTATACATTTATTTTACCGCGGTTTTCAAATGTATTAAGTACGTAATTACAGACAGAGTGTTGGTTTGGTAAAAATTATGTTTTAAGATAAATTTAATTTTTATCATAAGAAAAATAATATTTTAAAAAATTACTTGTTTATTATACATTTATTTTACCGCGGTTTTCAAATGTATTAAGTACGTAATTACAGACAGAGTGTTGGTTTGGTAAAAATTATGTGTTAATATAAATTTAATTTTTATCATAAGAAAAATAATATTTTAAAAATTACTTGTTTATTATACATTTATTTTACCGCGGTTTTCAAATGTATTAAGTACGTAATTACAGACAGAGTGTTGGTTTGGTAAAAATTATGTTTTAAGATAAATTTCATTTTGTTATTGTGAAAAAATAATATTTTCAAAAGCTACTTGTTTGTTGGTTCCTAATACTCGTAATTGTCATGTTATTAGAGATAATGTTAAAGATGTTTTATCCTGAAGAGAAAGTTTAAATTAGTATCTTTATAATTGAAAACACAATATTTTTTTTATTGTTACGACAAAAAGTAATGGAAGTTACGCGTTGCA
Organism: Homalodisca vitripennis; assembly: GCF_021130785.1. Classification (NCBI taxonomy): domain Eukaryota; kingdom Metazoa; phylum Arthropoda; class Insecta; order Hemiptera; family Cicadellidae; genus Homalodisca; species Homalodisca vitripennis. The sequence goes on along the minus strand of NC_060207.1, from coordinate 152,837,706 downwards.
TGCTGCAGAAGCACAAGTCATTCACTATAATGAGCCGAAATGAAGGTATTAACTACAACATGTATTATAGTCATATATTGTGCAGTAGTGTAAAACCATTAATTAGTGAACAATTAATATATTTAATACGTAATTAATGCATTCATTATTTACACATATCAAGTGTATTATGCAAGTTTCATGTTTTACAAGTATTTTTGTATAACTCAAGTATATATATAATAAATATTAAATGTTTATTGCTCATCAACAGTTGTAGACAATATTGAGGTGAACCATTACTATGAAGCTTATTCTAGGCTTTCACAATATAAATTTAAACAAATAGAAATTATTGATTAAACTAATTAAACTTATAGTTGTTGTCATCAAAAAATGTTTACACAAAACATTTGATTACATTTAACTAGCTCTTTCAATTAATATTTCACAACTTTAGAGACCAAGATGGGACTCTTCGTTACCTTGGAGACTAATGGGGCATAGTGCGGAGGAATTTTTGAAATAAGAATAAACGTATATTCCTACCAGGGACCTAAACTATCCATGTAAACTTCAGTACAAGCGGTTGAGTAGACTACGCGTCAAAGCAAAACAAACAAACAATGGCACTTTCGCATTTATAATATTATTAGGGTGTAGCTCTCGTAAATCTACTTCGTTCAAAAATCATCTACTGCTCTCGTCATCTACTTATGGTCTAAAATATTTCCAGTGTCATAGTTAAGTTTGCCTTGTTGTCCTGATGAAACAAAAATATACATACATACGCAAGAATGAGAAGCCTCTTACGGCCTAGGGAGAAATCTTACGTACTTCCTAACCGTATCCGGTGTAATGGGTATAGTCATTTTATTAAGTTTATGCAAAATTCTAAAATAATTATTTATAAGGGTTTGCATTATAGAAGTCTTGTTGTTTTTCGGACTGTAGTCTGGGAAAGAATGGATCGTTGAGACATGTCAGTGTTGTTTCCCCTGTTATACCATAATCTACTGCTAAAGTGCCACGTTACTTGTCAAGGAAGCCTACCAGTTTGGAGTACCTTAAGTGAAAACATTCACAGCTTTAATAATTTACTTTGGCTTTGGTTTGTAACATTGTTTAAATAGTAATTACAATGATGTAGATGTTTTAAAATTTGTCACTGGTGCAATCTGGAGTAGTGTTAGTTAAATTTGGATTTGGAAATATGTTAAATAGGTTATTCCATAACCTCAGATATATCAGAGTTTCATAACCAAACTGTTAAACGTTCAGTATTTTATTTTTATAGATAGGTCAACTATAAAACACGTTTTGATAACCATATAATTTTGCATACGTGTCACACAATTGTGGTTGAAACAATACGGGAGAAGTGTAACAGTAATTAATATTCAATCACGTTTAAGAACTGTAATATTTCTAAATGGTAAAATCGGCAATTTGAGGGGTTTTGTATCTATATTTTATTGTTGTTAGTACCACCACTATCGGTATCCATTATTAACACAAGTCACTAATACACGACTAGTGCCAACAACGAAAGCGATGAGAACTACGTTAAGACTATTACAAATTAGCCGCTCAGAGATGACTGGTAGGCGTTCGTGGCTACTGCTCGCTGTCTCTCTCGCACGAAGCGCAGGAAGTGATGTATGTTATTATATTTGTCAACCCCCACTGGTCGAATGCGGAATCTTCATTCTCAAAACATACGAAGCATAAGTCTTGTGTTTTACTGTACGTATGTCAACAAAATGATACCATTATAAATTTTTATAAAGTATATAGCCTATATACCTAGAATGTTTGTATCAATGGGGGGGGGGGGGAGTTAAAATATTGTTGGTTGTCTTTTACTTTTACGTTTTTTATATACATATTGCAACGGAAGAAGATTTGTATTGATGTCAATTAATTGGTATTAAGGAAATTGATCACAGAGATGTACTAGTAGTGTGGTATTATTAATGAGAAATCTTATGTGGAACATATTGAAAAAATAATGGGTTTAGTAATAATTTACGTGTATTCTAATTGCTGGAGACAAAAAGTAGAGGAATTACAATCAAGTTTAAGTAGAATGAAATAGAAACCCCACAGAAAACACAATTAAATATTGACTGTAAGTTACACTCCTACAAGTTTTATTTGTAAACTGTTTAATAATTTCTTGTAGCTATGTCCAATTATTACTCGCAATTAAATTATTTGTTTCTTATGAGAGGGTATTGTATTGTAAATCTACTGGAACAATTTGCAGCTGTTATATTACGTTCGTAAATAATTTAAAATCATTGTTAGTAATTTGATACAAGATTTAGGAAGAAAATGTTTTCATCCCAATAAATTAACTTTATGTTACAACTTTATTTGTGATATGCGCCAGGCAGCGCCTACGCAAATGTTGGTAAAACATTTTCTTTTATATGTCAAATCTAATTTGAACTGTATAGATGTTTTCTTACAATTAACCGTGTATTATAATACATAACGTGTTTTAATAGGGATATTCTAATAAAATGTTTCTGAATAGAAATGGAGCATAGTTTATCTTGCATCGATCATATATTTGTACGGTACTGTGACAGAGTGAAGTACGGTCAGCTGTGCCGCACACAGCGACTGACCACTACAGCACGGCCCTCACGGTCACTTCCTCTGCCACTACACTACAGCACGGCCCTCACGATCATCGCCTCTGCCACTAGTATCACACACTCACTCTCGGCTACTCAACACTATACGCACGTACATGGACAATACTTTACTCGCTGAAAACTCACGCTGATTGAGGACCAATTTTTAAATGCAATGATTTCAATATTGTGCCGGAGATGTTTATCGGTGCCATGTGATTAGCATGTTTAAATTGTAGAGGCGATTGTTACAACTAGTTAATTTAATATTTTATGTTTCACGTTAATTTAATGTTTTTTAAATAATATCTTTCAAACCAATTAAGTCATTGTTCTGTAAGTGATATGGTAAACAGTGCTATTGAAGACCTTTAACAATTATAATTAGTATATAATTTAATATTTTGAAGTTAGAGTTGCATATTAAGTCATAATGTCATTGATACAATAGTCTTATTGAAATAGTCGTACAAGGTGACTACCTTTGCATAAAGTTATGTTATTAACATATAAAAATACTATCAGTGTTTATTATAACAACTTATCAGTAGTTATTGTAGATTAGTTATTATCGGAGAATCCAATAATATCAATATGTCGATTATTTCTAGCTATAATGCTTTTTACCATTGCTTATGTTCTATAGGTTTGTGCGTTACTGTTTTATTGTCTATTATGTACTAAGGTGGCTGTTGCAATATTACAAATAAAGATAAAAATCAGAATTAAATGATGTAATACTTTATTATAGATCATTAATCAGTCCAATTACTATTAAACACACTTTGAGAGGTATCAAATCGACTCAGAATAGATCTATCTACCTTACCTAGTTTAATAACACAATCCCATTCAATCTAGAAGGAAAGTAAGCTTAAGTAAACTGACTTGTTTGTTTTTCTTTTCACCCGGTGATGGTCTTGTATTTACCTATACTGCGGGAGAAACGTTATAATGGGCCACAACACACAAAAAGTCCAATATCATAGGAATATTGTTTGATAAATGAAATGCCTATCTGTCTAGCGGGATGTTAGCTTTACCATAAATTGAAGTTCCATACGTACCACAAATACTTTTTTTTAAGCAATTATCCAGTTAAATTTATTTCAACACTCGATACTCATAAGTGAATTTGTACTGAATGAGGCCTAATAATATACTGCAAGTATGTGATACGTGCCACAACTTATTTCCGATATATTATGTACACTTATGATATTATTATTATTGTATTAAAATTTAACAAAAAAGAACTGTAATATTAAATGACATGCAGTAATGAATATTGTAATATATTTGATAAATATCATCAGGAAGTTATGTTTTCAGTAATAATTCAAGTGATAACTAATATTTCAAGTAAGGAACTGTATTTAATGCCATATTATATGTAATACATTTTTACGCATACATTTTTCATAGCTTGTTCAAAGTTGAAAAATGAATCAATGGTCCCTGGTGGAGATCTATAAACGAATAATATACATAATTTGTTCCTCTAATTTTCACAATATATTTCAAAATATTTCTTTGACGAAACGTTTTAAATTTATTACTTTTTAATTAAGATATTGTTTAAAAAAATTTCTCTCACACCATTTTTTCTAATTATTCTACATTAAAAACTAGCGGGCAAATAACCATGAGAAACATACAGGTTTACTTTGTCTGCATTAAATCAGTGTTTGGACACCCAAATTATATACATTTTTCTTCATTACAAAATTTCTATATCCTGATAATTTATTTCTAATACTATGAATATTAAGTTGCAGTATTTTTTTAATGGTTTTCACAGGATTACTTATTACTTTAAAAAGTTTTATTTTTTTGGTTTGAGATTTGATCTGTTCAATGATTTGTAGGTTGGAGGTTAAAGACTGTCTTATGACATCACTCACGTTCCCACTATACTGATTTCATCTTCCTTAGTAGGTGTGAACTTTTTCAAGTTCAGATCAGTTGAATCTTCTTGAACTTTTTTTTCAGTTGACTCTTTGGAAGAATGGAGACGGTGTTGGAATAGACAACCTATGTGACCTGATTACATCACAATGTTCACTCTGAATTTTATGTTTATTACTTTAAATTATTTCTATGATCATAAGGCTCATCTTTTCTTTTCCCTTGTTGTTGAAGAGCAGTCCATGAAATTAATGTGTATAGACGTCTGGGCAAAAGATGAAATAGTAATATAAAAACATGTTCTTCCGATAGGCCAAGTGCTCAATTTCACTGTTAAGATAACATGAGCTTGTCGTATCATAGTGGGAATTCAGCTAACATCAAATTTTTGTAACTGGGTCTGTAGACTATGATGTCACAATCTAAACTGGTTTCTCATCACTGTTATTAAACTCAACCTTGAAAATATCCTGGCTTTAGCCTTCACCTGTTCTCATTTGACCTAAATGCCAAGTATGTAATTTCATGAGCATGGATAGCTGGTAATTTGTTTTTTTTTTTTTTTCATATTCTGTAAATGAAAATAATCTACATTAAAAAAATACTTGCTTTGTCTATTTAGGAACAATATGTTTTTGTACAGTTCACACAAACACAGTATTTATTAGAGTAACAATTAATTTGAATGTTGCTTTAATACTGACACTGCAAATACATTCATAGTCCTGTAAATCAGCCTCTTATTTTTTATTGTTCTAAACTCAAAAGATTGTGCATTAGTTGAACATTAGAATAAGAATTATACAGATTTTCAATAATTGGCTAACTTGGTGATGTAGTGAAAAATTCTAATGTTTATTTATCAGATAATTATAGAACAAAGAATTATTTCTTAATTCATTTTTACATTAATTAAGTTTGTATAAATGGCAATAGTCTAATTTAACTTTTCAATAAAAATTAAATCACAAACAGTAGTTGTTCCTGCTTTACTGTATTAAAACAAATAATTTTATTGTGAAATTCCATTTACACAATTTATACCTAACTTGTGTGTAAATATGTAGTTTATATATTTCATTTTAAATTTTATACTGATTTTAGAAATATTAATTTAATATGATTTAAAAATTTAATGAGATATAATTGTGTATAAGAAGCTATATAAGAACATATTATAAATATATATTTTCATTTCTGAATTATGCTTAAAATCTAATTGTAGTCTAACTATATCTATTGAAACCAATCAAAATACTAATATATTTTACGCTTATTTCATATGACTTAAACTGTTTTATATTTAATGTAAATGTATGATTTATTGCATATCCATTCAGTGTTTTAGTGTTCAAAGTTAATTTGTCTTCAACAAGAATTGTTGCTGTTTTGTGTCATCTGATGATTATAGAGTGTATTTTGTGCTGTGTCCAATTAATAAAGTCGTTCATTAATAATTTATAACAAATATTTACACTTTAGTGTCAACCAGTTATACTAATTATCTTTATTAGGTGTTGTCAGTGGAACAACTATCACTGAGTGACTGGTAGTTATATCATGGAGTAACTGGTCTCTAGTCTAGTTAATGTTTTCTTACTTAAAAAAACAATTATCTATTATGTGATACTCTATTACAGTAGTTGAATAAGTTGAACGCGTTTATAATAAAAACACATGATTAAGTAATAAAGACAATTTATATACATTATAAAAATTGATTAAATTAATTAAAAACTGTTTAATTTAAATGTCAATATTAGTTTACGTTTATCTAGTTCATATGTATATTCTGGTAGAATATATGTAACAAATACATTAAAGTTATCAGGCCTTTTAAATATTGCTATAGAAGAAGAGCCCAAATACACCAGAACAAATTTGTAAACTGTGCGCAATTTTTATAGTTTTATGTCTTCAGATTGATATAATTTAATTAGGTGATCTTAAGGATAAATCTGAACACTCATATTGTAAATAAAATGTAATGGAGACAAGTTCAGTAGTTATTCTATTGTTATAGTTGGTCTTATTGCTCTTGGTTTGGCAATGAATAAGTATGGTAGATTATGTTAGATATCACACCTAGATTATAACATAGCACTCGTTTCAGCAGATGTGCAGTAAATCAGTCATTAAGTGATAACAGTAATATTGAAGTTAGCAATACTAGCTAATCATTATTTGAACAATGCAGTATTATTGAGGAATGTGCACCAACATGCTAACTTTATATAAGATTGTGGTAATTGCCATAATTGCACATTGAAACATTGTCTCATACTAAACAATAAATTAACATGAGGAACAGTAATTGTTCTTACTTCAATTAATTTCTCCATCAATATACTTCATTATAATTGATTCATGTATAATTGTATCCATTATTGTAAAGAATAATTTTTATAGAACTTGATAGCCCCAAGTTACAGTTTCTTTGTTTATTTTTGTATTATTTAGATATTCAGTAATTTGCAGTGTGTAATTAGACAATGATTTATGGCGATTTATATCCTTGTTATAACTAAATTTCTATTTATTTAATATTGAAATCGATTTTTGTTTGTTTCATTCTTACCCATCTACAGCCTCAGAATGTATTTGGTGAACTTGTGAAAATTATAGCCTTATGGTTCAAGTTCCCAGTTTATAGGAGAGCATTTTAAGAGTAGATAGAAAGTACGAGTTTTATAAAAGCAATACCAAAAAATGGCAAGCAGAGTTCCATTGAACTTAAAGGGTTAAAGTAAAAATGTTTCTCTAAAACATATACAAACGGAACGCAGTGCGTTTTTGGACATACATTTCATGTAATATCTTTTCTTATTTTGATGCTATGAAATATTGGTCACCTATTATGGAGCACTCTGTATTTATTTGTAATAGTGCATAATACAGAGGTATATTTTCAAGTTAAATTCTTCTTAGTTTTAGTTTTTGACCTTAGTTAGTATTTTATTACAAATATCTGTTGTTTTCAGGACAACCAAGGATTAATCCCAAGAATATGTGAGTCACTGTTTGGTCGTATGGCATCAGGAGCAAGCTATCGCACAGAGGTTAGCTACCTGGAAATCTACAATGAACGAGTCAAGGACTTACTGCGGGAAAATTCAACGGGTCACAACCTACGTGTGCGGGAACACCCCCGTAGTGGCCCATATGTCAGTGATCTCTCACGCCACCTTGTGTCTGATTACTCACACATACAGGTCAGTTTTTAGGTAGAATAGAATGTCTTTTATTAATGTATATTGCTATAGACAACGTCAATAAAACTTATATTACATAAGATCATGCACCATTTAGCAAGTCATTACAGATAGTACACTTATCATTTGAAAAATTTGGTACGGTTTTATTTATTATTATTGATACACAAGAATTTTATTTCCATAAACCAGTAAGAGTTTAAAAATGTAACAATATGAATAATAATCTAACAGTATAAATTAATAACACAATAGAGTAAATAAATAAAACACAACATATAAATAATAACAAAGAATTAAACTATAAAACTATTAACCCGGGATTACTCGCGCTATTAGATTGAATCTAACATTTTTAGTTCCTCTGAAGAAATTTTTTTTAATTATGAATATATGTGACTGAGCGTTGAATAATGGTTTCGTTAGTAGCCTAACCAACCACCACAGTAGTTGGGGAATTTTAGTGTGTTGGGGATGGTAGCAGTGGAGGGGGGAAGGAGCGTGCTCCGCTTTGTTAGTGTCCCCCTAACTGCGCGAGCGTTCATGTGACTGCTAGTGTTAGCCCAGATCTAACGGCGCGAGTGATCGCGGAACTGTCCGTGTGGTGATTGTGTTTCTGACGCGTGGATGTGTTTTGTTCAATATGGCTCAGGTAACGAGTAATGACGATGATATTCGTTGTTGGTTGGATGATATTGATGATAATTAATGTAGACCTGCAAGACAATTCATCGGACACTGATTGTGAATCTGAGCACAATGCTCATAATACGGATACAGAACAATCGGATGAAGAGGATGCACAGCCTGTTCTTCCAGTTGTAGATCAAGTTATTAATTCTACATTATTTCTATATTATACTAAATTGTTATATTCTATATTGTTTAAAATAAGGTGATTTGGAAAAAGTAAAAGTTTGGAAATTTTTGTTCATAAATGCATTTTTTATAAACAAATAAGTTAAAAATTAAAAATAAAACATGTTAATGTGTGATTTGAGATGTGTTAACAATTATTAATTCTACATTATTTCTATATTATACTAAATTTTTATATTCTATATTGTTTAAAATAAGGTGATTTGGAAAAAGTAAAAGTTTGGAAATTTTTGTTCATAAATGCATTTTTTATAAACAAATAAGTTAAAAATTAAAATAAAACATGTTAATGTGTGATTTGAGATGTGTTAACAATTTATTTATTTCCTATACTATGTGTATATACAACATATACATCAATTTGTAGAAGAATGTCAAATGTTAGGAGCGCCCTAACGGCGCGAGCAATCGCGGGAGTTTTACGGGCGCGAGTAATCCCGGGTTAACAACTGCTTAGGTAATGGTATAAACAAGGTTAAAATTTTTGGAAAAAAAAAAAATTCATTAAGAGAATAAAATGCCTTACCAGCTAGCCATAGCCATAGCCAGCTAGACAACTTAGCTGCAAATGGTTTTTGTTCTAAGCTTCTAAACGTTTGAGGTAATTTATTGAAACGCTTAATTTGTAAATAAATATGGCTTACTAATCTTTTTCTTCGTTTAAAAGAAGGTGCAATAATATCGTACAGTATCATATTCATGGATTTCTTCAAACTAGTTGAAGTTATTCAGGTTTTCCCACATGTATAATAAATTTTGAAACAAAAATATGCTGAGAACTTTCATTATACTAGAAATAAATAATAAATAATCAATTAAACACTGTACAAGCAACCAAGATTGTTGTCTTAAAAGCTTGTATTATACATTATATCCATCCCACCTTATAAAATATTTTTTATTATTGAATATGCTTGAATTTAGCTTCTCAGAAACATAATCTGAAGCATAAACTATCATTTGCAAACTAGTGTATAAAACAAGCAGATTTGTAAAGATACTCATATTACTTGTCCATAATGACTAACTTATTTTACATCCCACATTAAAAACATTTTAAATGGCTGTTATTTTACAATGGTTAGATCTATTTCCCTTTAATTAGTAGTTTAACTCGTCTTGTAATCAAAACTTTTAAAATACAGTAACACATGAAAGCTTTTTTAATATTAAAAATGTATCCATACAATAATTTATTTACTTACCCATATCAAGAAATGTTTTGAATGGGCTGTAGAAGATTGACTGAGGATAATGCCAGAACAAGGTTTTTAGTCACCAGGTTTAATTATTTCAATAATAATATTAATATTTCAAAATTGTTGTAATGTTATAGTTATCTTGTTTGGTAGGGCAAAGAGATAATTTTGTAATTTACACTGATGTCCTGTTCTTATGTTGGATATATTTCTTACAATTGCTATAAAAGATCATTTATGAGGTCTATAAATTAGAAAGTGAAAAGAAGTTGTAAGTACATGAAAAAAATTCTCGTACTGATTAGTAGAAGCTTACTTTTAATTTTTTAAGAAAAGCTGATTATTATCTTTTCAGCCTTATTCTGCCCCTGTCCTCATGGGCCATGGGTCTGTATGAAGATGTTTTCAAACAGAATGATTATAAGAGTTGTTATAGTACAAGGTATACAATAATGATGAAATGTACTAAGTACAAGAGCATATAACGTCTACTGAATGTTTGTCATATACAGGAGTTGATGGTCAAAGAGAACAATGTGCGTAACACAGCCTTTACAAGCAGCTGCAGCTATGCCATAATTACTCTGCAGTTTGTACAGGCTGGCTTCTCCATTGATATGTCTTATGAGACTGTGTTTTTAACTATGGGGTGTGTACAGGAGCTGATGGCTAGAGGGAACAGTGTGCGGACCACAGCCTCTACCAACATGAATGACACTAGTAGTCGCAGCCATGCCATCTTTACTCTGCAGTTTGTACAGGCTGGCTTTTCCAATGATATCCCTAGTGAGACCGTGTCTAAGGTACATCTGGTGGACTTGGCTGGCAGGTTTGTTCATTTTATTCTTATTTGGTTTACAATGTATTTATTTTTTGGATAGTGTTGTGGAGGCGTTTAGCGATAATAAAAGAAATTTAAATTAACACTGTATAACTGTAATATGGAAGGAGTTTTAGTTAAGTTTAGTTTAATTTTTAAACTAAACTCTTATATTAAGAAAATATAGTAAAGGATCAGTAATTCGGACTTCAAAACTGTTGACTATTTATAATCCAAATTTTATTCTAGTTAAAAGATTAAATTACTTAAATTAACTTAATGAGGTAATTACACGACCTCATCAGTTCAGTCTAAATATTCTCCGAGCACTATAGATATGAATTACAAATGAATTGTGTGTTGGTTAGTTATGGGAGGGGCAGTGATGGTGGAATCTTTATTGTTTGTTTGTTTATTTGATATTCAATTTCGTAAACTAATAATTGTGTAAGAAATTACATTATTGGCTGCTGATTACAAACGGCTTGGCTGATTTCAATTTTTTTTACCAAAATACAGCATTTTTTATGAGCTTCAATTTGAGGTGTCACAAGGTATTAGTTGTCATTTCAAAATTTTGGCTTTGGGTTCAGGGGGGCACGGGGGTGAGCACCCCATTTTGAAAATAATTTTTTTTGTTCCCCAATTAGTACTATACACTCCCGTTTACATAATTTTGATACTTGGGCTATAAGTCTTTTAATACGAGTTTGAAGTTTTCAAATGAATACCCTGTATAGGTTAAACATAGCACAGCAACTTTAGAATCATGTGTGAAGGAATGAAAGTGACATTCACAAAGCAGGGCTTGTAAATTTCTGAAGCATTTATGGCAGCAGAGACACTGATGTGATAGGTTGAAAGCAAAGTAGGAAAACAATTAACCCAGCTCGTTATTCTAAACAAATTGCATTTAGTTGCAAAATACAAATAACCACTGTCGTTCAAAAATCTCAGTAAGTGGTTGCACTTTATATTGTTTTTGTTAATAGCATTTTTATTGATGCACTCAGATGTATTTACTTACAGCAATAGACATGCTCTTCATAAAATAACTCGATTGATGGCACCGAACAAACGGCTGTTGACCAGACCGTTCTACACGCTGGAATGTATAGAACGTTCTATGTAGGATATGTGATCATCCTAGATTGCCAATTTAACTTACATTTTGTAAATTTGAAACTTTAACATTAAGTTTTTGACACCAATACATTTTTCTATAAAAATTGTAAATAAAGAGATTTTGACTTTGATTACCTACCTTTTATTTGTTCATTTAAAAAATTTGGTTAATTCAATAATCCGGTAAGGATTTATTCCCAAAAGTCCATATTAATGACATTCCACTGTAATTCTGTTTTTCATGTCCAATTTTAGGATCAGTTCTTTGAACTATTGGACTTTGCCCTGGTTCTAGATCTAAAATTAATATTAAAATTTCCAGAACAGAGCTTGATTAAAACCTAATTAAATTAGGAGTCTTCAGTTTCTGAACTTTCCAGGGCAGGCTGGTTTTCTACAAAATATAAAGGACCCCCTCCTTCTTTATTTTTACCCCACACCTCTCTTCCTGTCAAAATTGTGTGAAAACTTAAAGCTATATTTAATTTATAAACTAAAACAGAGGATACAAGTAAATTCTATTCTTCGTTATTTAACAATAATGGAACACAGCATATACAAGATTTACCAAGAAAGTAATAATAGCATAACATCTGGTAATGTTAACTTGAACTGTGTGCAGCGAGCGAGCTGATGCGACGGGTGCGACAGGTCAGCGGCTGAAGGAAGGAGCCCACATCAACAAGTCACTGGTGACATTGGGCTCTGTGATTTCAGCCCTGGCGGAGTTGTCGTCGCCAGATTGTAGCCGCAAGTCTGTGTTCATCCCATACCGAGACTCTGTCCTCACTTGGCTACTCAAGGATAGCTTGGGCGGTAATTCCAAGACTATCATGATTGCAGGTAACTGTAATTACATTTTTTTACAAACAGAACCTATTTTCATTCTAATTATTTGAGTCCTCAGGATTTTGAATAACTAAGTTATAAGTTCCAGTTTGATATTGATTTTGGTGTCTCAAAAGAGGTGTTTTGGATTATACTGAATGTAAGAATTAACATAGCCATTTCTACAACACTGCAGTCGGTTTATATAATTTATTACTGGTATCTATATTGTTCACACTCCAGAAACTGTAGATTCTCAATTTCCATATTACAAAAATCCAAGTATTTGATTTTTTTAGCTTGAATTGGCATTGTATTATTTATCATAGTTAATCCAGCATTTTTCTTGTATTCAAAAGTTGTTCCTATTAATAATTGATACATACTTTAATCATGTGCCAGTACTGTGACAGAATAAAGCTGGTAGCCAGTACAGTGACGGAATAAAACTGGTAATACTCCTGAACTTTTAAAATAAACTCAAGGGACAACAGTAATTAAATAAATACTAATTTGATTAGTTTGACGTAGGTCTTAAACTAATACCACAGATTAAACCTTATAGCACAAGGGTTATATGGATATTAACCTTTTGTTCATGTAGCATGAGATGGAGAGAGGGGTATGAATTTGATGGTTGCTGAAATGACACCTACATTAGCTTAGTACACTTCAAGCTACAATACTCGTAGTTCGAAAGTGATTCTGCTTCTCATCCTTTACAATAACCAGTTAATAGTAAAATAAAATAAGTTTTTTGGTGAACAAATTGCTGAAATACTGATATTTGTCTGGACGTTTGTATTGTGTATGTATCAAATGTGATAAAATAGAGAGGTATATTGCTGGTAGTGTCTTTCATTTCAGAGTGAACAGATAGATAATGTATAATAATAACACACTGTATTTCTGTAAATAAAATGAACTGGTTTAGAAGACAAAGGAAGCATTTGTGAATATCTGTGTCTTGTGGTAGATGAATTATAAGGAAGTTTTTCACTGATTGCTTGGAATGTGTGGTATTAACCCTGATTGTCAAGTTGGGTTATGTTAAGTTTTGTGTTTGGGTACTGAAATTCACAATGAAACAATAAATCAATGCCCTTGATGTTTTTTAATTGTGGTAGAGAATGAGAAATGCACTGAATCATGTGGTGTAAAGTAAGGTTTTAACTCTCAGTCAGAAGAGCAATCAGTGATGTTGGGTCATACTGCTAGCCAAACAAACTGAAAGAAGCCCAATCAAACTTAATCCATAGTTTTATGATGTCAAATGAAATTTGCATGTGAAGTTTTTACAATGTACAATTACTTCACTATCAGTTCTGAATCCTATTATGAGACGTTGATTGTAACATTCTACTTCAGATAAGTTTTCTTAAATAAGCACTACATTGTATTGATCATTGATGTTGTATTTTTGCTAAAATGGAGGTATTCGATCAAGGTTTAATAAAAATAGTTAAATTGTATTAAATGTAATCTCTGCGAAATTGAGTTAGAAAATCACCCTATTTCCTCCAGTGAGGAACTTTGGACAATTGTGATTTCTCAAGATAAAATAGTTTGTTGAGGAAATTACAAACTAGTTCAGTTGCACAATTAATGGTTAAACTAGCCAGGTTAACAAGATGGATGCAGTTTGTTTTTAGATTTAAGCATTTAATGTTCTGTATCGGTTCCATTGTTTGATTTTTATAACCTGGCAAAAGTAGTTTTCTGGAGGGCCCTAATATTAAAAATGACATACACTAAGTAAAATAAATTATTTAACAAGACAAATTTGTTTTTAAGACAAAATTCAACTTACTTAAATAATACTATTAAAAGCTCCCCTGCAAAATATACTGCTATTTATTGGTTCTTATAAATATTAAAATCTTTTTACCATATGGATTTCTTAAAAACCATACAGTAAATTTAAATGTAAGAAGAATTGCCTAATTCAATTATGTTTATGTATCTATTCCAATAAGTTATATGCAACAAAGTAACTCATGTTTTTGATTGTGTTGGCATGTACAATTGTGTAGAGATGGAAAAAAACTCCAATGTTTATAGCTTCAAATTTCATTATTGTCATCTTATTATGATGTGTTCGTGACAGCCATCTCACCAGCGGACTGCAACTATAGTGAGACCCTAAGCACACTGAGGTATGCCAACCGAGCTAAGAACATCATCAACAAACCAACTATTAATGAAGATCCCAATGTCAAGCTCATCAAGGAACTGCGAGATGAGATCACCAAACTGCGAGGTCTACTAGGCAGTGAACTGGTGAGTTTGTCAAACTTTTATAAATATAACAGTGGTACAACAAATACGTTAATGTCAAGCTGATAAAGAACTGCAAGATGAGATCACCAAACTGTGAGGTCTACTAGGCGGTGAACTGTTGAATGGGTCATCCTCTAATATACATTACAGTAACCAAATTCCTCAAATTCAAACTGACCGAGGAACTGTGTAATTAGATCTACCAATCTGCGAGATCTACTTACAGGGCAGTGAATTGTTGAGAGGACATATCTGTGAAAACAATAGCCCACCTCAGTTTTTGTAATAAAACATTTCAAATGTTTAGTATGTGATCTTGTTCTCGTTTATTAATATTATTCATAAATTAAAAACCAAATTCAATTTTATAGATTTTGTAGCTTACTTTTAAAGTTCTTCCAAAGATAAGATTAATTCCAAGTTACAAAAACTTAGGCTTGTTGTTTAGAATTGTAAAACAAAAAGTTATATTTCAAATAACGATAAATATAAAAATTTAGCACAACGGTTTTCGATTATAGTAATATGTCTGTTGTAATGTATTTTGATTGAAGTCTTACTAATCTAAAATACATGTGTGACCACAAAGATTTTACAATCAGTAGACAATATAACTATCATTTGAAATTAAAAAGAAAATAAATTGTCCAAGCTTTTACAATTTTCCTAATAAAATAGTACACACAAAATATGAGTCTAATAACAGGCATTTGAACAGCAATTATTTTATTACGCTCATGTAGTTTTTCTCAAATTTCTTGCCACTTTTCCCATTGATGACATTCAAAGTCTAGAATTTTTTGCTCAAAAGCTACATACATTGTCATATAATCATTTTGTTTAATGGCCTTTTTCATAAATAAATTATAAAATAATTCTAAAAAAAAGTTCTAATCAAGTTGCATATTGTAGTTGTTCTTATGCATGTATTAAGTTTACCCTGCTATCCCATAAAAATTGTAAAAGTATAAACCATTATGCATTTATAATAAATGTTATCTTAACCCTTTGGACGCCAACGTCTGGTTGATTGGACCGTCGAAGTCCGGGCGAAAAGCGCCAACGTCCGATCGATCGGACCGCCGAGGTCCGGCGCCAACGTCCGATCGATTGGACCGCCGAGGTCCGGGCGAAAAGCGCCAACGTCCGATCGATCAGCCGTTCGAGAAAAACATCTTTTAAAAGTTATTTTTTAACTAGCAAAGTCTGTTTAAACTGTTTAGGACTATTTTAGAAGTAAATAAGACTATCTGTAATCAATTTTAATGTTGGTAGTACTAATGACCTTGACACAGCTGTTTGTTTATAGTAGTCTGTTTCGTCCGAGAAATGCGCTAGTGTCTATCGTTATCATTCTGACGTGTACCTGCCTGTCTCTTTGTGATCGCTTCTGTCCTCTGTTTGAGAGGTTAGGTGTTCTCTGATATTCGTAAACTTTTTAGTTGTGCAAGATGAGTCGTTCACCGTTGAGTGACAACACAATCCAAAACATTATTGTAGAGGATGAGTTTCTTAGTGATAGTGAGGTAAATAATGTGCGTAACAGTTCGTCATCTGAAGCAAGTGAAAGTGAAGCTGATGATACTGATTTGGATCCCACATTTATTCCTATTGCCAGCACAAGCATCAGCTGTCGATGGAATTTAGCTAAAAAACAGGTCTATAAATAGGTCAGTAATTTCTTCGTCCGAGGATGAAGATCAAATTGCACCAGCTCAAGCTACGACAAAGCCGCCGCAACGTGGCCGAGCCCGCCGCCCAGCACATGTTTCAAGTAGTGAGTCTGATAGTGGTAATGGTGAATTGGAAAATATAGTAGAGATCAATGACCCTGGTCATAATCATTCTTTTGTTTTCAATGAAATTCCCGGCTGTAGACACTGTCCTCCTCGAAATTCTCCTCCCATTTCTTATTTTGATCTTTTTTTCCCTATGTCTTTTTTGAACATATGACCTACACAAATATGTATGCTAGAAATTTTATTCAGCAAAACATCCATAAACTAGGAACTCACAGTAGAAGTCGATCTTGGAGGCCTGTGAGCTTTGTTGAGATAAAAGCTTTCCTAGCTTTCATAAACATGGGTTTGAATAAAAAGCCTACGATTGAGTTGTATTGGAATACAAAGTCTTCCCAGCATTCTCCCTGGTTCGCCAAAATGTTTTCTAGAAATAGATTTGAATCTATTTTGCAATTTTTCCACATGGTAGATACCTGGTCATTACCTTTACCAAAAGAGCCCGGATATGACCCTTATGCTAGATTTGCTCCTCTTATTGACCACGCAAACAATGTTTTCAAACGGTGCTATAGGCCAAATAAACAATTGTCTATTGAAGAAAGTTTACTGGGTACTAAAAATCACACGCAGCTGCTACAGTATATGCCCAACAAGTACCACCATAAATGGGGGGTGAAGTTGTGGTTGCTATGCGACAGTGTAACACATTATTGTTTGTCTTTTTTCTGCTACAAAGGTAAAAGGGACACTGATAGAAATAATGAAGGAATAAACAAGGGACTTGGTTACACTGTTGTGATGAGATTATTAGAAATGGGAAACTATTTGAACAAAGGGTTTCACGTATTCATAGACAATTTTTTTACCTCATTTCCTCTGGCCAAGGATTTGTATTCAAAACTGACTCATCTGACAGGTACTTTACGAATAAACAGAAAAGGAATACCCCCTGTCCTCAAACAAAAATTTGATGTAGGAGAAACCAAATACTGTCGCAAAAGAAATATGCTTTTAGTTGCCAGCCGATTGAACAAGTCTCAAAAAAAAAAAACAAGTACTGCTCTTGTCAACAAATGCTGAGGCCAAAAATGAATTAAAATCTAAGAGAAAAGGAAATAAAGTGTTTATTACTAGTAAGCTATCTATCATACGTGAATATAATTCCTTTATGGGCGGCGTAGACACTTCAGACCAGATGCTATACTGTTATTTGAACGAACGTCGTACACTCAAATATTGGCTAAAGGTGACATTTCACATTTTTGGACGGATGATTTTAAACTTATATATCTTATATAAAAACAACACAGACAATCCTGTATCAAGGCTCGATTTTACAATTGCACTGGTTGAAGGACTTGCAGCCGAGTGGCTTGGTGACCAAGCGCCAGTTCAAGTGCAGCGCGCGGGTGATGAACCGCTTGACAAATTGCCCAATTCCAAGGAACTAAATTGTTCTGTGTGCAGTAGACTAAGTACAGTTGAAGGTGGAAAAAGAAGAAAAACAAGATATTTTTGCACAAAATGTAAAAAAAGTGTCTACTCATTGTGTTTCCCTAAACACACATGTTAGAAGTGATGGGGACAAATGTATATATATTTGTAAATAATTATTTTTATTTTTTGACAAAGATTTTTCTTACTTTTTTGAAGAAAATCTATGATGTAGACTTATAGTAGTGAGAAGATGGTCTCATTTTAATACTATGTAAGTATGTACAAACGTATTTCCTACTGTAAAATTAATTCTAGTTATAGTAAATTTTTTTCTAATATTAACACTAATTAAAAATATTTGTTATGAAACTATTTTTCAACTTTCAGTTCTGAGTTTTTGTGAGCAGTCTTACATATAATATCTGTAACGAATAAAAATATCACCCATAGCTAAAAATATTTTTTTTCGTACCAATATTTTGGCCTGAAGTGAAATTTTTATGTAAACAAATGTTTTGGTTAGGCATTACCACATCATAAACAATGTAGTTCCATTCTAAATGCTATTTATAATAACACTATTCGATAGCGCATATAATTTCCTACAAAATAAAAAAAAAACATTCAATTAACATAAAAACTAAGGATAATACAGAGCAAAGCGTAATAGGTTACAAAAACGTCAAAACAGGGCTGGCGGTTTCGGCTAGTACAGTTGATTCGGGCACTAGCGTGATGGGTAGGGCGGCAGCCTTGGGCGTTGGCGTCCAAAGGGTTAATTGATTACCCAAATTAAATGGAACAAAACTTTGAAGTATTGTAGAATGAATACTCATAAGAATTTTATATCGTTTTTAAAAGCATTATTTTAGACAAATTCTTATTTGGCTCATGAAGGTAGCCATTCAAAGTAGAAGAAATTGACATTATAGTCGATTATGTAGATAAAAATAAAAATTAGATGTAACTTATTTGTAATAATTTAACAGCTCCTGCAATTATTTTTATTGTGACAAGACTTTCAGTACTTAAATCTATTATTGTACATGAATAATGGACAAAGCCTTGATGATGTCAGATGTGCACAATGATGCATTGCACCTTCAATAATCATTTCGTTCCTGTAAGCTTCACACAGTTGGTGATAAATCTCAATTGGTTTATTGTGCTTAACCAACAAAAACCGTATTACCGACCGCACTTCACAACTTGTGGGATTTTCAAGGAGCTACAGTTACCTCTCACTAGCCCTTAGTGGCTACAGAGTGTAACGTAATCTAATTTGATAAAAAGTTATGAATATTTATGTCATTTCATGTTACAGACAGTAGAGACACCGCAGATGCTGGCCACACTACAGAAGAAAGAGGCACAGGAGAAAGTGTTGACAGAGCGGTGGGCTGAAAAGTGGCGGGAGACACAAAAGATATTACAGGAGCAGAAGGCACTGGGTCTACGAAAGGCCGGGACTGGTGTAGTACTTGACTCGGACATGCCACATCTCGTCGGCATAGACGACAACTTGCTGAGCACTGGTGTGACCCTCTACCATCTCAAGGTCAGTTGATGAAGTTGATGTTTTAAAAACATAAATCATGATTATGATTTTGAATTGCATTTAAATAACTTAATGATATTGTTATTAAAACAAGCATTTTCACTTAATAATATACATTGTTTTTAAGAAAGTAATATTTCTGAAAAGAGTATTTAGTAAAAAATTGTAATGCGCGGTATCATGGATGTTGAGGGTGTAAAAAGTGCATAAAGTGGCAGTGTTGAACACATTGATGCACATTGTTGTATTTCGATAATATTAAATAATGATATCTATCTATCTATCATTAAATAATGATAATGATATTATTGAAATACATGTACTGCGTCATGTAGTGTATTACATGTGATATACTGTGTCATGTAGTGTATTACACATAATATACTGCATCATGTAGTGTATTACACGTAATATACTGCGTCATGTACTGTATTACGCGTAATGTACTGCGTCATTCCCGTGATGTAACAGTATTGTCATAGAGTTCCAAAATATCGATATATAATTTTTGTATTGTATTTCTCTGTGAGTTATGACAATGCATTCTTCTGGCAGTGTCCATCATACATAGATGTTAATTATGTACCAATAATTCCTTGTTTTAATGCAAACTATCATTAAAAAAAGTATATTATCACTACAGTATTATGTTTTGTTGCATAACAACACTGTAAATAAAATGTGAAATGCTTTTTTTGTTTGTATTTTGAATTGAAAATATGTTAGTTTTACCGGCTGTTCCTAAATAATAATGTTTTGTGGGAACTAGGGATCTTTCGAAGGTAAATCCCGAATCTTGAATCCACTGAATGTTCAACATTGATTTATATATAAGAATCGATCAACGGGATTCGACTTTTGAAACTGACGAGATTCACCACATCATTAATTATTGTCTGATCTGTAATACACAAATTACCGATCACTAAAACATGTTTTTTCCTTGGTTTGAATTCAAAAGCTGTAAATACATAATCTAATAAAATAATTCTCATACTTTTGTAAATAATATTTTTCTTGTAGTTTTTATTTTATATGTTTATGTTTGTCACTTGCCACATGTTTGCTGTTTGTATGCATGAATATAAGCAGCTAATTTTTGTTCACTTGATAATTTATATAGTTGGATAATTTATATAAATATTTTCTCTATAAAATATATTATGTTTATATTTTAATATTTTGTTATCATCACTAGGAGTAGTTAAAATTTAAAAACATTTTCAGTTTATTATGAGTTTAATGAATAATAAAAAATGATGCTCATATTTTTTACAGATTAAAAGCATATATTGTGCAAACCCACAATAATCTATGTACGTATGTACGTATTATATAATTGTATCAAATTACTTTAATATATTCTATCATATTATAATCTATCACATTATAATGTACCAGATTAAAGTAGGAGGTATATGCTAGGTTCAATTTTAATTTAAAAAATTGGATGAATCAAACTTGATAATTGTTATTTTAATCTGAACTGAAAATTTTTGCCATTAGTAATTTAGTATTTTTAGTCAATAAATAGTACTCTCTCTTCCTTGTCCATACCGGAAGCCTGACATTTTGTGATTGTCATTCCAGGATGGTGAGACAATGATAGGTACAGATGAGGCAGAAGTGAAGCCTGACATTATGCTGAGTGGGGTGGATGTGGAGAATCAGCATTGCAGCATTGTGCTGAATGGGGGCGTGGCGACTCTGATTCCTCAACAGCATGCTCAGTGCTGGGTCAACGGCAGCCTGGTCGACAGGCCCACACGGCTCTCACAAGGTAGTACACGTTTCTTAGTTTCTGGTTTAGTCCTGAACATGTAAGCAGGAAGCGTTTTTACATTTAAAATTATGAATGTCTAATATATCCTGTAGTCTTTTATAAAGTACTTTTGATCAAACTTTGGAAAAGCTGTTCTTACACCTTTAAGTTTACGAATTATTAAATTTTCTAGATATTAGCAATGAATACACAGGGCATTTAGTTTAATCCTATCCTTTGGGAAGTATCCTTCTATTTCACAAAAAAATATGTTTTCAATTACTCTAATATATGTGCTTTTTAAGAATAGGCTATAATCAGTTTTCCATAGCTGTAAAATCATTTATAGGAATTTGTGAGTATTTGAAATTATAAGACAAAGTAAGATTCAACTCATAACATAGCTATGGTAGGAAGAGTTGATTCAATGTGAATGTTGAGTTTAGCTCCATTTCACCTTCCACTTAGTGCAGAATCTGAAATTTGGTACTGTCACAGACTTGACTACTGGAATCTGCAGTACACGTCCATTTGAAGAGATCCAAAAACGTGCACAACAAAGAAGCTCTAAATGAACTCTGCATTGTTTCAACATCAGAGACACCTAGACTACAATATCAAGTGTAGTCTAGATGAAGATATGTTCTCATTGTCTCATCAGGTGTACTACAATGTTTTAGACACAATCCCAAAGCACAACGGAGAAACTGAGTATTCTACACGTAATGTAGCTATAGTTGGAAGGGTTGATTCAGTGGTAATGATGAGTTAAGCTTCATTTTAGATGCTGCACTAAGTAGAAGATGAAATGAAGCTATAACTCAAAATTCACATTAAGTCAACTCTTCCCACCATAGCCATGTTGCGTGTAGAAAATAATAGTTTTATTTTTATTTATTATTTATTAGCCATTTGCACCAAGTATTTTATGTGTAAGCGATCATTCAATGGCATAAAGATCACATTGCTACATTATATACAGATGATTTTAATACTTACAGAACAAAATCAGAATCAACAATATCACAACACAAAATGTATTTGGGTATATAACAGAATAGTAAATAATTACAACAAAAGAAGAAACACTAACTTCTGAACACAAAGTAGTTGAACTGAATGGCTTTCATGTTTGGCTCAAATAAATTAATTTAAAAAACTCCATAGGCCTCCAAACTATCGCCAATAGCAATCCCCGTACTTTTAGACTAAATCATGAAATTCTCTCTGAGACGCTATATCAGTACAAGAGTTGAAGTACTTTTATGTGGCCACAACACCCTCTCCACATTCACCCCCAAGGAAAGACTTGAATTTTCTGCTCCACAAACAAAAATATTGCTGATATAGTTGTTTCTATACCACCCATGTGCCTAGTTAAGCAATAAAAAGTTTTATAAAGTCAGAAATATAGAATAAAATGATTCTTGTCCAATAAGACCATAAATTACATAAAATATATCCAACTGCCTTCAGTAGATCACATGACAGTCTGTATCAAAATGTGATGTCGAAGTGAAACCAGTTCATCGGTTGAAACTGTGTTTTGAAACCACTTTGAAAGCTTAATGAAATATATCTATAAACATATACATGCACGGTGCCTAATTTGAGTTCCAGTACATCTCTCTGAAAAACATAAGCACTTTTTATATGCACAGGAAATTTTCCCACTGCATCAGTTTTAAGAAATGCATAAAAACACTTGTTTTGGTACCTCAAATTATCAAAATGTTCTGGAGAAGTACCATATGACTTCCGGTTTTTGTAGATATTCCACACTCTTCCAGGTGTGTTCCACCACATCTAGTTCTACAAATCAAACACTGAATGTGTGTTCATATAACATAATTTTCTACGCACATGCACGCCTAAAAAAGCATGCGGTCTTACATTTATATGTCAAATATAGGAAAGCAAGAAGATTGTTCACCATTCATCATCATCGTATTCAAAATGTTTGACTTAAAATCTACCCAACAATTCTGTATCCAAAGTAATTATAGAAAAACACTCAATCTGTCTTGCTTGTCTGTTATCGATGAACTTTTTGTGTTCAGGCTGCCAAATCCTGCTGGGGAGGAATAATATGTTTCGCTACAATGACCCGGTGGAGGCTGAAAAGATGCGTAAAGAGGGCTGTCACTCGTCACTCAACCTGTCTCGCTTGTCTCTTATCAGTTGGTCCACCAATGACCTCACACAGTCCTCCGAAAACCTACAGACTTCCCTGTAAGTCTTCATTTGCTGTTCAGTATTGGTTAAGCTAAATATTTTAGTACAGAATCTACAAAAAACCTATACTTGTACCGAATGCCACTTGTATACTCACAATTTTCATCTACTTAAAACTAATAATGTCGGTTTCGTCCTTTGGCTTGGTTCTGGATGTGTCATTGGTCAAAATTGTTTCCTAATCCTATTTAATTTATTTCTATGACAATCTAAAGATCTTCTACCTTCTTGTTCATGATAAAAACCCTTTCAGACCAACAAATGAGTTTTTGTAAGGAGAACATTTTTACATATGTACTCACTCATGTAACTGCTGCAAATGCCTGATGAAGTAATACAGTATATGTTTTCTGTATATATACTGAACTTGACTTATGATAGTCTAACGATAGTATTGTGTGTTAAAATTATCCAAATATTCTTGGGTTAGTACCCTGTTATTAATTTAGAGAATATTCTAAATTAAATTTTTAAATATAATAAGTATGAAAAAGTATAAATTTATTTAATTTGATGAAAAATGCTGAAAACATTGTTTGTCAAAATAAATATTACTTCTTATATATATTATAACACCTAGATAAAATCCTTTGTCTTTTTTTATAAACATTAAATTTAGGAAAAAATAAACTTAGACTCATTAGAGTTAGTAAAATACCTACAGGATCTGACTATATAAGTAACATGTTACAAAATATGTGAAACTCTACTACACTTAAAATATAATCATAATTGATATTCGTGTTTGAACTATTAACCTTTTCTAAGGATTAGCATTGTCTCAATAGTAACAAAACTACCCTCAGGGCAGTTAAATCATTATATATTAATCATTTTATCAAAAAGATTTTAATTATTGTTATTCACAATAAATGTTTTGAAAATAACAACTTATTTTCAAAAGAACAAAATTAAAGAATTCAGAACAAAAATTAATCTGATATAAAAATAACAGTCTATAACGTAAAGTAGAAAGAACATTAGAATTTGTGAGATTTATATAAAATCATGGTCATATTATTTCATATGAGATGGATTAATAGAACTGTTATTTTTGTAAGTATACAGAGATTTTATTTTAATATTCACATGAGCCTTATGTAATATAATTGAAGAATGAAGAAAGATTAGGTTTTGGTTTAGGATTGTACAGTAAAATTCTTGTGTTTCAGTAAAAACCGTGAACCCTCATAATATCCCTAAAAGTAGAAATCAATATTTCTTATTTGAGATACAGTAGTAAAATATTTTAATTTTAACTAAGCTCATCCAATTTATTCAAAATTAAATTTATTCCATTGGTGGTATGCTCTTTAATTAGAATGATATTCACCCTTAAAGCCAATTCCTACTTACGCCACTGAAGATGAGTTATTATATAGTAATTTTCAATTCTTTATATATGTTTATTTTCATTAAATTTATTCATGCATCCAATTATTCTTGTTTCTTTACTGTTTTAGAGAGGATTCAGAAAACAAAGGAAAACTTGAAATCCAGAGAGCAGAGCTATTAAAGGAAAAAGAAGCATTCAAGGTAAGCAATTTAAAAATTTACTAAGGAATAAGTCTTAAACCTCATAATAACTCAAGAATTAAGTATGAAATTAAAAAGAAGGTCTTATCTTAAATTGTTTTACATTGTATTCAAAGAGTTTCAAAATTTGATTCTCTTTTAAGGCTAACTGAAGCTCTTTTGAATACCCTAATTAATATGAGCCCATTGTTTAAAATATATAAAATAATTTTTAAGAAAATGTGTTCAACTGCTAAAATAAGAGTTTTGAGCAATTGACACTGATTTATTTACAAAATGTGTTGAGCTATGGTAGGAATAAATTTTTCCTAGTGGACACATGTGTCTGAATTGGTTTGTAAAGAAAAATAAGACAACACTTTCTTTCTTAACTGGATTTATAAAATAATACAAAACAAACTTTTCAAACCAAAATACAATATTTATTATTCTTACATATTAGTGGTAATTAATGAAGCATTTGTTACATAGGGGAACATTACAAGACAAAGATTTTTCTCAGCATACTACTTATGTATACTTCTCCTTCAACTGGTAAATGAAAGCCAACATTTAAGATGATCTTTGCTTGCATAATAACTATGACTATTATTAACTAACAAATAAAATCATTATCACATTATTTTGAAAACAATTACAAATATTACATAATAAAATATGACAGATCTTTTCAAGAATATGATCGAAATGATCCAGCTGTTACTGGAACAGATAAACTACAAAAATGTTAAATACCAACTGAAAATATAATAAATCAAAGATACCCTCCTTTTTTAAGATTTAAACAATATCCCTCCAAAATTATTATTAATGTATATTTTTTCTCTTTCTTTGGGACATTGTGTTCTAGTTGTAGTGAAAGGGTTGACATGTGTCATCTGAATAACTTTTCCTTGTAGTTAGTATTATTTTTTTATTTTCAGTTGGAACAGGCTGAAAAAGAACAAGATTGGGAGAAAGAGCAACAAATGAAAAGGGAAGCTCTTGAACAGGCTCAGAAACAGCTGGAGCAGGTAGGTTTAGGTTACTGTAATTGAAGATTACTGTAATGTTCTATTACTAGTTTAATCTAATAAATTTAATATTTATGTAATACACACTTATTCTGTAGAATAAAATAGGTACGTTTGAAAAATCAGATTTAAAGCTATAAACTTAAATTAGTGATCTGGTTAATCTTAGGTTTACGTTGAATTAACTCTTTTGATAATATTTAACTGCCCTGCAGACTTAACTTGTTATATTTCATTCACGTAAGGGGTTACTATAGTAAATTCCACTGACTCTGAATAGTGCCTCAGACAAAAAACAATCTGAACAATTTGAGATAATATTGTAGCTGTTTCAATCAGTTTATTGATTTGTTGCCAAGGAATGAAAAAAGGTTAAGGATGGTGGGTGTGTCATCTACCAATGTAAAACTATGAGCATGTCACTGTCAACTTATTTACATTCAAACGAATAAACCAATACTTAAGACTTTTATTTTTGTGAAGCCTTCAACTTTTGTGATGTTTCTGACAAAGATAGCCTCGCTATTGAAAGGTCTCACAAAAATAAAAGTTTTAAATATTGGTTTATATGTTTGAATGTAAATAAGTTAACGAGTAGCCAATACAAGCTCTATCTTCAACATGTCACTGTCAGTTATATTTACTTTGTTCTTGTTTTGTTGTGAGTACTTTTGTTCTTCTTTTCCTTAAAAATGAAAGTTTGTTTTAGTTTTCAATCTATTTTAAATGTATGTTAAATACAGTGTGATGTAGTATTGTTGTAAACTGTGTTAAATCAACTTAAAATATTTAACCCTCAAAAGGAACCCGCACTGTATATTCGGCGCAAACATATTGGTTTGTGAAAATGTAAAAATTCTCCAGAACTCATTTAAAGTTGTGTGGGAAAAGAAGAAGAACTAATCTACACATCAATTTCAAATTTGTTGAGTTATATTTTAATTTGCTTACTCTATGTTTGTTCTAAATGACTTTCGTAATTAAGTTACTGTTCTAAATTAAGTTTGAAGGTGGACAGCTCAGACTCATTATAAATTCATTTAAAATACATATACAGATATATCCGCAAACTGTCCATGAGGATAGACAATAGACAATAGAAAACAATTTTTATTTATATTTGCACATTCTGTACATTCAGTAGTGTCAATTGATTGAAATATATAATTAACTATAAAAATTGGAATATTCTATAAAAATAAATTCAGATAAAATAATAAAATATTACTGATAGTAAAGTTCCTGTAAGGAATACAAAGCCTTACGAACAATATAGTCCTTCAAAAATTTTCTAAATCTGTTTTTATCTTGTATGTCATTAATGCTTTAAAAATATTACTCCTAAGTATGTGGTCTTTTTCAAATTCCAGTTTGTGTTTAGGCAATACTGTATACAGAATAAAATTGACATATTAAATGACTTACTAAGCTCAATCTCATCCAATATTTTGATTTTAACTGAACATGGCCAAGATGGGGACAAAATAAAGGATATCCGACTGGTTGATTGTTCCTTAATCTCAGCATTTAGAAGAGAAAACATTAAGAAAGAAGGAGTTGCCATATTTAAGCATGTTAAGATTGGAAATGTAATTAACAGTCTGAATATTGAAAATGTAAGTATTCCATTGGAGTGTGAAATTACTGCAGTAAACTTGAAGCTAAATAATAAAAGATCACTTAATATCTTTGGAGTTAATCATCCTCCTGATAAATATTTAGAGATTGTTCATCCCGGGCTTGACATATTAAGGAAAGTGCTCAACACACTACCAACAATGAAAAATAACACCATTACGATTGGAGATGTGAATATTGACAATCTGGTTCACCCTATAGAGAAACAACTTTTTGACAAAGTTCTATGCGATCACAGTTTTATAAGAATGGATCTCCAACCGATCAGGGTCTCAAGAGACTCTGCCACTTCGATAGATGCTGTCTGTAGCAATATAGAGATGTGTATTATAAAAGTGCAAGTGCTGAATACTGGAATTTCAGATCACACTGGGAAATAATGTACAGTTAACACCTCTATGTCAATCGTAAAGCCAATTATCTGAACTTTTCGAACTTTAAATCCTGAATGTGACCGAACTTGACACTAGTTGTTTGACACAGTTTGACATTATGCAATTCAAATACACAGCCCATGTTTGTGCCATTTATGTGCTAAATAAGACTGGCATTATATAAACATGTCAGTATTGTGATGCTAATTAAAAATATGGTGTTCAACCTGAATCTTGTTTCCTCCCAATAATTTTTTTCTTAAGTATTTATTTGTGTTTGCTTTATTTAAATTTAGTATTTATTCACTATAGCCCTTTGGGTCTATGAAAATTTCTGGATGTATTTGGATCTTGTGTATGTATATTCTTGTTCCATATTTAATTCTGTTTATTCATATGTTAAAATTGTTATAATATTTTAAAATGTAATAATAAATGAAACATTAGTTGTTGCATATTCTTTCATATTGATTTCTGTATTATTGTGTTGACAACAGGAAAGGCAGCAGATGGAGGAGGCATACGTTGCACAGTGCAAGCGACTGGCAGAAGATTGGCAGCGCCTGGAGCAACACCAGGCGCACAACATGGCTACCCTGCGCCACCGCGAAGCTGAGCTCGACAAGAACAGGCAACTGCTTCAGTATGAGAGAGACGAGGAGATTGCTGCTGTGAGTTTGTTTGTTTATTGTCACCTACACAAATGAGAAAAAAAGTGATGGTTAAGAGCGCATAGTGCCTGATCAGGTGTAGAATTGTGGTGTCTACACTTGACACTCTTATACGAGTATAAAGTAAAGTATGATTATGCACTGCCCTTGCTCAAAAACTCGTTAGCTGATTAACTCCTCTACTTGCCTCTCTCAGATTGAGTGTTGTTGCTGTTTTATCAGGTTTGTGGTTCGTAATATTGTTTTTTAATGCAGATAGATACAGAGTATTTTAAAGGGGGAGACTTAAAACCATTATAGTCTCTTATTATCCCTTCCTTTCTGATAAATGTAATGTCTTTATTCATTCAGCTGCAGGAAAGATTGTGTTGCATGTGTGTGATGTAAGAAATTCTTGCCTGCTGGGTAAACAAATAGTAAAAAGAAAATTTTAGGACTGATACTTGGAGACATTTAAATTAACATTTTTTTATCAAGACAGTTGAGTGGAGATGAGCCATTTGATAAGAAGTTTTTTGAAATTACATATTAAAAAGAAACCTACAAAATTATTACCAAAAATGTCATTGATGGAAGTCATAAAAACACACAGAAAATTAGTAAATTGTCATTATTATGGAATTTTCATCACACCATCTAAGTGAATTAATACTTACTCTGACAAACATAATTAAAGGTGAAATTGTTTTTTAAGTATATACTGTTTAATTGTTTTGTTTGTAAGTCACATTTTGACCATGTGTGGTAAGGAAAATTCATTCAATTTATTACAGGTTTTATTATTTTTTATTTATGATTATGGGAAGACATTATGTAGATGATGAAATATGTTTTGATTTTTCCCTATGATTCAGAGACTGTACAAAAGACCTTGCATGTTCAAATGTTCTTAGCTTGTATGCTCACAATTGTTTTGCACCAAGAATAGTACATTGTGATATCTTGGCTATCTTGTAATAGTGTTTATTAACTAAAAAATAAGGGTTTACTTCAGAACAACAGTTTTTGGTAGTAACACAGTAAGTAAATTAATATTATTGTCTTCAAAACAAATTTACAAATAAATAAGCTACAGTTTAGTAACTTGAAGTGGACTTGCTCAAAATTGTTTTTGATGTAATTACTGTATGAAGTTGTAACTATATTTACACTGATTTATTATTCAAGCTATCCAGTACTAATTTATAAGATCCTTTGAAATTTTGTTTAATTTTGCACTTTTTAATTTTTCATCCTACATTTTTGGGAAAAGGATGGGTCAGTTTCAAATGTTCAGTAATTAATTTTGCTTAGGAATTTGTGAATAGCAAAATTTGAGATTTTAAGTAGTAATACAGATGTGAATTAAGTATGTAATAGTCTTTTTTAATAGATTAAATAACTACACAGCTTGAAACTAGTAATTAGTAACTAACGAAAAAGTGTAGGATTGGAAAATTTGTAATAAATGTTAAGATTTTCTAAAATTGACTTATTTTTATTCAATTATGAAATTTGTATACCAAACTTAGAATAAATAAATAGCAAACCTAAACTAAAACACTTGACAAAATATTTATGTTATTTTTAAGTATGTACAAATTTACTTATATGGGTCAGTTACAAATCTTTGTATATTATAAATTACACTAAAGACTTCTTAGTTGCATGTCATTTATTATTTTATTATACTTATGTCTTCAAAATTTATTCAAGACATATGATATATTTCAAGTTTTGGATTTTGTATAAGAGAGGCCCTTAAATTTCATAGCAATTAGTAATTTTCAAGCTCTATGCCAAGATGACAATATTTTACACTGTAGTAATATGTTCTAAAAATTACGAAAGTAATGGTTTTCAGTTATTTGTGCATCTATAGATATAATTAAGAACTGATCCATTCTATTCTGAAGTTTTAAATATTGTTTTACAATTTTTGTTTATTATTATTTTATTGTTTAGTTTGAAGTTCATTTTTTATGTTGTCACATCATCACCTTTTCATTTTTCCTGTAGATCTCTATAGAGCGTAAAGCCTTGGCAGAAGTACAGAAGTGCATTGAGTTGAAACAGACAGAATTGAAAGAATTTGTGGGAAGAAAAATACAGGAAGTGTTATTCACAAACAATAATTTTGTTATACCTCAAGACAAAATCAAACCTCTGTCTGTAAGTATGCTGCATTTTCTATAGGCAATGTTATGTTTAGTTAATATTATGTATAATACTTAGTAAACTTATTAGGTCTTACAGCAGGGTATGGATGCCACGGAGTTCATTATTGTTTAATTTATGTAAGTTTATAGTGTTTGCCAGGTGACCACATTGTCATGTAACATGTTAATTGAAGAAGACAGAAAATCTTTTCTATTAACTGTCTAAGTAATAGTGTAATATACTTTTATGAAATTTTATGTTACTTTTAGTCTTTTTGAATAACTTTTTATTATATTGTTCCATTTATTATTTACTTATCATTGTTACATTCCATATGTTATTGTTTACATACTTACTACTAATAAGTAAATATGCTACTAAATTATATAAATATCTCAAAATAAAATAAATAAAGTAAACTCTCTATTATTTGCATAATTGATCCTTTAGAATATAGAGATAAGTGAATTTCACTGATACTCTGAAAAAATAGCAAATAGTGGCTATTTATATTGGCCAACAGTTTATTCTTTATTATTTAAGAAAAATACAAGTTACATTTTTAGGAAATATAACGTTGCTTTTACGAGGTATGGCTATTAAATAACGAGACTGATATTGTAAAAAAATTTGTTTTCATTTTAAACATAATTACTTATTATCACCTTCAATATACACCCCTTCTCTATCCCTGCAACGCTCCATGTGAATTTTCCATTGTTGGAAACAATGCTGAAAGTCATCTTCTGTCAACTCTTTCAGGAGTCTTGCTGCTTTATCTTGAACAGCTTCTACGGATTCAAATCTCGTACCTTTCAATGCAGATTTCACCTTAGGGAAAAGATAAAAGTCGCATGGTGCTAGGTCTGGCGAGTAAGGTGGATGTTCTAACACTGGGATTCTGTACTTGGTCATGAACCGCTTGACAGATAACGCGGAATGAGCTGGCGCATTGTCTTGGTGCAAAATCCATGATTTGTCCTTCCACATTTCGGGTCGTTTTTTTCTTACTGTTTCACGTAGTTTATTAAGTACCTCAAGATAGTAATGTTGATTAATTGTTTGACCTTCAGGAACCCAGTGAAGGTACACAATCCCACGAATATCGAAAAAAACGATCATCATTGCTTTAAATTTTGACTTGCTCATTCTTGCTTTTTTGGCTCTCGGTGAAGTTGAGGTCTTCCAATGCATGGATTGGCGCTTCGTTTCCGGATCATAAGTAAAAAACCACGATTCATCACATGTTATTATTCTTTCCAATAAATTTGGGTCATTTTCAATGGCATTCAAAGTGTCAGTACAAACATTTTTACGAGCTGCTTGTTGATCAATCGTAAGAATTTTTGGTACCATTTTTGCACACACTTTTCGCATGTTCAAATTGTCATGTAAAATTTGCCGTACACATTCTTTATCAATGCCTACAGATTCAGCAACTGCCCGATTGCTTAATCGTCGGTCAGACCGAATCAAATTAGCAACTTTTTCGACATTGTCTTCCGTTTTTGATGTTGAAGGACGACCTGGCCGCGAATCATCTTGAAAACGCTTAAACCATTCAAAAACATGAGTCCGCGATAAACATTCACTGACATACACTTCTTTTAGTAAATTATAGGTTTCGGTAGCGGTTTTTCCAAGTTTAACGTGAAATTTAATAACAATTCGTTGCTCTATTATTTCGCTAACCATTTTTCCGGCAAAACAAAATAACAACACTTACATAAATGAACGTTATGACACAACGATGTTGTTTACAGAAACGAGACTAACTGCATTCTGAAGAGGAAGTCTCAAACTACACAGCTGTTGGTCATTGTTGGTTGGCGCATGCGCACTCGTTCCACTGCAGCGTCAGTCCCGTTATTTAATAGCCATACCTCATATATTTCCAAAGTATTTTTAAGCGTTAAAACTTCTTTTAATGTAAAATTTTTCAATGCAGACACAAGTGATAATACTTAAGGAGGTGAAATGCCCATGATAATGAAGAGTTTACTAATGTATTACATGATTAATGATAATAATAATAATAATAATAATAATAATATGTATAAATTTGAGGACATGTTTTGTTGCTCACTGTATCACAGGATTTTAGACATTTTCTATCAGTAAATAGTATAAAAATTCAAACACAAAATATCTCTCTTTTCCTTTAGGAGTGAAAACCTAAAACATGAGATTAAACACACATGAAAATTTAAATAACAATAAAATAAGGTTTTAAACACCTGAATCATACTTGAGAGCAGAAATATTTACATTAAAAAACTGCTATGAGTGCAGTTTACTCATACGTAGGCCTACTGTAAAACTGCATGTATATTGTGGCACGTGCATCACTTAACAAACATTGCACTTGTATAGTGATGTTTTATTTGTGATTCTTTTGGCTTTGATATGGGAACCCAGATATGTTTTTATGTATAACTGTTCTGTTATTAAGTTGGTTTTAACATTTCAATTTTTATGTCTTTTATTCTAAATTTTTGTGCGTGCTTAATCTGTTATTTTAGGTTTTTACACCAGAAGAATAGAACAAATACCAAATCTTCGATAGTCATGTTTCACAATAGTAAATGTTAAAAATCCTTTCATACCTTATTAAATTTAAGTACGTTGAGTGATTTTTTTCACTGATGTTGTCTACATTTTTACTGTTAATAATATAAGCATAAAAATGTCACTTTAGATTAAAATTTATACAGCAAATAATAATGACAAATTTTTAAAAGAATAATGTGATATTAAATAAGTTTATTGTAAAACCAACGTTTTATTTAAGGTACTAGCAGCAGAGAAATTCTGTGAAGGTCTATGTTGGATAGACTTGAATGTACCCTCAGATCGGAGACTATCCACCAACTCACCACCCCTCTTCACCCCTGATTCTCCACCCTCATGGGCCTCTCTCACTTCTGCTCTCAAGGAAGGCATCGTAGGAGAAATCGTCAGTCATCATGTATGTATATTTTCTAAATGTTCTGAATGTTTAAAATATTTTCCTTCTCATTGTTTCATTATCAGTACTTGAATTTCATTATTTTGAGTTAAGAAATATTGTATATGTGGTAAACTACATTAAACATATAAACTATTTATACAAATTTTTATAATACAATATTTATAACAAATTTACAACATTGTTAAAAATTGTGTATAACTGTACAAAATACTTGTATACACTTATTATATTAGTAACGAAAAGAACAAAACACTTAATATAACAAATAATTAATATTAACTCATTTATGTGAATTGTTATGATCAATTAATTAAGTAGCCTATCTACTTATATGCACAGAATGCATTAGTATGATTGTGCCAATCAAAAATTATAATTTGAATTGTTTATACAATTGCTTAATAAACACAATTTTATTATTCCACATCAGAGTAACAATTTTATATACTCCAATTCAAAGTAAATATTCTCGAAAAGAAGCATTAAATTTGAATTGATTTAGTTATATTTCATGTTAGTAAAAATTTATAACTCTTAAAAAGTACCATGTTTATATTAAGGAAGTTTAATTTATTGGAGACTAAAATTTAAAGATTTATTTTAGTAAAGCTTACAATAAAATCATACTCAATGATATTCCTGATAAAGTTAGGTCCTTCAACAACACTGTATTATGCTTCTTTATTATTGTGTTTTTCCAGAAAGAAGCTATTTCCAAACTTGAAGCTGAACTCCACTCTAGAGCCCAGACAGTTATTAAGAGGGAGAAAAAGGTTAAAGAGCTAAACCTTAAACTCGAGGAGACTTCCCAACAAGATTCTGTAAGTTTTAAACTGAGTCAGTTATTCTCGAATTAAAAGTCAAGTCAAAAGATTCATAGCTAGCAAAAGTGCAGTCTGGTTTCTATTAAATTTAATATAATGCAGTAAATATGGTATTTTTGTTTTTCTAATGAACCTAACTATCAATATCTCATATTAAAACATTTTTTTTGTAAACTGAGTATGAATATATTACATAATTATATCAGCTGCCATATAAGTGAATAAAGTTATACACTGAAATATGCCATCTTCTATCTTACCAAAGAGAATTTTGTGTGTAAATTAAAAAATCACATCTTGACTGCTTAGTAACATTAATTTGTTGTAAATTTATTTTCCTTTCTATGACAGCATGAATTATAAATTGTACAATATTAGTTTATATGTTAATTTTTATTTAAGTACTGTTTAAATTATACAATTTTACTTATTCAGTAACACCTACTTTGGTAGTAACTGTTAAAGAAGACAATTTGCGGTTAGATAAAAATTTCTACATTTTACTGGCTTGTAAAGATTATGTTTTTATTAGCAATTGCTAACATCTTCAATTTTTATTATAATTTATTTTCACTTATTTATCAATAAATTTGGCATTTTTTTGACTATTCTGATTTATATAAACAAATCTTATGAATGAGCTAGGAAGTTCAAAAATTACAATTTCAAGGAAAAGTTTTACAGCTGGTTTTGTCAAATTTTTTAAAGTAAATTTAAGGTTTTTCTAGTGTAATCAAGTTACTCATTCCAAACTAGAAAAATGCATAAGCATAATCTTAGTTACACAATAATGATTTGTAACAGTTTCAAGAAGTAAAAATAGACCTACAAATATAGAGAAACACATTGGCAGTTTTAGAATTGATTAATGTGTCTTTTTTATTATTCTTTGCAAGATTATTTTTATAATTCTTTATTGGACTTTCATATTAGTTTGTGTTTTGCTTTTCTCTGTTTCTCAGGAGAGCAGAGAAACAGACGTGCCAAACTCAGAAGAGCCAGTTTTGCAGCCTAGTGAGGAGGACAAGGAAGACCTGTCACGGCGGAAACAAATGTGGGTAATGATATGAGGTTAATTAATTTTATTATATTATTAGCAGTTACCTGCGGCTTTGCACGTATATAAACACTGCTGGTTCGAGTGAATTATATTTCCAACGCCAATGTTGAGTTTGCCTTGTTGCTATGATCAAGAAAATATGTTAAAAAGTGTATATTTATGGCCATTTAAATTTACTCTGGTCTTAGTAATTTTTGCTCTATAGTTGATTTTGCCTTTTTTCCCGATCAAGAAATTATATATACGAGGTGTGTCCAAAAAGTATCTGACCTTGACGTCTGGCATGAACTGATGTTACTCAGCGGCAACGGCAATCTGGTCCCCTTCAAAGTACTCCCCTCCACAAGCCACTACCTTATTTCAACGCTCCTCCCACTTCCGGAAACACTCCTTAAATTCATTTTGCGGAATGGCTAACAGGTCCTTCATCGCATTTTGTTTTATTTGTTCAATATCGTAAAATCTTTTTCCTTTCAAAGGAATTTTTAATTTCGGAAATAGCCAGAAGTCACAAGGAGCTTTGTCAGGACTGTAGGGAGGCTGTCGTAGTTGGTTGATGTCTTGTTTGACCAAAAAATGCTGAATAAGATTTGAGGAATGAGCTGGTGCGGTGTTGTGGTGCAGGATCCAGTCATGGCTTGTCCACAGTTCAGGTCGTTTCCTTCGCACTGCATCTCATAGTCCCCTTAAGACCTCAAGATAATACTCCTTATTCACTGTCTGGCCTCTTGGAGCATATTCGTGATGAACAACGCCGTCCTGGTCAAATAAAACTGTCAGCATTGTTTTGACATTGCTTCGACTTTGCCTTGCTTTTTTCGGCCGTCGCTTTTCGCGAGTTTTCCACTTTGAAGATTAAGCCTTTGTTTCAGGCTCGTAGCCATAAACCCATGACTTATCACCAGTAATAACTTTTTTAAATAGCCCTGGGTCACTTTTTATCAAATCCAGATTGTCCTTTGCGATTTCAAGTCAACAGTTCTTTTAGTCTTCTGTCAGCAGCCGAGGAACAAATTTTACCAAAACACGGTTCATTTTTAAATCTTGGTGTAAAATGTTACAAACTGACGGTTTTGGTATTCCTAAATCTTCTTCCAGCTCTTGGACAGTCAATCGATGGTTTTCATGAATTGCTGCACGAACATGTTCAACATTTTCAGCGTTTCTGGCCGTTGAAGGCCTGCCAGATCGGTCATCACTCTCCACTGATATGTGGCCATTTTTAAACCGCCTAAACCTCTCTTTTATTTGTGTATCGCCAATAGACACGTCACCATAAACTATCATATCATAGTAATCGTCTCTGATGCTGAATGGCGAAGTTTTTGGCAAAATTTAATGCAAATGCGCTGCTCAACACGTTCAGGCATATTGAAATGCGACGCACACACACAGCAGTACTGTACTGAACAGAGCGCTGTGACTCACTGAGTGACCAGATCGTATTCAATGCCTAATATGGGAAGGATTAGGCTCGCCCCTCCCCTCCAATAACCGCTTAGAGCCGGTCGGTTACGCTGTGGCTGCCTACTGGTCGGCGGTCAGATACTTTTTGGACAGACCTCGTACATACATTCTGAAAAACCTATTTCTGTTAAAAGATGGGTTTTATAACAGTCTTTAAATTTATAGTAAAAGTTATATACTCGTAGTAACTTGTCTTTGATATCTGCATTACAGTACTGACCAAGCACTGCATACTTAATATTTGCTAAAATGTACAGTTAAAAGTAGATTTCTACTAAAACTTTTAATTCTCTCAGGCAACTGGCATGAAATTGCCATTCCAAAGAGTCAGGTGGTAAAATTCAATGCCATGATCTTACTTTATTTCTCTCTTCTTTGTGCTGCCATTATATAGTGGTATTTTGAACTTATAATGAAATAATTTATTTACAGTAATGTTCTTGTTTAACCCTTCAACGCACTATTTAATTTGAACTGAACACCCCCTAAGTGGTCCACTTAATTTCTTGTTTTTCACAGTTTTGTGAAAACATTACCTATACATACATTAAATGATTTTCTGTTAAGCCTATACTTGTAAAAGTGATTGTATTGCCAAAATATAAGTATACCCATCATAACTTATGAAATAAAGTAATAAAACAGGCCTTGTCCTAAACAATAATCCAAACCAATTTTAAAAACTAAATCTAAAACTGTTTCACTTCACTTATGCACATACGAGTATAAACTCACAATTAGATTTGTCCTGAAACCACAGTGAAAATCACTTTCAAACAACATAATTGCTAAAATTACACTCAAAAGTAACATTATGAAATAGTATGTAAATATAACCAAACAAATAAACAGCTAAAGACAAACAATAACATCGTCATGCCAGCAGACAAAGTCGCGACACCTTGATCGATGTTTTTCGTCTACTATAAACTACATGTTGAACGGCTTTCGATACATAGGTATCGATAAACCGATAGTTCATTTCATGTTCTTTCCAACGATGTATAACTCTAATGTATTACACCGAAAATAACCGAAATATATTCGTTATAAGATCGGACTGCGCGATGCGTACAGCGTACGTCGCGGGCCGAGTTCAGCGGTAAACGCTAGACGTACGGCGTACGTCGCGGTCCGTCGAAGGGTTAAAAAATGTTGTACTGCCATTTGCCCTGGATTTATGTATAAAAATGTAATAACATCATTCCATTAACAGTGTGGCAGTCTTTTGTTATTCCAGTTCCTTTTGACTTGAATTGTGTTCAAGGAATTATTCGAATCATTTAACTAACGCTGTAACTAATGTTTACCAAAGACAATATTTTTATGGTTGAACCATTAGTTTTTTATGCTACTATGAAGATGGCAGAAACAAGATTTAATTAAGTTTAATTTTTTTAAATTTACTCAGTGCTGGTTTAGATTATTAATATTTATAATACATCCCACTCCTATAGAATTTAATAAACTTTACAATATGTATAATATGCAATAGTTCTGTTTGAATATAATTGTTGGAATTAGAAACATGTGGATCACCCATGGCAGATTGTGATCAAATAGATTCAGCGTAGTTGCGCTAGAAGCACACATTTTTTATCTTTACCAGGATTACTCTAGGGCGCATTTGTAACACGACAAGGAGCAATGAAATGGAGTAAAATTTGCCAACAATCTATATGCTGTTCATGTTAGCGTCCTGAGTGATAACAATTAAGTTGGTAATTGGTGGGGGGATTGGGATGTCAGTCAATACAAATAATTCAACTACAAAAACTTGTAAACATTTTATTAATAAAATCGAGGAGTTTAAAAGTAAAAACACTTAATTTGAAAAAGTAAAAGTAATTAAATACTAATTAATTGTACACAATTTTTCAAGACCAAATTTTAAATATACTAAAAAGTAATGATGTGATAAAAAAAATACTGAATTCAGTTTGGAGACATAACACTGTTTTCTAAAACAAATTATTAGTGTAGGCATTAGTTGGATTTATGTTTTTGTGATGGAAAACTTTAGGTACTTGACCCTAACTGATTTTTGAGCTTTATATTCAAATCAGAATTGTTTCATTTATAATCATATCCTACTTACAAGACAAAATTATTAACACTTTATAATTCTGTAACAAGGTAAATGCATACAAGTTTATTGCAGGTTGAGTTTGGACCTAGTGCCAGTAATGACAGACCACCACAGTTCTCCAGAAACATTTCACACTGCCCCCTCCCCCTCTCCACCCGCCATGTCTGACAGTGGAGTGGGTCTCAACCAGCGCTGGGATGATAGTGATGACGTTTCCAGCAACGATAGTTCCTGCAAACACCAGAGCTACAGACTGCGGCACCTCTACAGCAAGGTAAACTTCAGATCAGTTCTCTCTGTAGAAGCTAATCTTTGGTGATGTTATAAATACCTGAAGTTTTGAATACCTGCCTTTACAAAAATGGGGTTCTTCACATGGTCCAAACTGATTTTAAATCCAACATATCAATCCAATTTTACATCAATCAATCAATTCTTTATTGTCATTAAACAACATACAACATTGTAATAGACATTGTCAAATAGGTACATAAAATATACTCTATGCTAAAAATATAAATATAAAGGCCTACATAAAACATATAAAATATTAGACTAGAATGGTAGGCTATGTATTGTTAAAACTTAAGGTCACTCATGTCAGCAGTTTCCCAGTCCTCAACACAATAAAAGGCTTTAATTTTTAACCAATTTTGTAAAACTTTTTTAAAATTATGTACAGTAACATTCCTAGCAGCTAATGGTAACTTATTAACCCTTAGCACGCCGTAGACGGAATAATCCGCGATGTTGTTTGGTCTCATAACGCCAAAGACGAAATAATCCGCCGATCGATAAAAATATATTTTATTACTGTTTTTGAAGTTTATAAGTTCAATACATAAGCCACAATACAAAGTAATCTACTGGCTTGACCAAATAATCCAGTTGCAGCTGTCAGCTGGCCGCAGTAGGTAAACAGTAAATTGTTTTGTTGCTGGCAGCTGTTCTCCCACTCCCGTCTGTACGCCGATGACGATACTATCCACCATTACCGACTGTCAGTGGAGCACGCATTGTGCCTTTGGGAAGTGTTCTTGCGTTGTCATTCCTTATACAAACAGTTGTAAAAAGTTATTGTTACCATGTTTTAGGTGTTATAATAAAGATTTTATTGTTTCTTTTCTGTTGTGTAATTATGGCTGCAAGTCATGTCCTGAGACCCCATGGCTTCATCCCGATTTTTGTTTTGAAGTTTACTGTACAACTGCCTAAATCTATTATTATCAGAACTTATGAAACTAATCAAGATCAGCATATTAGACTTTATTTGTTTTCTTATCCTTGTACATAGTTTTCATATTTTTCATCACATGCATTTGATTACTCTGTAACTTAAATTTGATTTTGATTTAAATATTCCATTATTATGAAAAAATGTGATTATTTTAATGCAAGTACTACATTATTGTAAAATTTATTTTTTTGTGTGACTATTAGTCATTAGGAATGAATAAAAAAATTAGCTTTAAGGAA
This sequence comes from Homalodisca vitripennis, assembly GCF_021130785.1. NCBI lineage: Eukaryota > Metazoa > Arthropoda > Insecta > Hemiptera > Cicadellidae > Homalodisca > Homalodisca vitripennis. Next base: position 152,796,839 of record NC_060207.1, on the reverse strand, counting down.
TTTTCATTTTTATTTTTTCACCTTAAATGAGCGTAATCTAAAAAATTACTAAATTTATATCGGCGTTCAAAGGGTTAAACAGTTTGACCCCAATGTAACCATAACTGTGTTGTGTTTTACTTAGTCTAACATATTTACAATCAATTAGGCCCTTATTTCTAGTGTTATGGTCATGGCAACTACCTCTTCGGTTATATTCATCCAAATGTTCTTTAACATAGATCAGACATTGAAGAATATACATTGAGGGAACAGTAAGTATGCCTAGCTCTGTAAAATGTGATCTACAGCTATCCAGAAAGCCAATACCTGAAACACATCTGATTGCTCGCTTTTGCCATTTAAAAACCTCCTTTGCACCAGGGGTGTTTCCCCACAGGATTAGGCCATACAATATGTGCGAGTGGAAAAAGGCATAGTATGCATTTATGACTAAACTGTCATTTGTGTACTGTTTTAGCTTACTTAGTAGGAAAACTACTCTAGATAAGCGAGTACACAAGGTACTTGTGTGATGATGCCAGCCCAATTTACAGTCTAATGTAATTCCTAACAATTTCACAGTCTTATCATCTAAGTTACGGTACATAAACTAAATACAATTTCCTCTGTTTTACTATTATTTACAGACAATTGATTGGCACAGAACCATAGGTTAGATCTCTCAACCATATAGTTTTTAACAATACAGTTAGTTTCAGAATTAGCGCTTGAAGTTAACAGTGTCGTGTCATCTGCATATAAAATACATTTATCAGGGATAAAAGCAGGTAGATCATTGACAAATATCACAAACAGAAAAGGGCCTAGGACAGAGCCCTGAGGTACCCCACTTAAAACTCTTAAAACATCAGATTTTTCTTCAGAAATGTTTACAAATTGATATCTATCAGTCAGATATGTCTCCATTAACAATAATTCTTTTCCCTTAATGTTATAAGATTGTAGTTTTTTAATAAGAACATTATGAGGAACAACATCAAAAGCTTTACTTAGGTCTAATAGCACAGCAGATGTTTCTTTTTTGGCCTCAAAACCACTCATTACATGTGATACAACATCTTCCACAGCCTTAATAGTAGAAAAGATTTTCCTAAACCCATATTGAGATGGGGATAACATTTTGTTGGCTTCAAAATAACACTCTAGTTGACTTTTTATTGCACTTTCAATCATCTTAGATATTACAGGAATGAGTGAAATAGGTCGATAGCTATTAGCATCCTGCCTATCACCCTTCTTATAAACTGGTACTGTAACTGTTATTTTTAAACACTTAGGGTAGGTACCTTCATGTAGAACCCAATTAATCAGGAAAGTTAGAGGATCTACTATGCTAGAAACAATCTTTTTAGAACAAAATTAGACATACCATAGACATCCTCAGCTCTAGAATTACTTAAACTATTTACAATTTTATTTACATGGTCTACAGTAACTTCTTTCCATTTAAAAACATTTGGAGGAGGTGCATTCCATGTTGACAATAATATATCAATAGGATCAGAGACATTATCATGACTTGTAGTACTGTTAACATTAGGCCTACTTCCTACATTCATAAAATGAGTATTCAAAGCATTGACAGAAATAGGTATAGGCCTATCATACTTATTTGTTGAATTAGACAGCCTTCCACACTCAGAGTTAATGATATGCCAAGCTGCTTTACATTTATTTGTAGCATTCATAATATAGTTTTCATTTGCCTGTTTTTTTTGCTATCTTAACTTGAGACCTGTAAATTTGCTTTAACCTCAAGTAACTGATTTTGTAGTTAGGATTAACAAGGGACTTATTTTAATAGATTAACATTATTGATCTAATATTTTTCAACTCAACAGTATACCATTTCTTATCTATACAATGAGACATTACTCCAGTTAACGGTACATCATTAGGCTGCGTAGGCTTAGTTTTAATTGGACAGCAAATATCAAAACAGTATTTTAAAGTTTCCATGAAACAATCAAATGCATCTTCAACCAAATTGTAAGGCAATAGCAAATCTAACCAATTAATATTATTGAGAATGACCTTAAAACTATTTACAGTGGAATCATTCAGTAGCCTAAAAGATTTATTCTTACTATTCATTCCCTTTGCACTGTCAGTACCGGTACCACCTTGATGCCTAGTATTAGGCTCAATACTTAATATTAATCCCAAATGATCTGATAGATGAGGCTGTTTTACCTTACAGTCTACATCTTCATAGTGAAAATTAGTAATTATATTGTCCAAACAAGAGCTATGTCTGGTAGGCTCAAAATTTAAACAAAAAAATCACAAGACCTTAGCCTATCTAAGAAACCTCTAATCTTAAGATCACTGTTCCTAGGGTCAATATTAATGTCTCCAGCAATTACAACTTTGCTGTTTTTGTACTTATAAGACTTATTAATAAATAAAATACATTTTTCAAGTTTGTCAGTAAAAATATTTATGTCAGAGTTTGGGGCACGGTACACTGCAACCACAATCAGATTAAGGTCTGGGAATGCCACCGCCGCAGCTTCAAATTGTTGCTCCTCACATAACTCCTTGACATTAATGCAAAGAAAATCAAAAGTAAAGTTAGTTGCCACATAAATGGATACTCCACCATGTTTTATGAAAGATCTGGTAAAACTTGTAATTAACTTGTATCCTGAAGGAACATAAAAATTTAACTCTTCCTGTGAGCACCAATGTTCGTTTAGGCAAAGAATGTCACATTGAATATTCTGCAGAAAGAGCTCCAATTCAAGCAATTTATTTTTAACAGACTGAATGTTCAAATGATATAAAGAAACATCACTTAAGTTAGGCGTAGGCCTACTTTTAGTTGAGTCAAGTTGTTTATTTGTATTGTAAGTTGATCCTGCATTAGTTTTAGGCACTAAGTGAAAACCCATCTCTAATCTTTCTGGGGGGGATCTTTGTTTTGCTCCAAAAAATAACTATTAGGCTTGTCAGATAAAGTAGCCACTAAGTTAAAGCTTTAGTGTTTGAAGATGAATGCTGCTTGTTTCAATAATTAGGCCTAAGCCTAAATCTTGAAACAAAGACTTCATTAGGCCAAAAACTAGGTGAGAAGACATCATTTAGTATAGTTAAGGGTAGGCCTACCTTGAATGACGAATACTGGTCAGGGTATTTCGGGGTTAGTTTTTCAACTACATAATCCGCTTTCTTTTTGTCATTTAAAAAGTTCTTCAAATCAACACATTCAGTTTCTGGACTCAGTCTTGAAACAAATAAAAAAAGTTTTCTTACCAGTAGTTTTTAGGCTATGCTCACTTTCTAAAGTTCCAGTGATATCTTTTTACAGACAAAATAATTTAACTACTGATATTCTGCAATTGAAATTGTTGAGTTATCTTCACGGATCTGTATTGTAAGCAATATTGTTATGAATAAAATGTTATTAATACAACATGATGTTTCACAGGTAAATCACAATGAGGTAAAATCAGATGATGAAAACATTTCGAAAAACATGAAACATTTAATGCAGAAAATCACAAAGCAAAGGCTGCACATCATACGCTCCTTAGAATCTGACCTTGACAACATTGATACCAACCAGGAAATAAGTGTAAGTGTGGAAATTTATTGTTTATCACTGATATTTAAACTTTTATAGTTTTTATCGTAAAAATAATAATCGACAACTCAGTGAGACCTGGATGTATTGAACCTCAAGGGAAATACAAAACTTCGATATATTGAGAATTTGGATATAATGAGGTTCAATATATCAAGATGGTTTGGGACTGGCATTGATGTATATTGGTTTAAAAGTATTGATCTATTATTCATTGTATCAAGGTAAAGTTGGCAGACTTCAATAGATAGAAGTCCACAACAACTATAATAATTATGAGTACTTAATGAGGAAAATCTAGTATGAAATTATAAGAAATATTGTACATAAATTTAAATGTATTAATTTTAACGAAATGTACAGTATTACAGTATAAATGAAATATTCATTTAACAATTTATATAAATACAATGTATATAAGCTTACAAAGTATCATACTACATATATTTAATGTGTAATATGCTATTGTAATTTAGGCTTACGAAAAAATTACGAAGAGTGCAAAAAGTCTTGTAAAGGCTGTCCTTTCAAACTAAGGGTCTGAGTCACTTCTCTCCATATATATTCAGGACTAGCAATTTCATTGTTATCCATTTCAATAACTAAACAGACTTCTTCAACTCATTCCTCATCCTATCCATTTTCCTATTATCAATAGTCTAAGCAACAGGGTACCAGTTTTTTTTTTGTTCCAGGCTGCAGAGTAAATTTTTACTATTCTTAAATATTGTCAGGTTTGTATCCCTAGACGAGATCATGGGCAGTTTTTCCAACCACTTTATACACACAATGTCATAGACACTCGTGCTTTCATGGAGAGAGGGAGAGATAGGGAGAGGGAGAGGGAGAGAGAGTGCATTCGCTAGTATACCACACTCCTCTGCAATGTAATTTTTGTTCTTATTCTCGGTGTTTAAAGTCTCTGTAAGTGAAAGTTTATCTTAATAAAATAAAGTTTTTCATTTTAACATCTCACTTTTATACAACATATTGTCATAGTTGAAAATCTAACACACACAGTTGTAGTTACCATGGGTATATAGTTAACTTACATTCGCTCGAATCACGATAATGTCCAAATCAAACTGATTGTGGAGTGGTGATTAATCACTGGCGATAACAGAAAACAAAGGAGTGTCGGTGGGAGAGGTTTCAAGGACATTAAAAATACTGTACTGTACTTTGCTTCGTTGCACTGATAAACTAAAACTTCGATATATAGAGGTTTACAGTAAACAAAATTAAAGGTAAAACATTTTATGTATAGTGGTAGAATTAACATTGAAGTATATAATATTCAAGGGAAATGACAAAACATTGATTTATCTGGGAATTCTATTTATTGAGGTTCAATATGTCAAGGTTCCACTGTACATAATTGTAGTTTAACTTGTGAATTTGTAATGGTTGTTATAATTTTTTAGGTAAACAGTAAAAATGTTATTTTGTCAAAGGTTCTGCAAGACCTCAAACGGGAATATGTCAAGCTGGAAAAAACGTTTGAAGGACGAGGGAAGGAGAACATTAGAAGTTCAGAAGAATCAGATGATGCGTCTACATCTGCTGAAGAATCGTAAGGGTTTAATAATGTATTAATTTAACTTATTAATAGTTGGACATAAGTAAAGGTCATTACATTAACATAGGATACTTTTTGTTATTATATTTATCATTCCCATTTTGTTATTGTTAAATTGTACAATAATTGAATGTTTCAATAGCTATAAATTTTAGTGATTTACAACTTACTACCCCATAGACTATTATATTATAAAAGGCTATGGGTGGGGGGAGGGTCATGAACCACATGTTTGATCATTTCTGGGAAATCTCAATTATAGTACAAAATTACATTTTGTTGCTGAAATCTTTAAATTCTCTAATTATGTCCATTACCATTCATATGAAATATGTTTTAGAAAATAAGACAAATGTTTCAAATAACTATCATCAGCATCAAAGTGAGTGCGGATTTCAACTGAAAATTTTAATTTATTTTTGCATATTTATAGGCTAAATTTAAATTCATCTGGATTTAATATGCATAATGTAAACAAAGAAGTGTTGAATCTAGTTTAAACTCTTAACTGTGAACTATGCCAAACAATTGATTTTATTTTGGACTTCTCAAACAACCCAGATGTATAATAAATATTTATATTACTGACTAGCTGAATGGATTTGTCACATTTACATTACCAGTTTCTTAAAACGGCTTGGCACCAGCATTATACTGTTCTCAGAATGTTGTTTCTTGTAATACTCACTAGAAATGCCATTCAATGCTAGTCACAGTATGTGCTGTTTGCAATGCAGAACAGTAACTAATGTACATTGTCTGAAGGTCATATGGTAGATGAACATTCATTCTAAAATGTCTTACAAGTGTTTAAAGTTTGAATATTTGTTTTATTAAATTGGCAATTATAATGTTTTAGATATATTAAAGCTTTGTTGGCAACCCAGTATTAAATGACTAAAGTAATATAGTAAATAACAAGAATAGTTATGTATATTTCTCCTGTTGTTGTCAGGAACTCTCTGTGTGGAACTGTGAAGTACGACAGCACCAAGCACATATCTCACAGTCACAACCCCATCATGTGTCTCTCCACACAGGACTTCAGCCCAATCTGCCGCTCCTCACAAGACATCCCTCACCATCGTCTTCTCAGGTAGCTGACTCAGGAAACTTATTTTGTGATGAATTGGTTCCATTGAGTTTTAAGCACAATATACAAAAAATATGTATCTACTTAGTTCTATGATTCTCAGTCTCTAAACTGAAGACTGGCATATAATGATAACAATTATCAAATCCTGAATGTTTTTCAAATCTGATTTTTGAATCCTAATAACTTACTTACCATAAGTTGTATTTTAGTAAAACTATCACCAAAACAATTTCTGCTATTCTTAAATCTTTTAATACCGCCAAATAAAATAATATTTAGGAAGTAGCGAATTTCTATAAATAATCACAAGTCATATCCTTTAAATTTTGCTTTCTTTTGTAGATTATAAAATGAGCGTATAGAATATATGTATTTTATTTGAACAGAATATATGGAATATATATATACAGGGTGAGTCAGAAATATGGTAAAATATTTTAAGACGTGATTCCAGAGCTAAAAATAAGAAAAAAATGTTATATAAAGGTAGGTCCGGAAACGCTCCATTACTGAGTAATGGCTGGCGAAAGATTTTGCTTTGTTTTCAGTTCACCTGGTGAAATTAAGTGATTCTGAAAGGTTCTGTTCTTACTTTTTAACTCAAATAAGATGGATTTATAAGGAAAAGCACCTGAAAAATCAAATAAAACTACTCTAGAGGTTTTAGTGTGAACAGTTTTTGAGAAAAAGTATGAAATTTGCCAAAAATCTAATAACAAAAATACCGTCTTAAATGTTTGATGTCCAATAACATTGTTAAATGACCCATAAACAAATTGTTTTTCCTAATACAGATTGTAGAGAATTTAATTCTGAAAACAACCATAATAAGCAAAGTTAACCAAATGTGTAAAAAAGTTATGAAATTGACTCCCCACGTATTACACTACACAGCAATTTTTTGCTGTTTTATAATAAGGAATGAGTATCTGATTGGTAACAGCTGGCAATAATTAATCATTTAAGCAACAACTGTTTAAACATTTTTAAATAATAAATAATCAGCTAGGCATTTATTATTAGATGACATATGTCACCTCATTGTTGAACAAAACAACAAACTGTAAAGATACTATGTGCTTGTGTTAAGTATTTTAACCAGTTATTTCCATCTATCTTATTAGTGATTTTGTGTTTTGTGTTCCATTTATTAAAAATGGACGGTAATATTCATGTGTATTCAAACTCTGAATTAGCAGACATGTATTTTAATGTATGGTTTGGGACGCTGCAATAGTACTTCAGCAAGACGTCTGTATCAAGAGAACTTTCCTAACCGCAGGTGTCCAAGCGCAAGATTTTTGCCACTATTCATCAACGCCTATCTGAAACAGGTTCTTTGAAGTCTTCGAAGCATAGTAATGCAGGCATCGCCCGATCATGTAGGACTGTTGAATTAGAAGAGTTGGTTCTTAATGAAATTTCTGATTATCCTGAAAAGAGCACTAGAGAATTGTTACTACAGTTCAATTTCAGCCAATCTAGTATTCGGAGAATACTACACGAGTACCAGTTAAACCCATACCACTTCCAGCATGTCCAAACTCTTTTGCCACGAGACTACGCTCCCCATGTTGTTTTTGTCGATTTGTTGTTGTTGTTCTTCTGTTAAAATGTGCTGATCCAAACTTTTTAAATACAATTTTGTTTACCAATGAGGCTCACTTTACAAGAACAGCTATCATTAACTTACATAACAACCACATTTGGGCAGACAAAAATCCTCATGCTATCAAACCTAATCGCCCACAACATCAGTTTTCAGTAAATGTTTGGCCTGGAATCTAAGCAGATCATTTAGTCGTATTCGTGCTTCCTCCCAGGCTTAATGGCGTGGTGTACTTGAACCTTTTAAGAGACGAGCTACCTAACCTGCTTGATGATGTACCTCTGCATTTTCGCCAAAACATGTGGTTTATGCATGACGGGGCACCTGCGCACTACTCTCTGGCTGTTCGTGGACACCTAAATGAGAGTTTTACAAATCAATCGATAGGCCTAGGTGGACCAGTTTCATGGCCAGCAAGATCACCTGACTTAAATCCTTTGGACTTTTACCTTTGGGGACATTTAAAAACATTAGTCTACTCCTCCCCAATAGATACAATTGAAGAACTCCGATTAAACATTTCTAATGGAATAGAAACCATTAAGCAGACACCTGGAGTTTTTGAACGGGTCCGAAACTTGATGAGAAGACGCCTGAACGCGTGCATTTTGAACAATGGAGGTCATTTAGAGCATCATTTTAATCTTCCGCAGAGACTTAAACCGATTGTAGATGTTTATTGTATTTAAAAATAAAATTTTGAACCAGCTGTTACCAATCAGATACTCATTCCTTATTATAAAACAGCGAAAGTTTGCTGTGTAGTGTAATACGTGAGGAGTCAATTTCATAACTTTTTTACACATTTAGCTAACTTTGCTTATTATGGTTGTTTTCAGAATTAAATTCTCTACAATCTGTATTAGGAAAAACAATTTGTTTATGGGTCATTTAACAATGTTATTGGACATCAAACATTTAAGACGGTATTTTTGTTATTAGATTTTTGGCAAATTTCATACTTTTTCTCAAAAACTGTTCACACTACAACCTCTAGAGTAGTTTTATTTGATTTTTCAGGTGCTTTTCCTTATAAATCCATCTTATTTGAGTTAAAAAGTAAGAACAGAACCTTTCAGAATCACTTAATTTCACCAGGTGAACTGAAAACAAAGCAAAATCTTTCGCCAGCCATTACTCAGTAATGGAGCGTTTCCGGACCTACCTTTATATAACATTTTTTTCTTATTTTTAGCTCTGGAATCACGTCTTAAAATATTTTACCATATTTCTGACTCACCCTGTATATATATATATATATATATATATATATATATATGTATATATTGCTAATATGTATTGTAAGCTTAAAGTTGTTGAAAACAATTCCAGATCATCTCTAACCATCATAAAACGTATTAAGGTATAAAGTTACATACTTTTTTATATACAGAATATTTACATACAACTACATGAATTATGACTAAACAAATCAGTAGTCGTCTGTTTGTTACCTCTCAGCAGCTAACGACCGTGCTTAGATGCAGCTTATCCATAGCAGTGCATGAACTTTTGTTCTCTTAAAAGAAACCTCTGAATGTACTTGGTTTTAAAAGGACCATTATGCTACTTCCGGAGTAACAGTATATTCAGAATGGGTAAGGTTTGGGTTAGGGACCACCTCCTGCCAAGATGTATGAGGAAGGGTTTTGGGAACTAATCTCAGTCATGTCTCCTTAGAAGAAGGGCAGGCCAGCTCTGAATCAGCCTCTCCTGTCAAAACGAGCAGGAGTGGCACGTCCTTATGTCTTGGCTAGCAACTGCCTTTAACACTTTAGGTTGAGCATATTTTCAGAGAAACATTTTCTTATTTTCATGTAAAGAATGCAATTGCAAAGTATTTTGATACTGTGTAGGAACACACTTTATTGACTGCTTCTTAGATGTCACATTTTAGGCATTCTATCGTTCAGAGGCCACACATATTAGCGCTAGCTATGCATCTAAAATTCTTATAATATGAGGCTAAAGTTTAAAACTATGTTATGAGTAGGTAATTGTCTAAAAACCGGAAATGTATAGACAAGGTTTTAATGTCCCAGTGCTAATAAATTGTTACATATAGGATTATCTGTAATCTAAAAATAATAGTTATATTTTATATTTGATATTGATTTTCTTAAGGGAAAATATACTTTCAAATCAATTCCAGCTGTAATAACAATTCCTAAATAAGATTTATACAATTTAAATAAGATGGCAGTGGTAGATTTATACCTTAACTTTTTTTCCAGATATTGGTAGTTGTACTAGTTTGAAATGAAACTTGTATAGCTCAAAATACCACAATATAAGGCACGGGCCATGGTAAAATTGCTGTAACAAATTTAGTTTTTGTTTCTGACTTAGGGTAGAATGATAAATAGATCTAACCAATTTATTGATTTTATCTTTAACTTTACATGTAAAAACTTTGTAATTTAATTTAATATTAAAATTATTTGTAAAATTATGTATTTGGCTGACCTTCTCACATCCTCCTCCTGAATATTTTGTAGTTAAACATTGTTTCTTAACAGTTTTGTGTATTTTTGTAGGAGTAGAATGCAGTCTCCACTGAGTCCCATCATGAATCTTTCTGTTTCTGTGAGTATTTTGATGTTTCTGTAAGGGAATTTTCTAGAAATTTGTTGTATATGTTAGTAATAAATATCTTTGTTTGAAGTTATGTATTCTAAGTAGATTTTGTTTACAAAATCAGCCTATTGCAATTACCCTCATGGTACTTACTAAAAAAGGTTTGCATAGCTTCACCGAACGTGACCCACAGACCACAAAACCACTCCCATTAGAAATGTTTTATATAATACACATATATTGTTATACAGGGCATTCATAAAAGGGTGTCACAAACACCCTTTTATGTATATATAGATTGTGTTATTTTCTTTAATATTAACAAGATGGTGTCTGTCAAATAATAAAAACCAGTTTAGTCAGGAGCAAAAAACAATTGATAACCTCTCAACTGTGACATGTATGGCGCTCCCGGCTTGTGCTAGTGTGGTTGTGCTCGCTTGAGTGACTGAATGATTAAATGTACAAATGTAAACTAAGACTGCTGTTTTATATATATATATATATATATATATACCTTTTTGAAAGAAAGTTCGTAGTTCAGACCTTGTAGAAAATTTGGTGTTATAACAGAGATTAATTAGATATTATTTACATGGATGGCAAATTAGGTCTTAACTGTAACTTATATACCAATCCAAGCAATGTAACAACCTCATCAGCTTACTTACACTGACACTGAATTAGCACTGACACAAAGTCAGGTTTATGAATTTTAGCACGGATCTTATAGGATAACACTCAAGGTCACTTCATTTTCTTCAGGTGGTTGTCAGTATTGACTGGATAGTGTCTATATAACGCTAAGTTAGTTTTATTTTACTTATTATATTTTTAAAATTATACTTATACCACCTTAGTTTTTCAATACCCGATGTTAACTGGGTTATCCTGTGTTATTTTTGCTTACCATTAATTAATCAAATCAACTGATTTTTAAATGTTTTTTTTTGGAAAGTATTACAATTTAAATTAGAATGTGGTGTAGCCAAGTAATGATAATTACGAATCTGGACTGTGGCTTGTTATATAAAGTATATTAATAGTTCTCTTCTTAACTTTGAATGCTTAAAAGGATTATACTCAAGTAAATAATTTTAAAATTTTTACTTTCAAGGAATAATTTTCATTTGCATGTGCTCAGAAGTTAGGTTGGTGTGTGGGGCTTCTGGTATACTTGCTATATAATTTATTTTAGAATAGTAGTGAAGAAAGTTTTTGTTGGAGCTAGCCACTCTCAGTAATAATATGTATCACAGATGTTAACTTGTAAATCTAAAATTTAAATTAAACAACGAATGCACTATATTATCTATAAGTTAAGGATTACACTTTATTTGCCTCACTTCACTTGGTAAATGCATAGTATTATTGAATCTTGACCTAAAACTATTTTTCAGAGCCAATATATGGACCATTTACCTCCTTACAACTTCTCTATGGCGAGGTCAATGCCTTCACTAAACCCATCTTATGGTAAGGAATAATGCATTTTATTGTTATAAAACATTTTAAATTCATTAATTGTATGAATTTTGTACTCACGCAAACAGTAATCATATTAAAACACAATTTTACAAGGTACATAGTGGGATGTTTAAACTATAATTGTTGTCACTGACACAAATCAAATCAAATAATTGTTATTCATTTAATACAAGTACACTGTACATACACACGTCAGGCAATATAGCACAAAACGTGTAGAATTAGGACATTGATTGATAAATGAATTTTTCAGCCTGATTCTAAAGGAATTAAACTCCACTTCATTTTTAATGGACGATGACAATGATTATATACTTTAAGTGAGATTATAGGGTCTCTTGCAGATGTTGCAGTGACTTGCTCTAATAATATTAAATTCTGATTATTTCTTGTAGGGCATGAAAGAGTAAATACTATATAATGAAAAAAAGTAGATGTGTTGCGAAAGTTGAAAAGTTCTTCCTCACAAATATACAGCACTCACTCCACTAACTTGGCAAAAGTCATTCATTATATTGAGAGAATTAAAAATAGCTTTGCATCAATCATGGCCTTTGAGTTGTATAATAGCTTGAAGACACCACTTTTGTATCCTGAAAACTGGCTTTGGAAGATAATCCCTACAAGATTATACCGTACCTAAGAATAAATTCTGTTTAAGAAAAGTACACATTCCTAAGTACGTTATGTTGCAGTTATGTGCTTAACATACTGACGTTAAACTCCTGCAACCAAGTCAACATGAAAATCCCAGCTAAGGTTACTGTCTATGTAAAGGCTAAGTAATGTAGTGTATACAGAACATGCAACGATGAGTACTTTAGAGTCAAAGCATTATAACGTTTATGGTCTTTCCTTTTATTGAGTAAAAATTGTATTAGGAAAGAATTTTAATATTGATTGTTAAAAGATGTAGGAAAAAAATCACGCATCATACTCCTTTAAACTTACTGTTTTTTCAGCTTAATATCACCTGCTGAAAATTGAACTAGTAGGGTACTGCCTGTCAATTAATACTAAAAGAGGTGTAATAGAATACCATGAATTTCCTCATACTCCATTTTATGTAGCTATATTTCAAGGCTGACTGAATAAAGTGATGGAAGATTATGGATTATGGAAAATCAAAATGCCTATAGAGTTACATTTGTTATCCAGAGATTTCAAAATGGAACTGATTAAACAAAATATTGCTAGGGAAGTAGATATTCTTTTGATTAACTTATGTTGTTGTAGGCTTAATTGATGATTAGTTTGGAAAAAATTACAGTTTTTTGCACAATATTGTTTTAAGAAACTTTGAAAAAACAACACTGAAGTTGGTATATACTTTCCTACTTCATTTTCTCCCTGAATTAAAAAAACAGGGTCAATTTTAGCACATTTATTGATACAGGAAATGTGCAAGAAGTTTTAGAAGCATTTACTAGATGAGTGATAACTACAGCAACACCTGAGAAAGAACTTTTGAAAACTATACTGAACACTGTCCAAACCAGCAGGGTCATTCCATTTCAAATTAACCAATAATTTTGGAACTTGACCTCTTAGATTTTGATGATTTGTTGTATGGAAGTCGTAACTCCTCAGACTAGTTAAATTACAAAATTTTACACTTTTCTGTCTTTTGGTTTTTGAATGACAGGCTTTTAAATACCTACAAAAAGACAGTTTTTGGTTGTCTCAGTATTTTCTACACAATGTAGCTAAAAAATTGTTAAGTTTATGAGCTCAAATTTGTGGCATTGCATTTCCACTTGAATGCGCTTTACTTTAATATATCACATAATTATGTTTTGTAGAAACCTCCCGAAAACGGTTCAAAACAATGTGTTATTTACGCTATAACTGACTACACAAATGCAAAATTTCAGAATGGGATGTAAATGTGTTCTTATTAAAAAAAAATATTTTGTTCCTGGAGTACACACCGTTTTTGTATTGCTATGTACATTAAGTAAGGTACTGTGTTCTGCAATCAATAGGTGTGAAATTATCTCCCTTTGCTAATCAATGTTTTACATCATTTGGTTAATACTTATAAATGGTGTAGGAAAACATTTGTATGTATATTAATAATACATAAAATGTTTTAATCAAATGCTAATCTTTAATCTTTCAAAAGCTTTTATTGCAATACTCTTTTTGTCTTATGGTGAACAATACAGTTGCACTTTTTGAACCCTATACATTAATTACAAGAGTGGTTTCCTGGCACCTATAAAACATCTCTTCATATACACCTTTTGAGTGTAAAATGTTTGTTCTATACATGTTGTTATATTTTGTCTCAATAGGCTGCATCCTAGCATCCAAGAATTTTCATATGCTACTGTCACTAAAGCAGAATTGATATATCTCAAACCAGTTGGAGTTACTTAGTACACTAGCATTATACATTCAAGGGATTCATCCTGACTGAAATAATTTGATTTTCTGAAAATGGTAAAAATTAATGAAACTTGTTGTGCCTACAATTGCCTTTGATTCACTAAGCCGAGAAAGCAAGTGTTTTAAACCTCTTTGTTTCTTCCATTCCTACAGAACTCAAAAGTCAATATTTCTAATATTCTCAGAGCCAAAATTATAAAGTTAACGGGGCATGAAGACTTTTTGGTCATATGTTATTTTTAAACTGGCTTTAGCGGCTAACTCTTCTGTCAAATATTTTTCATAAATTTTAAAATTTGTAATAAATTATATATGTATAAATTTAGAAGGTTGTAGTACATGGTACATGGGGTGAGTGATGTTCAAGGCTGGGATGAGGCAGAGGCAGGACTAACAGTGAAGGTGCCCACCTATGTGTTGCGAGGGGCTGGCAGTTCCACACATTATGCCTACGAGGTGAGACTGGCAGTGAATGGAGAGTGCTGGGCAGTTCTGCGTCGCTATAGCCGCTTCCGTGAGCTGTACGTTCACATGAAACAGAAATACGGCTCGAAGGTAAGAATTGGTTATACAACATGTTTAGCATATATGAATATTAGAAACTCTTCTTACCTCCAGAAGTTGTTTAATATATAAATAGGTATATACTTGTACCTCTCACCATATTTATTTTTACACAGGATTACTTGAGTTTTCAAATTAATTCTTCATCTTAAAACTCACTTTTAAAAATTTAGTTAAAAACATTTGTTTAATAATGCATCAAGGGTTTAAATGTTACATTTAACACATCCGCCTGCAGCAAACGTGTTAAACGTTGCAGAACATTTCATGGTGCTCATGTTCAGCTCAGATAAACTGACGTAAACTGTTCAAGGTAATCTTTAATCGTATATTAATCTCATTTTTTTGCTGTATATACTTTTGTAAATAAAGTTATTTTAAAATGTGATATGACTTATAGACACACTGTGTATTTTCTACAAATTAACATGTTACATGTTAAATCCATTTATCACTTTTATCTTAACAAGTACTCAGAATATTACTGATGTTTTCACTATTAATTGAAGCTTTATTTATTTAAAACATTGGTAAATTTAAAATTCCAATTACATTATTGTGTTTAGTGATCAAAAGAATATTTTAAAAAATTAAGAAATTAATGATTTGAAAAAGTATGGATGTGTACTACATATTCTGGATACAAGGCGCTACTATGCATATATGTATTATATGCTGAAAATCTGCTATGATGACATCATGACTGTGGGGATCTGGGCAAAACTCGTGATCCTAGGGTCAATGGAAACTAGTATAGCATTTAGCTGCTAAGCCAGTTTGTTTGTTTATTTTTGTGAAATAAACTTTGATTGGACAAAAACTTAGTTTTGTACTATCCTTACAATACTACTTAAAATGCAGTTTATTGTAATTAAAAACATTAGGCAATCTGAAGGATACTTCAATAAGCCTCTTTCAATAACATCAAAATAACAGTTTTTACATTGCAGCAAAACAGTAGATTTCACACGTAAATCTTCAATTGTGGGAAATTCCTTACATATAGCCTAAGTTGTTTTTAAACAAAACACTAATTATTTACTTGTGTAAACAAGACCTATTTTATGATTTCCAGATACACTAATTTCTGTCAAATCAAGAAGTCAAATCATCAAAAAGGTTTATGTAGTTATTACTTGTATACTATATTTGAATTATGGTCACTGTCAGGTGGTAAAATTATTTCAGGCAAGTGAATTTCATGTTGATTACAAGACTGAGGTTTAATCGGACTTACAGTTTGAAACTTTGTTCTGATTCAAAACACAGTGGCATAGTTCGGTACAAAGTAAATCACCACCCGCCCGAGTGACATACCACTTGTGGCGAAGTGGCAGCCCTCCAGCCTGTGGGTAGCACATGGTTTCAGTGATTCTGTTAAAACTAATGGCCAGTTTGCCTACTCAGAGGGATCAGAAAGCCTTCTAAATATTTATATTTTTTTAATCTGAGGGTGCTCATATTATAACGCATCATCTGTAACAGGTAGCAGCTCTAACTTTCCCACCACGTCGGCTGTTTGCTCGACAAGCAGAGTGGCTTGCACAAGAACGCAGACCCCAGCTGGAACGCTATGTACAGTCCTTGCTGCAAGTGGTGGCTGACATACCCGGCTCCCCCCTCCACCGCGAGACATCGAAGAGTGCCTTGCTGCAGCTGTCTCCATTCTTCCGTCGAGGAGTGTTTGAGTCTAGCAAGTACGGCACTAGTTAACTATCTAAATCTTTGTCTCTCATTTTCCTCTCTATTTTATTACAAATGTTCAGAATCTGTTGAAAGAAAATTTTGTTTCTTAATTTCTTTAAGCGTGTTTTTATTTATTTGGTTTTCTATGGGATTTGTGTAATGTGTTCACATTGATTTTTATATTATACAGAACACATTTTTGTTTAATTCTTCAGAATAGTTTTTACGCTTGTTGTGTGTCAAAAGTATTATAATTTTGTTTTCATTTAAAATAATATTTTCTTGCTACCTTTTACAGGATATTCACATGATACAGTAGATGTGGGTAATTTAGTTATTATTACATGCTTGTTATACCAAATGAAAATTGAAAAACCAAATTGAGTTAAATATCTGTAAATAATAAAGTTTAATTTTATATGTAAGTGATATTTTATAAAATTTTAGTATATGTAAATATAATATAAACTACTTTGAAGGGATTTGAAGTAATAAAAATGTTTAAAGGTAATATTTTAAAATATGTTGCTCTAAACACATATTGTTGTATTGTGGGGTTCTGCTTACAGATAAACCTTTAATCAGATGAGTAAAATACAATTTTGTTCTTTATTCTTTACAAAATTATAGGAAATGTATTAAAATGGATAATATACTGTATGAGTTAAAACCGGAACTTGGTTTTTTCATCTAAGTGCTAGGAGTAAAGGAAAGGTATATTATAGGTTTGACTACTATGTGTATTAACCCTCGACCTGGCAAATGCACAATATGACAATAAAGCCGTTTATTATGCACTAGCACCAATCAAAATTTGGCAAGTCAAATTTACTCTAGACATTTTGGTTTAAAAACAGTCATTTAACCAAAGAATAATTTTCTAAACATATTTTAGTTTTTAAGGATTTTACCACTTTCTACAGATGTAATGAATATCTTTGAGGGATCAGATATAGTTCTTAATGAATTGTTTACAAATAACCTCAATCTGTACAAGTAAATATAAATAATCATAAAATGATTCATTGTACCTTTAATTATTCCAATAATTAATATTGATAATAATAATGCTTAATATTGATATATATCTTTATATATGACTCATATGTTAATTTGGGTAAAAGTTGTTTCTTGAAATGAAAATCTCATATAGTCTTTCATCTTAAGATACAGGTATAATGCACCTATACATTTTGATAGTACAATCTTATAAAAAATTGTTCAACAAATTTAGTTAGACATTTTTATTTAAATTCAAATAGGCTTAGCTAAACTTTAACTATTGCTTGAAGTTTTCTAAAGCCAATATACAATGAGTAATATAATTTTTAATCTTCAGTAATATGTATAAGTTTAATATAAAGCGGAAGAATTGTGAAAAATAAGATTACCAGTATAGGAACGAACACTGCCAGTTCGAGGGTTTAAAAGTAGCTTAGAGTATTTTTAAGAAAACAACTTGCAATGTAGGGTGGTGCCTGACTAACTATGGAATGCGGTGCTTTGAAAAGGTCTGAACATAATTTTAGAATGGTGTACAAGTTGATACTTTTGTGACAATAATATTATAAAGGAATTATATTTTTTGCCTTAATAGTGCTTTTAATCCTCTTAATGTTACCTACCTGTGCCTAGAACTGGAAAGTTCTACTGTTTAGATATGTATTTTGTCTTCAAGGGGTGTGTTTGTTGGACTTGTCTAATTATGCACTAAAATAAATAATTCTGTCATATTTTTATATAAGTGTTTACCAAAGTTTAGTTTTTTTTTTAAATTTGTTTGTGTCTTTTGTGCAATTTTTTATTTGTGTTATACCGTGTAAGGGTTTATATTTAAGTATATTAAATATCAGTTGTATTTTCAAGATGTTGCAGTTTAAAATTTTGTTTTATTAGTTAGAAAGATAGTGGCTGTGTTCAAAACAACAATCATGACAGAGTTTGAGGGATAAAATGATTTTACACACCCCATAATGTGCACAACCTAAAAATTATAACTGTGATATATCTTGTAAACTTGTATAGTTAACTTTGTTAGTTTATGCCATTTACCTTAACTATTAACCAAGACATACATTTGACGTCTTCTGAACATGTTCCTTATTTGCTTCAATTTTTACTAGTTTGTCATGTTTTGTTGTATATTTTTGGTTTATATCCATTCAACAAAGCATATAACAATTTGTATGAGTTTATTTTTAAGTTGAGTAATTTGCGTATTTTTTTACTATTTTTCTGTTACTTAAAAGTTAAGTTCATTGTCAAGTATGTAACAAGGAAATATACACTAATGACATTATTTGTCAGACTTAGTAATATATATATAATAATAGTGCTTTTCATGTATCAAGACTTTTATTTATTAAGTAGGGTCATAAGGTTAAATGTAATCTCAGTTTTAGTTATTACTATGATATTTTTAGTTACCTACTTTCTCAACAGACAATATAAATATATCTTCACTAGCTAATACATAATCTGAATATAACAGCTTTTCAATGACGTAATAATTTACTTATTTAACTTTTTACTTCCAATATTAACTTTAAAATAATTTATTTAATTTTCCTGTAATGAAATTTTTTAACTTTTCTCATATATTTAACTGGAAGAGCATTAAAGATTATAAATAATTATCATTGCCATTGAGTTGGATTTATAAATAGTTTAAATTTGAATAAAATAACTGCAATATATTATTTTGTGAATGATATTGTACAAAATGACTTTGAAAACAACCAGCTCAATCTTGCTAAGGTGTCAAGGGACTTAAATTGAGCTTAACAAATTTGGGCTAGTATTTTATTGAAATTAAATATTTTCATGAAAACCTAAACATATCAGAAATATACATGAAATAAAAATCATTTGTTGTGGCATATATATACAGAATTAGTTAAAACTGTGAATTGTTGAAATATTGTTTTATGTTTGGTTTTAAATCGCTAAATTATATTTGAGAAGGATATTATGAAATGTTACTCAAAATAAATTGACTCAACATTTTAAAGTAGTGAAGGGTTAATTCCAATACTCAATACCACGGCTCTTTTCACCCAATCGCTTTACTAATATTTTCAACTGCAAAATATTTAATTTTGTACTTGAAAATATTAGTAAAGCGATTGGGTGAAAAGAGCTGATCACTAAAGCGTGTTATTGTACAGTTCAAATTTCTAAATTTATGCATCACAGGGTATCTGCTGTGTGTATGCATGGATTTTGACTGCTCAGTGGTAAACAAACAGACGTTCGCTAATTTTGGTTGATTTCGTAATTTGTGCACTTTTATATGTCATATTGATACGATTACCTCTATGTGAGTATATGTATGTTTTAAAATGGCTAAAGATGATTTGAAATTTCTCGATGGACCCTGTTACTGGCCAGATTTACTTTATCTGCATAATAAATGTTGAATTCAGAATCGAGACCACAATTTTGCTACTGGAATCAGAATTGAATAATTTTGGTTTTTGCCCATCACTATTTATATGTATTTATAAAATAAAATAAAATAATAATTTTATATATTTTTAACTGTTTGGTATAGTCATATGTACTATCACTTAAAACATTTTTAGAATCTCATTAGTATATATTTTTATTTACAAAATGTTTAGTACAATTTTATTGAATCTGAATAGTTTATAAAAATCTTCACATATCACATAAAATATACATGCCACATTGATAATTATTTAATCTTTTGTTACCCTAAGATGAATTTTTATAAATTTTTTTCAAAACCTGGTTTTAAATAAATTTATGATTCGGCAACAGTATTATAAAATAAAATGTAAGGAAACAATTACAGTAACATTTTAAGTAAATCTTGTAGAAGTAGTAAATTAGGTTTAGTGTACTGCAAGTATTATTTATTTATTTTCAAAAACACATAATGTTTATGAGTTTTTTTTTTATTTAAATGTTGTTTTATATTAAAACTTTCCTGTTAATAAAAATATAACTCTGTTTCAATATAAAAGTTTGATAATATTGATTTCCTTAACTTCCTGTTTATTTGTGAGAAGTGTACCTAGAAGGTAAAAGTCAAACAGTGCTTGGATACAACTAAACAGACTTGGTATTAACCTTTTACTATATTTTTAATACATATTTTATTATTTACAATGCCAATTAAAATACAATTACATATTGGTAATATACTTAATATACTTTTCAATATCGACTTGAGTGTTTATACGTTTTAAAAACTATTATTTGAATGAAATGGATTGAGATGATAACAGAATTGTTATGAATATTTGCCAAGTTTAGAAAATTGAATATAATCCCTTAAGAATGAATACTCAAAATCTTTTACATAAAATCTTAAAAGCGAAGTTTCAATATGTCAAATTTAAAAAGTAAAACATTGAATGTTAAAACACGTTAGTTAACATTGTCAGTTTCAGACTAAATTCTCAGACTTCTCTAAAATATATTGTCATTTAGTATTGCAAAACTTACAGTAGGAAATATGTTGTGCATGCTTATGACCTTTCAATTAACCACAAAGATGAGAATAAATACAAAATGATAACCAAAGCCACCACAGCACAAAACAAAAAAAAAAAAAAAAAAAAAAAAAAAAAAACAACACACACACACTCACCGGTTGGCTGATTCTTCTGAACATTTAACATTAATTTTGGACTTGGAGCATATCAAGACAACAGAGGTTAGTTCTCATGTTTCAGTTTCTTTTATGAAATAAGTAAACTGTTACTACGTTGGTTAGTGTATTTAGAGTAACTGTCTGAGCAACACATGTATTTTTTAGTAATCAGCTGTTTAATAAAAATCTACACATAAAAAAAATATATATGCTACATTGATAATTATTATTAATCTTTTGTTACTCTAAGATGCATATTAAAATTTTTTGTACAAATATTAAGATTAGCATTGGAATTTTGAAAGCCCGTGTGGCAGAGCTCTTATAGGGTATTTCAATTCTATAGTTTTTTAACTATGTAGTGTAAAAAAAGCCTTTGATTGATAAAAAATATTTATGTAACATAATAATATTAGATACTTAACCCTTTGAGTGTGGCAGAGTTGCTAATTTTGACGGTACAAAAAGTGCATAAAGAGCTGTTGTCACTAATTTTGATGTTTT
This sequence comes from Homalodisca vitripennis, assembly GCF_021130785.1. Classification (NCBI taxonomy): domain Eukaryota; kingdom Metazoa; phylum Arthropoda; class Insecta; order Hemiptera; family Cicadellidae; genus Homalodisca; species Homalodisca vitripennis. The sequence goes on along the minus strand of NC_060207.1, from coordinate 152,775,135 downwards.
GAATTTTGATAATATTTCATATAGCACAGGGTTATTTTGGCCAAATAATCAGAGCTGTATTCAATAGATTCCAAACTATTGATAAATACGAGGAGTTTTACATTGATTTTCTTACTTTTTGATCTGTGAAACATATGTTGTTTAGGTACATTGGTATTATCAGGAGGCCACTATTTTTGGACAAGTTTTCCTTATCGGGGACCAAAATAAATTACAGTATTAAAAAGAACATTCGTTATTTAACCTATTTGGAAATTTACATAACCTATTTAGAAATGTATGCAATCTGTGAAAATAAAACTGAAAGAACAACAGTTAATTATTCAAAAGTGACAGGTGATTTGTGAGTCTAGGCGTATTTGAAGGGTCGCTCATTTAGGCCTATTTGGAGGCGATTTGGCGACAGGAAGTATGACTCATTGAGTACAGTAGAACCCCTCATATCCGGCCACCACGGGACCGAGCCCCTGGCCGGATAACGATTCGGCCGGATAAACCAACCTACAGTACACAGCACTTGACGAAACAAAACAATTGTACTGTACTAACCGCACTGGAAATAATCAACGAACTGTTTACAGGTTAAACCTATTAGCTCAACTGAGGACAACACAGGAAAATGTAAACAAATAGATACACCAAAATAACGCAAGAGTTGTGGGAGACTAGTGCGTGCAACTGCGCGTCTGCAAGCCGTGGTAAATAAATTTCGATATTGGGTACCGGGCCACACAGGCATAGGTGGCAACGAATGCGCCGACAGGCTTGCCAAAAGCGGAGCAAGCATGCCATACACCGGTCCAGAACCGAGTTGTGGTATAAGCAAGTCAGCCGCTTACCAAAGTATAAACAAATGGTCCAGGAAGACACACCGCGTGCGGTGGCAGAGTCACCAAGGACAAGCACTCGGCAAAAGACTGCTTGCCGATTCTAGCTCCGGATTCACCAGATGGCTGATGGGGCTGGGCAGGGATCGGGTTAAGCAAGTGATTGCCTTGATCACTGGACACGGCCACTTCAGGAAACACCTAAACACTCTAGGTTTACGAAATGAGGCCTCGGAGTGTAGACTCTGCAATAAGTCTGAAGAGACTGCAAAACACATAATACTGGACTGTGAGAGACTGGGAGCAAGGAGAAGGGCTCTTTTCGGTGACAAACAACCAGGCGACGAACCAGATGCTAGTATCGGGGAAAAGCTTCTTAGCCTAATTAAGGGCACGAAGATAGGCTTACCCCTCTAACATCAAAGGGGCACACAATAAGCTCAGGTTGACGTGTGAGGATCTATGAATCCACCCCAATATCCCAAAGGAAAAAAAAAAAAAAAAAAAAAAAAAAAAAAAAACCGCACTGGAAATAATCAACGAACTGTTTACAGGTTAAACCTATTAGCTCAACTGAGGACAACACAGGAAAATGTAAACAAATAGATACACCAAAATAACGCAAGAGTTGTGGGGAGACTAGTGCGTGCAAACTGCGCGTCTGCAAGCCGTGGTAAATAAATTTCGATATTGGCTTCCGGGAAGTGGCCGGATAAACCGAGGTGCGGTAAAACCGAGGCCGGATATGAGGGGTTCTACTGTATTTTTCAATTCATTATGGAACAAGGAAAATACTAGGAATATATAATGAAGTTTATTTTGTTTCCAGTTAATGAATGAAGTTGCTATCTATTGGGCTTCAAGGTAAGTCTTTGTACTCAAGAATGATGAAAGTAGTCTGCTTTGGAATGTCATGTGGGCTATTTCATGTTTGAACTTGAAATCTTCTAAGTTGCTAATTGTAGTACCTGTGTCTCGGGTTGCTCATAGATGGCCGTGGTATTGTAAATTCTGGGCTGTTCATAGCGTTGAAGGAAATTAACACAAAACTGTGTATTATGTTATTTAGAAAAAGTATTGGGTGATAAAGAAATATATTCATAGACAGTCAGGACAGGTGGGCATTAAAGTAAATAACTTAGTAAAAACAAATAAACAGACCTGACGTGATTGGTCATAAGTCAGAGTTATTTCATATGGTGGATTAAAATATGAAAATATTAGATAATAAAGTTTGCTAGAAATGATCAGATTTGAATTGTAGAATTGAACATTCAATAATAATGAATTAATATGTCCAAATTACACAAATAGAAGAGGATAAATATATAAAAATACAAAGGGGAGCATACTTAAGCTTTTTAAATGTCCGGATATTATATGAAATTTTATAATATAAAGTATAAAATTAGCAAGACTTTCGTAGGCTATTTTGTTTGGAAGATCCGTCCTGAGGGACTCCAGATTTTACCAGAAGGGTTCAGATTGTCCATTAGTAAATCTTACTACACTGAGTGTCTACCAGTCAAATAGCTGTCAGTCCAGGATAAAATATTGTCACAAATTCCAATTGACCTCAACTTTGCAATTATTATCTGGTGATTAAACTTGTTGAAGGCCTTGCTAAAATCAAGGTAGATGCTATCAAATTACCTGTAGGTTTCTAGAAAAACCATTAAAATAAAGGCTATTCTATGAAGTAAGATATTGACCTGGATTGAAATCATGCTGCTCATTGACAACTACATTTCTAACTAGATATTTTGTAGTCTCTTCAATATGATTAGTTAAAATATCTTGGCAATGGCAGATTGGATAGTGATAGGTTGATAGTTACATGCATCACTCTTGTCACCATCTTTTTATATGGCTGACAAAGTTTGTTTTGAGGGTGGATGGAAAGAAACCACTTGACTTGAATTAAACAAGCTGGACAAGCCAGACCAAAACACATCACTGAGAGAACACTGGGTGAATTGCATCAGGTCTACAACCTTTCGTGACATCTAATCTAATACAACCAAGTGTGTTCCTAAATTCCAAAGTCGAAGTCCTGGTAGAAGATAAATGGATACTGCCAACCCTTGTCTCGATAACACTATAAACACTAGAGAAATGTACAAATTTATACTATTTACAATGAAGGAACCAGACAAAGCTGTCACTACTGTGCCAACAGGGAAAACAGCTGATATAGATAGAATCTGATATTCTTGGAATTTGTGAAGTAATTTGACTATAAAGTTAAACATTTATTTCTTTCCTTCTACAATAATATCTTTACTACCAGTGAAATTCCATCCGCCTTAAAAAAATATATATCTGTGTTAAAGCCACACCAAGATTTTAAGGGAGCTGAGAGCCATTGAATTATCGTCCTTTTAAATATGTAATATGTGTAGTATGTAGTATGTATATGTAGTATGCGTATGTAATATATAATACATATATAAATATGTGTTATAAGCGTAGGAAAGGCTGATTTATAACAGAATTCCAGCTGTCCTCTAAAAGTGTATTTATGAATATGATATTGCTGTATGGTTTTCAACATAAAGATTTACACAAAGTAACATTCACGGATGTCCTAGACTATTTCAGAATCTGGAAGTGGAATACGAACCTTGTGAAAACAGAAGTAACCGGTTTCCAACTGTGCAATAAACTGACCGATTATAAACTCAACATCCTTTTTGATGGTGCTAAAATAAATCACAATGAACATCCTCAGTATTTGGCATTGATTTTATATTGATTTCTCACTTTTTAAAACCCACCTTCAAAATTCATCTAGAAAAATAAAAATGACCAACATTACTCACCAACTTGCTGGTTCCATGTGGGGAGCTAACCAGGAGCGGCGTTAGGGCAGGGTGCGGCGTTAGGGCAGGGTGCGGTTGGGTGACCGCCCAGGGGCGCCGGACAAAAAGGGGCGCCGGTAGCCTTTTTTTGTATGAAATTGAATTGCAGTTGGGGGCGCTGAGGAAATCTCGCCCAGGGCGCTTGTAGTGCTAAAACCGGCACTGGAGCTAACGCACAAGCTCTGTGTACCACAACGTTATCTCTTGTTTATTCAGCTGCTTAATAATGTGCCCCATCTGGTTGAATAATGCCCATACAAAAGAGATCAATGTACAGCAGCTGAATAGGGTTATGAAATTTGTCATGACGCTCTCATAGTAACTGCCTTGATAGGCTCCCAGTACTGTGGAGTATAGCTTCTTCCAAAATCTGTTGCAGGGAGAGAGTTCAAAAAGATTACTTCCGCTCTTAACTAGCCCATCTTGCAAAACCTGCCTCGCGGACCGAACCTCGGCTAAAGTCCCGTAAATTATCCCTACACACAGCTTCCCAGTTTATCTCACAATTTTTCTTACTAAATCTAATTGGGCTCTCTCCTGGGATTGTTTGATGGATGAAGCATGTTCCTGATTTCTGATCCAAAGACCAGATTGTGTGGTAAGGACCTTTATCGTAAGGGGTGGAACTAATTTCAAACTAGAGTGGCAGATGGCAATGCATGGAAATGCAGATGACGATTGATTCAACATTAATGATGTGATTGAGTGGGTACAGTCGGTAGATCATTTGTTAATGATTGATTGCTCCTTGCACTCTTTTCCAGGAGGGACCCCTCTCTCTACAGCTTAGAGATATTGGTTGGATTGGTTTTAGATTTGGGATTTGACTCTATGACAGGAGATTAATAAATACATTTTTTTTTCTTACTCATTTTGACGGAAGTACTTTGTACTTTAGTATGAACGGTAAAGGTACAATGGCTGTTAAATCATTTCACATACAATATATATTTATTAAGTAGGTTAATCTCCTATTTACAGTTCTTCCAATACAAAGTATAAAAAAAGCTATCAGTAGTTTGTGTACTGCCGATCAATCGTGGTGGATATCCATAGATTCTTGTCTGGAATTTAAATGCTTCTTGAAAATTTGGTGGATTTGAGATTCGGGATTCGGCTTCGACACATCACTGTGGAACATTACAGTACCTTGTGAATTTTAATTTCAATAGAGCTTTAAACCATTATAATATGACTAAAGTACAACCGTTCCATAAAAATAAAGACTAATAAATTGTAATGTTTTTTGTTGTAGAAATGTAATTTATTACACTTTAATTACATTTTATCAAATTAATTAAAGTTAGTGAGAGAATATTTTCCATAATAACAAGATTTTAATAAAATGAATAATAATAAAATCTGTAATCATTTTTCTTTAAATCAGATCATGCTCTTAATATGATTTTATCTATGAAGAAAGCATGTGATTGATCCTGTTATGTAATTTAACACAATCTATCTAATTTTGCAGACTGATAATATGAGTATAATAACACTATTGAACCTAGTAGGTCAGTTAAATTACATAAACAAGCCATTACAAAGAAACAGTAATTATGCTCAAGAGGTTAGTAAGAGATAAAATTTAAGATATGACGAAGTAAATATAAAGTACTTTAGGTTTTATTAAAATTTAGCTACATTATAGTAGTTTATTACAAGAAATATCGGAGAATATTGTTTTTTTTAATGTTTTACAGGTGAAAAATATGTTTATTACAGTTTTACAATTATTATTCTTTAGCTTTGCTTTCATTTTGGGTTAAAAAGTAACATTTAATGAATTGTCCTGTAAATTCTTTAAAATGTAAATCATGCATAGTTGATGGATTTAAAATTGGTTAGACAAAGAAACAATGAGGACTTTAAATAGTATAATCATACTGAATGTCTGACATTTAGTACACTGAAGAAGAAACATAGTATTACTTTATTGTATCACTGAACAATTTGCTAATACCCAGAAAAATCCTGTAAGTTTAAACTGTTCACCTCAAAATTCTTCCATCACAAAAAGCTGAGAACAAGTTAAATTATATAGAAACATTTTAACTTTTAAGAAATAACACTATGTGCATTGCATTTAAGATAACATTAAATATAACTAATGAAATATCCATATGTTTATATCCATATAACTAGTTTTAGTTGGCTAGAGTCTGTCTGATCAAATAAACTTGGGGCTTTAGGTAGTTTTTTTAGAATCTGCCTATTGCAATCACCCTCATGATGGAATTTGTGGGAGATTTTTTTGTATTTTCCTCTGATCTTAAAATCCAGAATCCAAAACCACCATAGTCCAAAAATTTGGTGTTTAGTAAAAAAATGCTATCACACTAAATTGTTGTAACTTATCACAAATATTCATACAAATTATAAGGATTGTAGGGTTTACCCTTGTCGTAAGTGCTTACTTAAAAAACAATTTTAAAATATCTCACAGCGCTACTGTAGCGTTTTTAAAGCTACATTGGCTAATTTTTTAATTAAAACTAAATTAATTAATTAAATGAAAATTTTGGGAAAGAAATATTGGGATTTAATTTTAAATTAGATTGTGAGAAGTTAGGATAAAAACGAATATGTAATCCTTTGGCAAGTTAGTACTGGTAGTTTTAAATTATTAGGAAGGCGGTTCACTGCCTTGAATTTATCAGAACTTGTCTTGTTCTGCAGTTACGATAGATCTGACACGGCTATTGTTCTCCTAGTTGGATACGGCTGGGCCAATGAGAGAACACCGCGGATGTCCATCAGAATTGGTAGGAAGGGGAAGTATATAACCGCCAGCTCATAATTTTCGCCCTTCTTTTGGTAATTATCGTGAATTAAGTTAATTACAGTGCGCCGTGTTTCTAAATTTTTTTCCGCGAGGGATTTTGAGGTAAGCACCAAATTTATTGTACGTTATATTGAAATAGTCTTCCAGATCTGATATTAAATTAATTTTGTTGTCTTTTTTATAGGAAAAAATTAAATTCATAGAAACTACAGAGCAATCTGAATAACTGATTCTCGATGAACAATAGAGCACAATAGAATCATACAAGTTACATTTGGTTTAAACTTGCTAGAAAGGTGAATTAAAATTGAACTTTGTTAATAACTTTAATTGAGATTTGGAAATTTGTAATTTATTAATATTTAATTGGAACTGTTTTATTGTGAATTATTAGTTTGAAATTAATTGAACATTAATTATTGTTTGAGAGAGTTGTATCTGATTTGCAAAGACTTGAAAGTTAAGGTACAACTAGTGGAAAGAGAAGATGATTTTTTATTTTGAATTTTGAGTGAACTAAGAAGTGAACATTTTTATTTTAGTTATTTACAAGTGGTATTTGATTTTTATTTTAAACTTTATTATTTTATTTTAGAAGAGAGCTCTGATTTTTAGTTTGATATATTTGATTAATATTTTGATTTCTTGCCAAAGGACCTTTTAAAATTACTAAACGGTTTGTCAATTCTTTGTGGAAAATAGAGTGATGAAAAGTCTCAAACTTTGAACTTATTAATTTGCCAGTGTAAAATAAATCCATTATTTTTATTTTAGTCAAACCAGATAATATTTAATAGTTAACAATTTATTAATAAATTGTACTGAATATTCACTTGTAGCTTACTAATCAAAAAATATTTTATATCGTCTTGGATGTCTCATTGATAATTTAATATTAATATTCTGGAATATTAATATCTACAATCCAAGTTGTTATAGCTACCATGAAAATTCACATTTACGTATCATATTTTATTGACAATTTTCGTCACATTGAGAAGTCATAAAGTAATAATTGTGGAATTCAATGAAAACGAGCAATTGTATTAATTCATTAATACATCATAAAGTCTAGGTGCATACGTAAACTGAGTTAACATTGCAGTTTGAAACATCCCAGTTAGGGCATCCTTCAGCTATATGTACTTGCAAGAAGCGATTGTAAAACTTTGTTTTAAAAATAATTTCCAAAAAGTTTTATAATTTTTTTTTCAATGGCATATTTTATAACATGACACCAATAGGATTAGGTCACACATCAACATGTGATGTGTTTACAGGTTGATATATTGTCTGATTTCATCACCAATTACTGTAATTTGCAAGAATATTTTAATGCCATTGCTACTAAAACTACATGATTTATTCTCTGCCCGAAGAACTGTGGCCTGTTAAGGATTATAAAGCCTTTACAATTGCACACACATTAACATGCCTGGCCACCTTGCAGCAACATTGCTCCCTGCGGTTTTAATTGGCATAAGTATGCTACATTAAAGCAGTGGGATGATAGTTTTAATATATAGCCTTTGATATTAAAGGTAAGATTTCCTCTTACACTAGTGCATTGTGTTTGGACTCATTTCCTTATGAAGATTACACATATAATATAATTATCTGAATTTAGTCAACTTAATCAATAAAACTAATCAACGACAGGGTAACCTGATTGTCCATTAGAGATATGATTGTGTATATGGGAGTGTTGGGGTTCTTCAGGGGCCACCCGCTTTCTGGACTGACTTTACCTCCGGACAAACTATACCTACGGATAAACTACAACTCCAGACAGACTATACCTCTGGAAGGACTATACTTCCAGACAGACTATATCTTCGGGCAGTTTATATACCTCCGGACATGGAATGTTACCTTATAAATATACACTAAACAGGTTTACAATCTTATGTATCTAATGTCTCCATTCCATTTGCCTTGAAAGTGTCCACAGACACTAATAATAGTCATAAAGTACTCAATTAAATACTGCAGAATGTTGCATATAGACTATCATGCTATCGCTACCTTAAAGAAGACACCATATATGATACTCTTTGCTTATAGTTAATAGTTAAGAAAATTTGTCTTTCCTCGATTTATGTCTACTTCCAAAGGCTTTCAAATTTTCAATGCAAAACTGCCAAAATCAGAAATTATTCATAATTACACAGGTTGACAATATGTCATGTTACTTTAAAGTTCTCACTTACAAACGTTTACTTACGCTTTGATATCAGAGGTTCACTAACTAGTCTTTAAAGTTCACTCCAAAATTCGTGTTACTTCTGTTATATTGTGGGACAAGGTATGCTAAGCCGCGAGCAACAGCCGAAAAGTAACGAGTAATCTTTACTTTTTTAGAAAACTTATTATATTATAGATTAATGTTTCTCCATATGACAAACAAATGGTAGATAATTAATGGGTAGATAATTTTGTTATTGTCCATTCACAATAACATTTTAACCACCATAACTGTAACTTGGTTTCAGTTTATATTTTTTTAAATTTATTTACCCACAATTGCTCTGCCTTAAGAAAACATAATTGACAAGGAAATCATCTCTATCAGATTGAGCCACGTGGGAAGCCAAGTATTTTCGGGGTAATTGCTGGCTCTTCTCTGTTCTGCTTAATGTTCCGTGGAGGAGTAATTTGCAATGCTATCAGTTGTTTTACGTCAGCTGTGGCATTCCTCCGTGACGTCACCAGCAGTCACTAACCACTGTCATCAGTTCAGCCAGGCTGTTGTCAGCTGCTTTCTTCTCATTGCCAATCTGAATAGATGTAATTATGCGGCGCGGCGTGAAATTTGCAAGTCATTAAATCACAATTCTCTAGATTTTACATTTTAAATTGTTCTCCAAATTTGTTCTTGTGAGTATTTTGCACCAAGAAAATTGAATATCACGAAGTAGCTTGTTATTCATATTTAATCATTTTACATCACAATTAGAAACCGTATAAAAATTTCAAATGTTCGACAAGAACCTTATAAAAGTAGCAGAGCCTTTGAATTTAGTAATTTAAATATCTTGAGAGTAAACTTGCTTTGAAAGCGAAGAACACTTGAGAAACGGAGTTATTCTATGGGTTAATTTATTGGGAAGGAAACTAAAAAATAGGAATAGTCTTCTTGAGCCCTGAAAAATGGTATAAATATATAAAAATGTATTTGTTCTAAGTTGGAACGGAAGATTTTCGAATTATTATATTATTAGATATCTAGTTGTCATAAATTCTATTACTAATTGGCTGAGAACAGTGGCATGATATTCGAGAGGCTGAAAGAAATTCTATTTCTGTCTGTCTGTTCGCACGATATCTCAAAAATGAACCTTCCCTAGCTCGTCGGAACTGTTGTGATTTAACTTAATGAGCAAACATGTGAATGAATCTTGTGGCTAGATATCTCGAAAAAGGTTTCGTATGTGTATCCTAATAATATTATAAATGCGAAAGTGCCTTCATGTTTGTTTGTTTGAAGGTTATTTTTGACGATGGAAGGATTGTGAAGGAAACAGGATTTTTCCGGACATTTGCCATCGTTCAGTGAAACAAGAAATCAGTAACACTACGTTTCGAGATCTGAAATCTGATCTCTTCTTCAGGTAAAGAACTTACCTAATACATAATTACAAACTAGGTTAAAATAAACAAATCTTACCAAAGCGTTGTGGCACGCCCAAGTCAGGAATCACAACCTACATGTTGTTTGTCAACTTCACTAACTCTATAAACATGCACTTGATAAAAAAAAACTATACAAAACACTAATAATTAAAACTGAACTACGGAATACAGGTCACTTTACGTCTTCATTGTACGTATTCCGTAGTTCAGTTTTAATGATTAGTGTTTTGTATAGTTTTTTATCAAGTGCATGTGTTTATAGAGTTAGTGAAGGTGACAATCAACATGTAGGTTGTGATTCCTGACTTAGGCGTGCCACAACGCTTTGGTAAGATTTGTTTATTTTAAACTAGTTTGTAATTATGTATTAGGTTAGTTCTTTACCTGAAGAAGAGATCAGATTGCAGATCTCGAAACGTAGTGTTACTGATTTCTTGTTTCACTGAACGATGGCAAATGTCCGGAAAAATCCTGTTTCCTTCATGTTTGTTTGTTTGTTTGGTTTCATGCGTAAACTATTCAACCGATTGTACTAATATTTTATATGGACATTTTTACGGTCCCTAGAATAAATATAAGCCTATTCTTATTTCGAAAATCCCTCTGGGCTACGTCCCACTGGTCTTTAAAGCAGCGAAAATCCCATATTGGTCTCTAAAGTTGTGAAATATTAATTGAAAGAGCATGTGAAATGTAATCAACTGTTCTGTGTAAGTTGTTTTATACGACAGCACAACCACACGTTCAATTAACTTAACCACTATATTAAATTTGTTTACATTCGTAGTTTGTAAATTCTCAAAGGAGTAAATATTAGTTTTTACACATTTTTTATTTCAGCGATTAGGTAAGTACTCATCTATCTTATAAAATGTCCTAAAACATAAGATGGTCAGAATTTGACTCAGATTTCCTTTGAAGCTGTCGGCAAGCTTTTGAACCAATGTACCAATTCCAGCTCTAAATATTCTAAAATATTAAAAAATATTGTTCAGTTTATAAGGAAACAAACACGGAGATAGTGTCATTGTTAATGTACTTTTAACTGTACATTTTTAGTAAGTACTAAGAATGATATATATTAAAAACGAATTTACTATTGTAACTTTTGCTATTGTACACTTTTGACGTATTTTCTTGATCGTGACAACGAGGCATACTCAACCTTGACATCGGAAATACAATTCACTCGAACTCATACAAGTACAAAACCTACTAAATTACGTCAAAGCAGCGGGTAAATATTAGTAGTGCAGATATAAAAGATAAAGTTGTCTATATTTTACTATATATTTAAAGACTGTTATGAAACCCATCTTAGTTGTCTTTTGAAAGAAGTAAGCTTCTCTGATCTGTGATGTATATTTTCTTGATCGGGAAACAAGGCAAAATCAACTACAGAACAAAAATAGTAAAAACGTAACAATTTGACGTATTTTCTTGATCGTGGCAACAAGGCAAACTCAACGTAGGCATCGGAAATATAATTCACTCGAACCAGAAGTGCTCATACAGGTGAAAAACTTACGAAATTGCATGTGAAGCCGCGGATAATTGCTAGTTTCTACATAAGCAACAATGATCTCTGTAACGGTTCATGTCCAACCATGGAATTTGGCTGAGAGTCATCGAAGCCTATCGCTCAGTAGGCTGACACAATTTCTCGTTGGTCTATTGGGGGTTAGATATTGTGTTATATATGATCGTCTGTTCTGTGCCAAGGAGATCTTGCAAAATAAACTGAGCTACAGATTTGAAATTTTGCAAGCCATCACAGCAAAGCCTGTTACGTGACACGTGGCGTGGTGCACTCCTACCATGTATTATTAATGTAAAGTTTCTTTTTATATATTTTTACTTTCACCACGCAAAACTTAATGCACCAGTTAAGTCGAGATTCAGTGAGAGTCAACTTAAATTAAAAATAGACAACTTAAACTAAAATATAGAAAACTCATATTTTGAAATATAGGACTCCTTCCCTTTGGCATTTAAATGTCTACTTCAATTGATGGTGATGTACATAATATGGAGGAGGCTGAAATGTGTCTTTATTTTTCAAATCAATATAACAGCACTATTTTATGTTGTTTAACTACATAAGGATTTTCGAGAATTATGTGGAACATATTATATTAAATGCAAATTTTAGAATACCTTAATATATGTGTATTTAATATATATATATTAAATACACATACAAACAATAACAATGATTACAGTTTCATCTAATGTTTAATAGAAATGACGCCAGTAACGAATTAAAATGATTAATGAACAAAACTGTGAATGTTAAAAGTACTAGAAAATGGCTTCCTTGACATTGTGGCACGGCAATGGCTGAATGATAAATAACACACGGACGGGAACCAACTTGGCTCACAGGACCATTCTCTCCACGACCACGCCTTAAAAGTAACGCAGCGAGCCCTTGAATGCAAAATAATGCTACAGACAACAAGATGATTTTTTTGAGGGCCGATGAAATTATGGAGTGTATCGAGCCAATGTCGTAGTGATGAGGGGTACAATATTGATAAGGTATAGATCGATATAATTACCGGACAGAAAAACAAGAAAACATGAGAATACAGCGAACAGGAACCGGAAAGCAAAGTCTTTCATTCTATTGATCACGTTTATATGGATTAAATAGTTATTTCTTTGTTGCTAATAGAAACTGTTTCGCTATCTGACTTTAGTTTCAAACTCACTATACTCATTAAATTTAAAATCCAATTATTTGAAAGTAGATCCTAAAATAAGTACCTCACTACCCTAACTTGTCTCATGAATACTTGGTATGCTGTTTAAAAAGGCTTTGACTATTATGCTCCAGTTATACGGTTTCAAAGCAAATGTGAATCTACGGGTTTATGATTCTCTAGACAATATATTTTTCGTAGATTACAATTTATTATGATTCAGTATGTTATTAAATGTTTTAAATATCTTTATAAATTGATGTGGTATTTTTCCTAGTTTCCCATGGGCAATGTGGTATTTTTCTTTGTTCCCCGTGGGCAAAGGCTGTTTGAAAGATAATAAAAGAGGAATACACAAGGTTGTTAGCACTTATAAAAGTGTTATGGTCAAGACAAGATGTCAAGTTGATAATCTCCAACTTAGATCCGAAACCGACGCATTAGGTCGTGTAACAACGTCTTCCGAGATCTGAAACAATTCCTGCATAATAAATTGATATTCTATACTTTAAAGTAAATTTTAGTACGACGACGTATTGATTATTAATTTAATTGACGTTTGCTAATTTTTTGTTATTAATTATAATTATTCATAGCTTAGAAACTTACAATTCTTCCTATGCATGGCATTTAGCATATCTGGAGCTTAGAATAAAAACACTGGTGTAAATGTGCATGATGCCACTACATATACGACCATATACATTTATACAAGCTATTTTTTTAATGCACCAGAGTTTACATTGTCGCTACTTGGGAGAGGGAGACCCCTATACGATTTGTATTGGATATTTTTAACACAAGCTCTAAAAAAGTACAGAACGCTTAAAGTTTAATATTTCAAAGCGATCAGTTCTCCAAACAATGCCACCAAAATAAATAAGTTTAAGAATGTAAAAAATATTTTCAAGTGTAATTTTGAAGTGTTATGTATTACGTCACTTAATGCAAATTGTGAAAAAGCTAGAAATATGTCGACCAATTATTTTCACAGAAGGCAGTAGTGCAGCGAAGGGGAGGTGTTATATGTTAAAACTTTCCCCATTCCAGTGAGGTATTATCCGGTAACCCCAAAATACATTCAAGAGAATAGAATATTAGAACAATAAACCCACATTATAGAACTCAAACAGCTGTCAATTAGTTAATTTATAATTGGCATAACTCAAAATTATCGATTTAGCTGAGGTTTTCCCATTGTCCAACACAGACCTTCTGATAACTCCTATTTTGAAAAATGCTAGTGTCAGGAGGTGCAAATGCCATATCTTGCTTGAGAAATATATTTGAGGTATTCAAACTGATAAATCGAATAATTAGTTTTATTTTGATGAGAGAAAAAAACATTGCTGTACAGTAAGCTATTTTGTAAGTTCTGTAACAACGGAGAGGCAGATTGTAAAAATCCAAAAGATAATTTTTGCACGTTTAATCACATGCTTATTCATTTCTTGCCGACAATATTCTGCCAGTGCAGTGCTGTCAGTTCAAACTTCAAATCCTAATATCCGGCTAATCAAATTGATGTGGTATTTATTTTCAACTCCTTTCCTTAATTAGAATTTATGAACAATGTGGATGTATGAGAACTTTAATCGATCCAAATCGACTTTGTCCCTGCAATAAGGTTTTTAATTTCTAAGGCTGTAAAATGAACTAATGATAGTTGTATGCGTCTTTACACGACAATCACTACAGTATCAATAGAAATGGATTTTTAGTTTTATACAGAATGGTCTAGAGAGTGTTTGTACAAATATTCCGTGGTCAGCCGAATGTGCCTGAGTACACCCGATCACTGGGTGTTCCGTCCCGCTATGGAAGGGGTGGCAACACGGAAGTGTCAAGTCATGCCTTATTTGCAAGGTCTTGAGAGTATTGACCCGACTATGTGACGTGTCATTGCCGTGTAGCCATCATGTGGGTATGAGTTCTTGAGTTAAAGAGGTTGGTAATCTGGGGAACGATTGCGAATACCATTCTGGTCGTAATTCGGAAGTGAACTTGCAATTTTTGCTTGATGGTTTAATACAAAAAGCATTGAGCAGCTTAATAATGGTTAAACACAAAATATAAATAACTTATTACTTAATTGGAACCACAATATGATGTTATTATGTCGTTAAAATTACAGGTGACTTAAATGAGTGGTAGGTCGAGTCGTCACGAAAAGAAAACATCGACTCCACTTCCGAGAATTAAGATAACGTCAGATTGAATTTTAATTGCTACGTAAAGTCTTATACTACCAACTCACGTAGCGAGTAGAATACATCCAATAAACAATTCTAGATTTTTCATTTCCCTCAGTTAAGTACAGCAATTACAGCGCTGACCAGCAAGTCATGTCCTGGTAGTGGTGGGATTTCCTGCTCTTCGCACTCTGTCGCTATCTGTGATTCAACCGAGCGAGCAGTGAGTAGTGTGGATAATGTTGTAATTAAGGAAAAAGCCGCCGGGCGGCCTTGGCAGCTGAGAGGAGGTCGCAGTCGCAGTTCTTCAGTTGCCGCGGCCGCAGAAGTTAGTGTGACACACGGACATGTCTAGGCCTCCAGTTCCAGCTCCAGCTGTTCTGCTTCTCCTCCTGCCGCTGCTCTGTGTCAAGGTCAGTCGGTGTTTGTTTACTGTTTCCTTTTCCAGGAAGGCGCTGTAGCTTCTTGCTTATCTCCATCTTACCATGTACTCATCTTTTCATAAATATGACTATGTAGGCGTACTTTAAACAATTCCTATTACGCAATTTTTTTGTATTTTGTTTTTGTATTTTGGAAGTTGATAGTAATAATATTTACAAAAATCTAAAATGTAGCCTAATAAGATCTATGGCAATATAATTCGTGATATTTTAAGTTGTATCAAAAGCCTATTGATTAAGGTAGGAAGAACTGGTCAATGGAATGTGACCAATCTAAACTTTTTAATAGTTTAGCATAAGCAGTAAAACTCTCTTTAATTATTAATTTTAAATGTAAATACGAACTAATAAATTCCTTTTCGTTCGAAATATTTCCTAATTATGGTTTTACTTAACTTTGTGAGTAGGCTAAATAGTAGCAATCAAGTTAAATGGAACATTTTAGTTAAAACATAATAATAATTTCCAAAACTCTGAATACAAAGAAAACAATCGAAAAATTCATAGTCTGTTTTCTGTGTCCAGACAGAGAAATTAAAAACAGATTTTAGAGACATGAGTCCAAGGAAGCAGGATTTTAAAAGGAATGGGGTTTTTGAAGTTAAAGAGAATTCTTGTTTATGTTAAAAGTTTAGGAATAAATGTTCGAATTGGCAGTTAAAAAAAATACTAACATAGTTTAAATTTAAATCTGTTTCATAGCATTAGTATCAAAGTTAATATAAGAGGGTTTAAAAAAAGATGTATCTATAATCGTGGCTTAAACAAATAAAATCAACTACACATACATTTTCGTCACAGTTAGGGGCACTGATACATTTTTTGAACAGCTTTAAATTTTTGTTATTGACGTACAATCCTAAAGATACTGCAGAAATGCAAGGTATTATGTGCCTTAGTACGTAATTTATGCCTTGTAATATTTTATTTCGAAAATGTATTGTGAACAAAAGGTAGCAACTCGTCCATTTGCTATGGTAGAAAATTAAATACACAGTAATTGGGTGTACTTGTAGACGTTTGAACTTATCTAGTGTTATCTGGTGGAGTTTGAATACTCACGAAAAGCGTTGACTTGGAAGCGTCTATGTAGAGGAACTGAATTTGTACATCAAACAGTGGATCCGTAAAAAGGGCGTTTCGAATGCTCCGATCGGCTTTGTTAAGACAATGTACGAAGCGGTAAATTGTGCAAGCGGATTTAGCAAACACAAGTACAAGGAAATCTGTATCTGTTGAGCGAAATGGAAGCTAAGCGCATATTTAACTTGTTTAATTACCTCACATTACAACTAAATCATATTGTGACGAGCCAAGAACGAGGTTTGAACCCTGAAACAACATAAATTGTGTTATTAAATCTTTGGAGTCCAACGGCAATGTTTGGCGTTTGACTAGAGATTTTCACCTGAAACCGATTTCTAGCCTTATTTGGGTTAACTACAAATTATTTAAGAACTACATTATTTTTGTAAATAAAAAAACAAAGTTTATTAACTTTGGTGCAGCTAATACAATCAAAGGCAATACTCTTTCATAATAGTCATAAAATGTATTAACTTAACACCCGTAACTAATTTAAACACTTTCGGATTAAACTACACAGGAGTGACCTTGTGTCATAATACTTCAAAGTTGAATTATAAATTACAATACTGTAATGGTTGTAGTATCTTTATATATCTTATATATAAAGTCAATTAATGTTGAACGTTTGGTTCATATGCAGTCTTTTGGAATATTTATTTAAGTGTCAGCATAAAAAATTAAATTCAGCAGTTCAATTTGGTTAAAAAATTAACACTCGAATACATATCATTCTGCTTTTTAAAATATATATCTAAAATCGCAAAATGGCTTGTAATTTATTATTTGTTCTTAAGAGACAAAATCCGAAGCGACGCCAGCCAGCGCCGCGAGTAGACTCTTCAGCTATTTATAACGATTGTAAATGTTAAAAGTTTTTATATGACTGTAAATCTGAGTTGTTTATTCTACATTTTATATTAGGAAAAAATTGTATATAATGCTATTGGTACTTCGCACTAATACCGTCATACAATAGCTAAAAATAATAATATACCGGTAATAATAATAATAATGATACTTTATTTTTGGGCAAATGAGAATTAATTATCACTAACAATTTAAAAAATAAACATTTCGGAATGTAAGAGTTCAAATCTTTTAGTAAGTTAGCCATAGATTAATTTCCTCTATCATAGGCCTAGTCTATAAGAACATTTCGTTTTTATTTAGATTTAAATTACTTTTAAGTTTGATTTATGTCGTATATAACATTGTAATTTATCCCATAAACAGTCCCAACAATAAAATATGCGCCTTCTAATGATTTTGTTTGTGACTTTTTAATTGAGCACAGAAGGAGTTCGGCATATTGTTTCAGATTAGATCTAAACTAAATTATAGCTGCTGCAAACAAGTTTAGATAGTATCTTGGCTTTTTACTACGCTCTAGAGGTTGAATGAGTTAATTTGGTTTCCTCGTCCCTTGTTATTTGGCTATAATTTTCGTGGATAAAATTACAGTAATGTCAAGGTGCAATAAGCATGACCCTGACCTGGGCTAGAATTTGCAGCGTTTTATTGCCCTCTTGGTATATTACAAAACAATAAATTACACGTTGGGTATTATTACTTAGACGTAAGTCATATTTATGAATTTCTCGAATTGTGAATCCTGTTTTCATTGAGATGCTTTCTTCGACTAATAAATCATCAGTACCTCTTAATTTAAAATTTGTACTAGAGTAATATTAATTAACATCATAGGTTAACTAAGTGCTAATAATACTAATAATACGTAATCAATCTTCGTGTTGGAAATCAGGATGAAACTATACAATTGGTTTATTCGAGGCCGATTAAATATAACACTTGAAATTCGTTTAATTTTGTTAAATATATTCTCCGATAATATCCAAAAAAGCATATCTATACTGCGTATTGTATATGGAATTGGTTAATGGTTTCAGTCGGCGTTAAAGTCAAATTGATAAAATCCATATAATTAAGGATACAAGTAATTCACATGACGATAGACCCATGGTTCAATGTTGTGAATTGATTGATGTGTTTCAGACGGCGTTAAGTTAAATAGATAAAATCAAATAATGAAGACTACAAGTAATTCACATGACAAGTAGGCCTATGTGGTTCAGTGTTGTGAATTGATTGATGTGTTTCAGTCGGCGTTAAAGTCAAATTGATAAAATCCATATAATCAAGGATACAAGTAATTCACATGACGATATACCTATGGTTCAGTGTTGTGAATTGATTGATGTGTTTCAGTCGGCGTTAAAGTCAAATTGATAAAATCCATATAATCAAGGATACAAGTAATTCACATGACGATAGACCTATGGTTCAATATTGTGAATTGATTGATGTGTTTCAGTCGGCGTTAAAGTCAAATTGATAAAATCCATATAATCAAGGATACAAGTAATTCACATGACGATAGACCTATGGTTCAATATTGTGAATTGATTGATGTGTTTCAGTCGGCGTTAAAGTCAAATTGATAAAATCCATATAATCAAGGATACAAGTAATTCACATGACGATAGACCTATGGTTCAATATTGTGAATTGATTGATGTGTTTCAGTCGGCGTTAAAGTCAAATTGACAAATCCATATAATCAAGGATACAAGTAATTCACATGACGATAGACCTATGGTTCAATATTGTGAATTGATTGATGTGTTTCAGACGGCGTTAAAGTCAAATTGACAAATCTATATATTCAAGGATACATATAATTCACATGAGGGTAGGCCTATGTTTCAGTGTTGTTATTATTTTTTAAACGACAAGATAGAGAAAAATCATCGATTGTGTCCATGAATCATGAATATTTAAAATTTTGTCCTACATCTGATAGTAACGTAGATTAGTTTGATCTAAACACACAATAGTTACTATTAGGTAAAATTAATTAATAAATACGGAGTAACTACCGAAGAAATTATATTGGAATAATTGTTATCACTTGATGTTATCAAAACCTACTTATACCACAATATTATATTTATGTCAAATTAATAATAGTATAATTTAGTATATGAGAAAACATAAAATAGAATATAAATTTACCTCTATTAAATTAATTAGTGGTTAATTACACACGTATTACGTGAAATTAATATTCACAAGAATATGAAATCTACCTTTTTATGGTCATATTTTATTTGTATGCTACACAAATATATCAAAATGGAATAAATACCATATGTATTGAATAATAATACATATGGTAATATACATTAATGGTATACATTATGGTAATGTACATTACAACTAGCAACCCTCAATTATGTGAAAACCTAGAACTGTTGAATACAAAAACGATAAGATCTTAGTGTCTAGGTTGATGAGACGATATAAGGCGAACTGAAAGAACAATTTGACAAAAATACTGCATATATGAAAATCGTAGCTTTAAAAGTTACTTAAAATGCCATTTTTATTATTCATATACTAGTTACTCTGTGTGTAGTAAATTACAAGGTGGGGTACGCATACCAAGTGTTATACTTGTATAGCAGGCCTCGCAGATCCCTTGAGATGTCTGACTTAAGATAGACAGACAACCATACCGGAAAAAAATTTTAACACCGTAAAAAGGAGAAATTGTGCCAGCCTGATAGGTTTCAAAAACACTTAGCCTAATCTCATAGACAGACGTAGACTATCATATAAATGCAATACGAGTTCTTGTCTATCTATAAATAAAATGTCATACAACAGTCTACAATGATATCTTTATATTTTACGGATAGTTAGACTAGACGCGTCACGCAGTGTGTTGGATGTTGTAATGTCAAATGCCTTTTCTCAATTTGTTTCCATTTTGATTGATTTTTTATTTTCTCGCTGTCGCCACAGTTACCCATAAGTATGTTCGCTAGTGTTTAGCCAAATCTCATGGTGTGACAAGCATCACACTGAACACATTGTTGTTGCCTACATAAAATGAAGCTTCAGTCGTTCTCGAGATAGAACGTGCAGACAGAAATGCAATTTTTCCAGCCCATCGAGTATTAGACTTCGCTAACGTTCAGCCAATAATCTAAATTATGGTTATTCTCAATATAATGATATGTATTTATGAAACATGATCATCTTTGGCAAACACTAAAAAAGAAATAACTAGTTTTAATATTTTCCAGACTAAATTTACTAATGATAAATACTAAATGTGTTAGTCTAGGTGTTCTAAAATTAATAAAAGTGTACCTAAACGATGATTTAATTTTAGTTATATTTGTATCAAAGATAGACTTTATCAAAACCTCTAATGTTATTCTTAATTTTATAATCGTTCTTACTCGTTTTATATTTGCCAAATTTCGTTTTATACCTATATGGTTTCCAATATGTCTATGCTGCCCTCCTTTAGGTTTCTATCGTCAGCCGCCTTCCCCTAGCAAAAACAATTTTAAAACAAAACAATTGTAAAAATATAGCAAAAAATAGCTAGCACATTCAATTTGAGATACAGGGTATCAATGCTTCTCTTACAATCAAGTATGAGTAGCAAACGTAAATAGTATCACGTCTGCGACAGGCGCTTTAGTGCTGGCTAGTGAACACTACTGAAGATCACTCAGTAGAGAGCCACTGTGAAGGTGTTGAAAGAAGGTAACGAAAATTTAAAAAATGTATCGGTATCCAGAAATATTTAAGATTTTCTTAGTTATATGTGGATATTTCTTAATTTAAATTGGCGTGGATTTGAAACTTTTTGCATACAAATTCTATGCTTCTCTTAGTATGTTCGTAATAAAAGGTAATAACTGTTTACAAGCTGTGGACACTTGGGGATCATATAGCGATACTCTTTTAGTTTAATATTGTGGGCACCCATCATTTTTAATGTGTTTGCACGATCTGAGGTGGCCATCAAGTTATATTATATCTAATATATATTAGTTATTATAAACTTTGAGTTAAAATGTAATTAAAATAAAAAGAGGACTCGATAGAGTCCTTAAAGATATATTTATCGAATCAAAATATGTTTTACAACCACTGTAAACATGATCCAACACAAAAAAAATTCTCACAACTTCAACGTGCTCTGAAATAAAACGTGTAGGATAACCGTAACAGACCGGTCGAGAGGTATCTCATCCTTGGAGGACCCATTTACGTCAGTTCTAATGGCAGCAATTCCACGTAATGAAGGTGTCTTGTATCTAATTATTGAGCCTGTGAGCACTGGATTTACCTTCTACAGTGTAACTAAACACCTTCCTTAATTTGTCTCTTGTTTTGGCAAATTCATCTTTATTAATGTTTCATACTCCTTTGTGCTCTATTATCCTTTGAGCAAAGAAAATTACAATTTGTTAAAACAAAATTGTTTACCAGAGGATTTAGACTCATTAAAAATATTGTAGTCTTGATGGCATATTTTCAGAATGGAATTCATTGCTGTGAGGTGTTGCAATGTAATTAGTATGCCATTAATATCAACAATAAGACACTAACAATACGTTAAGGTAGGGTGAGAAATTGATTACTTTACTAGAATTTAAATTAATTAAATCTGTATCTTTTGTAAGAGAGTAATTAATGAATAAAAATAACTCAGTTTGCTATGCCTTTCAGTATATAAACATTCTTACTGTATCTAAGCACAAACAATGGCAAAGTAAACAAAGATTGAACAAAAATTATGAATTCAGGTATGTATAGGTTGACACAGTACGGGAGTAGGTTTTGAATACTAGTAATGAAAAATGTTTTAACAAGATGCTTATTTTTTATCTTTTAATAAAAAATGTAACAAAATAGTATAAGAAAAATCCAAATGTTAACTATTTTTTATTTGGTGAACTTCAGCTCTTAAAGTTGAGAATGAGAATATTTAAATAAGATGTAACTGTAATATTATCAGACAACTTATAACCCATACGAGATATGTGCTGTTGCTCACCTAATTCAAATTATATATTCACTTTTGCAGAAGTTGTTTTTTTGTTTATACTTAATACATTTTTATTATTGTTACTTTAATGTATCTATACTTGTTCCCAGGTGGTGTCCCCAAGCCCAAGTGAGGGCAAGGAGATCGCAGATAGGCTCGGAGATGACCTCTCTTTTGCCTCGAAGCAAGTGATTCGAGGATTCACCGCCATCTTCGCGCCTCTGTTGGATACTGCCCACGGGTTTGCCAAGAGAAGCGGAGACGGTGACGATGCCTCCCAGAACTTCCGCACAGTGTTGTTGAGAGATGGTGTCAACGCTTTTGGGAAAGGAGTGAAAGCTTCGGCAACAATCTTATCTTCTCCAGCGAGGGTTGTGGGTACCGGATTAGAAGAAATTAACAAGGTCGGACAAGCAGGATTAGAATCTAAAGTTCCTTTAAAAACTGTACCTAACCTCTCACGATCTAAAACACCTCTGGGAATTGAAGATCAGGCCAAAATAGCTTCAACTCTTCTGAACACCACAGCTTCGGAATTTTCCCAGGCAAATCTAGGGGCTGTCTTGGTTGAAGTGGCTTTGAAAAATAGGATCAAAGACATTGGTAACAAAACAGCTACATTTGTGGGGTCTATGAGTGGTCCAGCACCAAAGATCGAGGCAAAGAGAAGTAACAAGCCTGAAGACAATGGAGGACCCGCCGAGGGACCAAAGACTTCTCCAGAGGTTGATGAGCTGTTGGAACAGTTTAACGAAGCTGTCAGGAGAAATGATGAACGCGTTCTGAGTGCACTTAAGCTTGTTCTGGCTCAAATAAATCCTCCAAGTAACTAATTATGTAGGCAATATTGTTCAGTAGATAAAATGAAACGTGTTTTGATATTAGTTAATACTGAGTAATCCAAAGAGTTTTTAAAGAGTTAGATAAATAGTTTGAATATAACTGTAATAGTTTTTATATTAATTTAGCATTTTATATAAGTAACATTGATAATGTATACAAAAATAATTCTAGTTCTCAAGCATTCATAGATGCTTTTATTTATATCGTATGTATATCACATAAGAATTTATATGTATGTGTAACCGATGATTTAAGATCTATCTCTTCTCAAGAGAAATAGTTTAAATTCTAGTATGTACAAAATGAACAGTTTTAAAGAATATGTATATTTTGATTTAAGTGATTTTAAAAGAAGTTATTAATATGCCAGATTTATAATAGTAATGAAATAATTCTGTTAGATTTAATAAATAATGAATTGTAGCTTATATTGAAAAAATAATTTTCACGATGTATTTTATATACGCCGGTAAAATCATTTCAATAAAATAATTGAATAAACACTAAGTGATTGTATGTGAACAAATTCACTATGCAATATTTTTAATAAAGTTATTATTACTGGCTCCAGTACTTTACATACAGTTTGATATTTCATTTTAAACCCTTCTATGAAACTACGAAGACCTTCACGAATATACCTAACACAAAACGTGAGATTCTACTGTGAAAACCAGCCAAATGTACATTATGTGCCTAATGGAGCTTCCGGCAAATGAAATCCATCTGTAAAGTAATGTCTAAAGCCGAGGTGGCGGTATGTAGTCGATCAATAACTGCGGCAACAATCTGTCAGTGAGTTGTTGACAGGGCTGCGATCATCCAGCGACAGGAGATGGATTAAATTGTGCCCTGGAGTGCCATCACTCTGCTCCCCCTCTGTCAGTACATGAACTGTACACATCTTTAGGGCTACCATATACATATAAATACGGCCGGAGTTGTGGAAAAAATATCGGGGCTTTAAAAAAGGTGCAAATTAACATGGAAGACAAATTAAGGGACAAATTAATAATAAATACTGTTCAATTTATTAATCCTATTAATATTATGCTTGTAAATGTGAGAGTGTGTTAAGAATAATGTTTGGATGTTTCTATGTATGGATTTTTATAGTGTCACACAAAATCTAGTGGACAGATTTAGATGTAATTTAGTATGGGCAAACAATGCATATCAGAATAATTAATAGGCACATTTTAATCCTCAAATACTAATATAATTATAAAATTACTTTTCCACAATTTTGAATTTGCATTTTGTCTTATTATCCGTCAAGTATTCTGCAAAGTCAAAGTCTGCATCAAGTCAGTTGTGCTATCTGAATCTTACTATAGATGACAGCAGCAGACAGACGAAATCAAACCACATAATTTATTTTGGATACGACACTAGAAATAAGGTTCCTTTAACATAGTGTGACAGCATAATTACAGTAGCTGAAGAAACAAAATTGGAGGGACCGGACACTGACTCAATGAACCATTCAATCAGTGTGAGAACACAGAGGAGCGCATTGAGTCTATTGCAGATGAAATCACAAAGCAATGCACCTGGCGCAAAGGGAAATTTGTATGTTTTGCGCTAACGCTAACGTATGGTACTTACTAACCATATACAAATTGATATGACTCCTAAAATGAACCAAGTCAATAGAATGATGTAGTGTACGGAGAAAGCAAGGGCATACAAAATACTGTATCAGTTTACAGCACATCTGCTTTATTATTCCTCCACACTGGCCTAAATTAATTCAAGTGTTACTGAAATCATTGGAGCTATTCAATCAAATACCATGTAATACTGCAGAGAAATTCGATTTATTTAATTGGTTATTAAAATCTGTCAGAGCTTCAAAATACTCGTCCTTAAAGTGAAAGTCCTATTATTCGAAAATATGGTTGGAGTAACTTCCAATCAAAGTCATAGGAGTGTTTGGTATGCCATTCAAGAAGGATGTTCCTAGTATCTCTCAGTTGAATAGTCACAGCGTAAAACAATAATTCTTGCCCAATTTAATCTACTAGGACATCAGACATAACAGTTCTCTTGTATGATACTCATTACATAATACCAATTTAAGTATTAAAAATTGTATTGTAAAATTGGCAACTAAAAATAGATAAATTACTTACTTTGTGGGTAAAGCCCAAATAGTTATCCTTCCTTGTTTCCTGCATCGAGACTTATTTTAAGTTATTTTTTATTTAATAACTACAACTCATAAGAAAATACTTCAATATTAAACTTTTTTGTTAATTTTTTAAAAATTTTCTATATTAAATCATAAATAATCATTAATGTTTATCTTAAAGATTGTGATATTGTTTAGAATCTTTCCAAAAAGCCTCAACATAATATAATGTACTAATCTGGCTAACAATTACCAATCGAATATTATATAAAATTATAACCATTTATCTAACATTAGATTATTATTACTACTAATAACTAAAAATATCTTTATTTACATCATCTTTATTTATCTTTATCTCGTATTTCGTTGGACAACACAAATAGATTATTCTTGGAAGTTATCCGTGAAAGAACAATATATATTTGTCTATGTGTAAAATACTGAACGCTTAAATTTAATCCAACAAAATTGAATCTTTGACCCTGTGACTTATTAATGATCATTGAAAAGGCAATTTTACAGGAAATAGCAGCCGCTTTAATTGGAAAGGTAGATCTGTAGTGAATAAAGGAATCCGAGGAATCAAAACAACTTCTCTAGTTCCACACTCAGTCAGTATTGTGCATCCAGTAATCGTGTACCAGTGCATAATTTAGTTTAGTGTTGCATAACTGAAACCTTAAATTTCAAATCTATCGCTATAATTTCGTTCTCTAGATATCCTCCGCACACAAAGATAGACAAACAGAAGAGAAATTTTGTCATCCTCCAAAAAAAATATAAGCATATTGTATCACTAGTATAACTAATAGTAATAATTTTAAAACGAAATACATTAGTCTGGTTGGGGTGCCTTAAAGAAAAACTGAACAATGGTACATTTGAGTATGCTTGTCCGCTGTAAATTTATCTGGCTTTCAATCAAGCGGAAGCTTTTGCTCTCGGAGATGTTCCTGGAGTTATAAGTATTATACACTCACTCTTTACTCACGGCGAGTTTACTCGTGGGTTTACAGTTAAAATATTAATTTATAGCAATAATTATCCACTTTAAAATTGTTTCTTGACAGTAGGCGTACCTCAATCTGATTACCATATTTCGTTTGTAAATCAAATGACAAAATACAGAAGTTTTCACAAACATTAAAAAAATTGTGTCCAAGCTCTCTTAATATCTAACCTTGTTTATTAAATATGGTAGTAATAGCTTTACATTTGTTACTACGTTTATTAATATTTTAATTACATATATTATTGCAATACGAATCTGAATATCGAAATTGCAAACTATGAAGTTTTATGTACATGTTTGTATCTGTAAACATTGATGCGTATCCATTTCACAAATTATGAATTGATGGAGAGTTGGTGTGATGCTGTCTATCTCAAGATTCGTTATGTAAGACTAAACTATATTAATTAGACTATAAACAGTACTGTATCTCTGTTGCGTTCTTGTATAGTAGAGAATTTATAGCATGACCGGTGACTTCGAGATGCGCCGTAGGCAAAGACGGAACTAAAGTGGTGGGGAGTGGAGCGGCTCAGTCTGTTGCCGTATTTAGCCTTGTGAACTTCGGTCTCCAGTCTTCTATACGTGCCGCCCAAAAAACATTCGCTTGTGCCAATTCACGAGTTGTAATACAATTTGTGAACTAATTGCGTTGTGCTCATTACGTTTTAAGTAAAGAGTTTGAGATGGATCATAATGTAAAAAGTAAAAATTGTAGGTAGAAAGGTTATACACGGCCAAGCAAGAGAAGTGCTTCCCATTTTATGAAACGGGAAGCAGAAACCAACACACTTATAAATTTGAAGAAAGTTCAACAGCGTGTCGTAGAGGCAACTGGAATTTCTGAAAGTACGCCGAGACGAATTTTGAAGGAGGAAAAAAAATAAGTCCAATTGGCAATTCTTTTAGTACGCCCAACAGAGTAAGAAAAACACAAACATACTAAAAGTAATCTGGACAATTTTGATTTGGGTGTAGTTCCAAGAACAATAAATAATTTTCATCGACAACGGGGTTTTATTATGTTAACTATTGCGTGTGGATCGTTGGCGTTATTGTTATTTTAAGTATACATCGTTAAATTAACTTGATACAAGTTGGTAGATAAAACTGAGTTTTTTCTTATTCTACTGTGTATATTGACAAATTAGTTTAACCAGTTTTATATTAATTTTTAATTTAGCAGCTAGGCTATGTCAGTTGAAAATTTTGTAGTGTATAATTGTATCTACTATCGTAAATCCTAAAGCTTACACGGTTAGTATATGATAAATTGAATTTTAATGGCTAACAAAGCGTAACAATTACAATTCTGAACTGTTGTCGTCGTTGGAGATCAAGAATAATATAAATTCCTACCCTTTCCCAATTTATGAGAACATTTTCTTACCACCAGGTATCTCTACTGCGAACTCATTAAGAAGGGTGAGCTATGAACACAATTTCGGGAGAACATAGTCATTGTTAAGATCACGTACATCCGGTCCCAATATTTCTAAGATTTCCTGTATTGAATTCCCCATCATAAAAGTCCGTCGCCGTAACTTCAAAAGAGTCTAGAAATGTTCAAATATTCTCAAGGTCTCCTATACTAAATTACTCATCATAAAAGACCACCGTGGTAAGAACATAAGGGTCTAGAAATGTTGGCAAACACTACAATATTCGGCTCCCGCCACCACTATGAGCCGGGAGCCGAAAACTCTCAGTAGGGTTAGTAGCACCGTATTCACTCCCCTACTTTAGATTGTGCTCAAACATATTAAAGCTGAAAACTATTTGATTATGAGGGCGTTGTGTCTAAGACAATGTAATATATTAGTTCTGCGGCCAGTGTGAATGACATCAAAAATCGATCATTCGTTTCACGTCGAAACATTTCTAACGTATTTAAAATATTGAAATAGTTAGGCCTATTTGAGGAGAGCCATATTATTAACAACCAAGGGGTGGGGAGGTATATTGTTAACTGAAGCTCAAAGGATCAACAATCGGTATAACTGATAATGGATTGCAGTGGTCTCACAGTGGAACTAAATTGTGCACGATTGTGTAGACGAGGAAATCATTCAGAAATAACCCTAATACATACCATGGATATCTACCTCTTCATTTCCTCAATTTTACTGCTGTAATTTTGGCCACACAATTAAACTTGGATCATACAGTAGAATGTTCACAGAGTACTGATATACCCCAAAATAAAACAATACATTAAAAAAGGAGTTAGTGTTGTTTTATACAATTTTAATTAAGGGAGGAATACAACATTATTTAGGAGATAAAATGCGGGACTGTTAGGGCTTACATACTAATTAGTTAATTAAAAAAATAATATTTATTTAAACAAAAGGAGAAGCCGATCCCCTTTTAAGCCTTACTCTGCTCATCCTCATGGGCCCCTGGCCTGTGCGAGG
Source organism: Homalodisca vitripennis (assembly GCF_021130785.1). Lineage (NCBI taxonomy): Eukaryota > Metazoa > Arthropoda > Insecta > Hemiptera > Cicadellidae > Homalodisca > Homalodisca vitripennis. The sequence continues at coordinate 152,746,319 of NC_060207.1, read as the reverse complement.
ATCCCTTCAAACCGAATAAGGGGGAGAGTCGATACAGTACAAGGTCGATGGTACTGATAAAAAGTGCAACGGTCACAGACAGAATTCGAACCTGCGCTATCTATAACTCAGACTAAAAGTCCAACGTCTTAGACCGTTAGGCCATCGGCCCTCCCAATGGTTATTACAAAATAAAAAACAAAACTGTTAGATTTCACAGATAGATATATTTTCAATAGGAATTCTCAGTTTAAAATTGTTTTTAAAAGAATGCATCACAAAAATACTTATACCATTAAACAATTTTATCTAAGTGATGTAGACCATTGGAGAGTATTAATAGTGAGCTGAGAAAATATTTGTAATCACTGCTTTCTCATCAATATAAGTGACACGTGAAGCTCCGATCAGTCATAACTGCGACAACAATCTGTCAGTGAGTTGTTGACAGAAGTGTGATCATCGACTATCAGGAAACTCATGAAATTGTGTTTTCTCACCAATATGAGTGACACGTGAAGCTCCGATCAGTCATAAATGCGGCAACAATCTGTCAGTGAGTTGTTGACAGAAGTGTGATCATCGACTATCAGGAAACTGATGAAATTGTGTTTTCTCACCAATATGAGTGACACGTGAAGCTCCGATCAGTCATAAATGCGGCAACAATCTGTCAGTGAGTTGTTGACAGAAGTGTGATCATCGACTATCAGGAAACTGATGAAATTGTGTTTTCTCACCAATATGAGTGACACGTGAAGCTCCGGTCAGTCATAAATGCGGCAACAATCTGTCAGTGAGTTGTTGACAGAAGTGTGATCATCGACTATCAGGAAACTGATGAAATTGTGCCCTAGAGTGCCATTATTTCACCTCGGACTCTCCAACTTGCCACAAGCAGCAACAAAACACAATTAGTTGATGGTTTTATTACCTTACTCGGTTTTTTAACATCAGTATAGTAGGAAACAAAGTAATGTATATATAGATTAGTCGCAGGAGTTTACAATATAGTATGGTGTTTAAACACTATAGTTTGTACCCAGAAATCACGACATATCTTTCCATTTACTACAATATACTTGTTAGTGTCATTGACTAGCTGTAAACATATACAATTGTGCATTGTATTGACATCATTCTTTCTCTACATCTGCACCTTTACATTAGCATGTTCAGTACGGTAATAAATATTTGATCGATATAATATCCTGATATTTACCAAGGTTTGTTTCCATCAGTCTGGTATAGGGTCTTCTCAATAATTATGTCTTTTAGTCACACATTACTACAATGTAGTTCCCGTATTGCTATTAAATGCATACCTAAAACTTTATAATGACATGTATAGTACAATAATAGAACAATATTAGAGTGCTTATATAATTATATGCTTACCAAGAAATGTTTTCCATCAGTATAGTAAAGTACAATTTGAATACAATAGCCATGACATACTCGTTTTTTAAGACTCTTGGAGCGATTGGAATTTTTTTTAAATATTACTAAATATTAATAAAAACAATACTTTTCCAAATTTTTTATTCTTTTGGACAAGACCTTTTGAAACCAAAGGTTTCATCATCAGGCGACTTCACAAATAAACGTTTAAAAAATAAACAATTTGGAGAAGTATTGTTTTTATTAAAATTTAGTAATATACTCTTATTTTTAACACACATTACTACAGTATAATTTTTCATCACATTTACTACTAATAAATACTCGAATTCGTACCTAGGGTACAGTACCTTTATTCTTATCTCTATAACCGTTAACTTGACGTTAGCATGTATTTAAAGGTGATGTTATGATATCTAATCAATGGGTGTTTTATTTTATTCATAATTGTGATAATATCTTTTCCACATACATTACCATAAAATACACAGAAGTAGATTTGGAAGTGGACAAAGGCTTAATGTATCTGAGACAGCTGATACAAACGTCACTTGTCGATGTCCACGGTCCAGTAGATTCTGTTTTATAGCGCGGAAGTCTTAAACAAAGGCTATAATCGCATGAGTGAAGTAAGGTTTACGCCTACTAATTATTTTTAGGGGGGTTGAACTAGCAGTGTTCTTGGTTTCTGAGGTGATGTCGATCAGCCTCCTAGACAACGAGCGACGCTGTTTTCATCAGAAGAACGCATTACAATAGGAAGTCCATCGTATAAGTGGAGAGGAATGCCAAGAGTGGCAACGGTCATTACACGAGGAGGTAAGGCCGATCAATGTGTACTAGACTCTTATCCCGGACATCCAGCCGTGACTGAGTTGGACGCACGCACAGTGGGATCAGGTGTTATTCAGCTGTTCAGCGGTACAAATACTCATGGCTTTAACATTAACGAGATCGTCAATATACTTCTACCGAATTCTCTTGTTGAGGTCGACAATTCCCATCACACATTTTCACTTGTGTCTTGTGCCAGTTTTTAATCAGTGTTTTATAGTGTACCACGATAATAATAATAAATTTCTACTACTACATTATATAATATCATATTTTAATATGATAGTTGGCTTCATTTGTTATCAGGGAATCCCTGCGTCATCAAATATTAAACAGTTTTAGTCTAAAAAGGGTTCAAACATTCGTTCTTATCGATCTTGAACGAGAGATTATGTTCATAACCAACGCACTTTTATCATGTACTCTTGGACCTGGCCAATATATTCTCCCTTATTCTGCTTCAAAGTTCCTGCACAGGTCCATAGAGAATGGACGAAATGCTGAAGGAATCCATAGTCTTTTATAAAAAAAGTAATAACCGCGTGCTGACATGTTAAGGTTTTAACGGAGTAGTGAAGTTTATTTTTATATTTTGCAGTTTTTTTACAAATATAATTATCTATGACAAATCTACCAGTAAAAAAGTACAATAGAGTATTCATCCAAGTTTTTAGGATGGGGAAATAAGTAGCATCCAGCAGGGTGTGTAAAATCGATCTTCAGACGCTTTCAATTTGTTTTTGGTAAGGATAAGAGAAGGTGTGTACAGAATTGAATAAGACACTCTTTCATATTGACAACAAAGACGTATATGTATTATAATTTTGTTATTTTCACCTTCGTAACAAGTTATAACCTTATTGTGGTTGTTATTTAACTGATTACGTAATTCAACCGGTTATACCGCCATAGGGAAAATTATAATTTAGTAATAGACTTGCAGTTCTTCTTCGGCTTCCATATACGTCTATACTATTTTGGTTGATATTGAGGCTAAATTTTATTCTGATTCAAACTTGGGAATTCGATGGGAATGATATTAAATCTATTGAATAAAATTATTAATTTTATACATTAAATTATTAATTTTATACATTAAATTATTAAACCTATAGCATAAACTGGGGGTTGTGTAACTATCGTAAAAATTTAAAAAATTAGATATTTTGTTTTATAAATCCACTTATTTCCGGTTAAAATAGTGCATAATGTGTGCTATTTCAGTAATTGGAACACATTATATAATATTTGCGTAAACACTGCATTGTTGAATTTCGTTAATCTCTGAATATCCACTGATGATTACATATTAGTATACTTTATAAAGTCATTATGAATTATGGTGAATTCATGTTTTTGAGTATTCAAACTATTCTATCTCCCTGAAGCTACGATGGAAATAAAACCAATTTTCCGAGATCAAATAGAACGGTTGAGTAAATGTTTGAATGGCAAGATCCAAAATCAAAACATGCCAGCGAATAATGTAATATGGACCCGAACATACAAAAACGTTTTTTTACAGTTGGTTACCCTAACACTTAGTGTTCATAAAGTTGTATATACCTGTATTATAAAGCTTTGCCGTAAAATGCAACAAACTAAAGGCTAAATACAAAACTTCTATGTGCAAAATTTTCTGAGTAAAGGTACATTAAAGTAACCTAATTTAACATAAAGAGGTAAAGCGGTACGCAATCCCAACAAGTCCTTTCAAATTGGGTTCGCTAATACAAAAATAGTCCTTCTGAATTAGTCGGAAAAAGTATGTAGATTGTGAATTATAAATTTACTGAAATATTACTAATTTATTAATAGAATTTGCATGTACTCAATATATAGAAAACCGCTCGAGACACAAAAACATTGGCAAGACATTGTCTACAACACAAATAAGAAAAAATTGAAAAGTATTTTACATTAAAAGGAATACATACAAAATAACATCATGTCCTATTCAAAATTACAACAGATTAAATTTAAAGCAAGCTCATCAAATTATGTTGGAGACAAAAGATCCATTTGGACTAAATTTAAGAAAATTTTAAAAATAAATTTTATTGATTAAAAATTTGCCAAAAACGATAAGTACAATAAAAAAAACTATTCCACCACGATTACATTAGAAAATGTAACGTCAGCTGGGTTTTTTTAAAGTGATACCATACGGACGAATTTAATAGGATGATTTTGTATAGAAAATCTACCTAAAACACGTGCTAAAGTAGATGCCGGTTTATTCACAAGAGGGTTTATTAGAATAACAAATGCTCACTGAACACGTTGAATCAAGGTTAAAATAGACGATATAAGTGTCATATTCATCGCATGAAATAAAACACTAACATGAAAAACATACATTGCACTAAACTACCAGTACAGCACAACATAGCATCACAATCTTCACGCTTTCTAGAGCCACTCCACGGTTAGGTGAAAAGTGCTTTTCTGTTCTTGATAAGGTTACTTCTAAAAGCACTGATTGTAGTCGACGATTCAGAGTAGGAAGCGGATACTGAGTCAACAGCGTGACGTCAGTGGTACAAAGTATTACGAGATTACACATACATATACATGCATATAGTACCCCCTCGCACTAAACTGTGGAGAGGATTAATTTAAAAAAAAAAAATATAATTTCTTTGTTCATTATTCCCAAGAAGCCAGAAGTCATATTATGTTCGCTTAAGGGCCAATTAAAGTGTTTTCCTTTTTTTTTTTTGTTAAGAAAACGGTACAGGTAATAAAGTTGTAACAGGAAGTTAATATTTTTCTCTCTGAGTTAAATAACAGTTTATAAAAAAGTAAATTCCAACAGTGACACAGATATAACATAAACAGTAAGAAAATTAAATGAATATATAATTTTTGTATCTTAAAATTTAGAAATAACTTGCTACACCTTTCCACGATATTATATTCTTATATTTTGCAGGCCTTTAGAACAAGACTATATAACAAGCCTAATAGACAAATGCATAGAAGTTAACAATTTGTACAAAAGTGTTAATGGGAGCATAGGTCGAAGCATATCCAGTTAAAAGTATTTATTAATAGACTAAAATTACCAAAATCTGACCTCAAAAGGTTGACTACAAGATAGCGTTTTGTTGAAATTTAAAACAAATTTAGTATTAAGTTTTGTATTATTTTCGTGTGTGAAGAGCAAAGTACAAAGGTGACAGAATAAATTTTAAACGCCGAATTCAAGGTTTTTATCAGTAAACCCCAATTTATGTTTATTTATTTATTCTTGAGACGACAGAAATCAGAATAAGGAAGAAGTTCAGATAAGGAATAACTAATGTCACACGCCTGATCTCCAAGGGTTCATTCACAACATGAAATATAAATAATGGTGAAACTTTGAAATGATCGATACTGAACAGTAGGAAAGGGACTGTGTAAGTAAAACACACACACACACACACACACACACACACACACACACACACACACACACACACACACACACACACACACACACACACACACACACACACACACACACACACACACACACACACACACACACACGCACGCACGCACGCACGCACGCACGCACGCACGCACGCATCTGTAGGAACAAGGAATAAAAGTAGGAACCTGGGTTTCTGAGCAGGCGGAGACATTTGTAATCACCGTTCTTTATATGTGATTACAATGTAAACGAGACATGAGAAAGTCCTAATTTTAAATTTACTCTGTTATATTGTTCTTTATGAATCAGATGTGTGACGTTAATTGACCCTTATGCGAACATGATTTGACTTTTGGCTTCTTGGGAATAATGAACGTAAATAATAAACATACATTGTGTTTTTCTAATAAGAAACTTTAATTTGGAGTCTGAAAATTTGTTTCCGTCACTTGCTCCTCACTGATAATATGAAAATAATACAAAAGCTGACACTACGAATATTTTGTAACTTCAATAAGCCGCGATTTTTCTTAAGATCAATCTATTGAGGATGGGTTGTATTCTATGATAACCCATTAAAAATTTCCTCTAACTTCCTTACGTGTTCCTGGGAGCGTAGCAGCCCACTGAAAAAATAGATTTAATGTACACTAACAACGTCTAGAGTTTAGTAGCTCTATTTTCAATGGTAAATACTCGTAGTTAATTGACTCCATGTATATCAGCTGGCGTAAACAAAAGCAGATTTGTAGCGTACCGTATATTAATGTTTATTGAATATATAATTTACTGCACTGTTTGAACTAGTTAGCACAATTAATTACTGGTAAATCCTTTACTTAGCATGTATACATCATCCTTACTGTGTCTATTCTCGTTAGGTGAGTCATTCACTATATACTACCGAGTAAAGCGTTAATTGACTTGCATAAGTCGAGAATTCGTGGAAGAGCATTTAGGAAAAGTGAGCAGTAGGCGTAATTTAGTTATGGGAATGATAATTTACAAACACTATAATTGTTTTTTTTTTTTTAATTTATACGTGTTATTTTCAAATTGAAGCGTGGAACAGTTGAACATACCAGAGGAATATTTAAACGAAATAACACCATGTGAAATGCCACCATGTAATGTGGAAAAACATTGGAGCTATAGTTATGTTAATTAGAAATATGCATTTCTAAAATGATAAATGGAGTAAGACTAATTGTGAAAGCTATGTTTTAAAAATGTGTAAAGAGAATAATTAAAACTCAAGGTCAAACATTTCAAAATTTCGTAGCTGGGAATGCAGTAATCAGTCATGGACAATCATGTGTACAAGAGCACTTTAAGACTTATAGCTGCAAATAGACAATTTGCGGTTTACACAGAAAAAATAAACAATAACAACAATAATTGTACAGACAAGAAGTACTATTGTGATTCGGATATAAAGTGTATTAATATTTAACTAATAAGATAAATGTATTCAAAATTGTGTTTGTATTCAGTTTATTTTGTAACCATTAAAAGCAGGAATTGCTGCTACGGGGCACTAGTATTGTATATAAATCTATTTATAATTTATATTATACAATGAATGTGAAAAACAATAAAATTTATAAAATCAGTGCTATTTTTTACGTGATTTTCCATAACTTATGAGAAGTACTTTAAGGTTTTCAACAAGCTGTTAGCAGTAGAGATATCGTGATAACAGAATCACCACCGCATATCACTATAATAATTTATGTACTGTGTTAATAGGTAGTAAAGTACTATGATATAAAATAGAAATAACATTACACCGTGGAAACCGTGAAAATTTGCTCATAATAAATGTAAACGACTGTAAGAACTTTAGTTTAGAATAAAAGTTGATATTGCAAAAACTAAACTCATCCCATAATTTGCCAACCTCAAACACAAATGGAAGAAACAGTTTAACTGGGACAAATAAAACCATTCTCTAGATGTAACAGTGCCACTGTGCTCACTTGTTTTCCCGCAGTAGGGATTTAAAGTTTGCAACATAAATGTTGTTAAAATATAAAATACAGCAGTTTATATTTTAAAGCATCACACACATTTAAAATACGATTTAGATTTAAATTTAAGGTAATATTATCTCTCCACTTGCGAGTTAACATTAAGAACATTAGAGTCTCAATTGTTTGTATATCTAAATTACTTGTTTAAATAAGCGATAAAGTAATGTTTAAATAATCTTTGGAAACATAGGTTAAACTAATGCAATGGTATATTAAAAATTATTTTTTACTTCAAAACTACCTTAAACATTGTTTTGTTTAACTGTTGTTTTTTTTACTACGAATAAATCACATTGAGTTAATGACAGTGTAAAAGGTTAAAAAATTGTGACATCATTGTAAAATATAAAACTAAGACACCACATTTTATTTTACAATATTTAACTAAATTGAAGAATCAGAACTTTCAGTGTAATGCATTTTAACTAGAGACGACTTATAAAGAAAATAAAATCCCTGTAGTAACTCAAACACAGGTGAACTACGAGTTATTCCTACTTTAATACGGATTGTCTAAAAAATAAATATATTCCTAAATTATATTATCATAGAACTTTGAAACCATCGTTGTCCGTTCCAAAATCTACTCCAGTTAATACTTAATTATAAAACAAAAATATACAGGTTTTGAATGGCGTAATTCTTTTTTCAAACTTGTATAATGTAATAATCTAATAACTAACTTGGCTAAAGTGCAATGGTCTTTTAGTTGAATAAGTAGAGTTTGGGTAGTTATTACATTGTATGTTTGACAAATCGACAGTAAAATATTGTTTGGAACTCAATCACAAACGAAAATAATAATAATTGCAAGAATTAGTGACAAGTTCCATGTGAGAGGAACAATAATAATCATGGACAAAAACGACATGACCAAAAAACCTCTAAAAGTAATGAAAATGTCACTGTTGTGATACGACCCCAACTGTCGTGAAACTAGCATTTAGATTTGTTTAAAATGGGGACATGGGAACGTCTAGTTCATAGTGCGCTAACCAAAGCTTATTGTGCACTCTAGCTGCTGTTATTAGGTAATCCGTACTCTGTACCTCCAACAGGATCTAGGAGATCCCTTCGCCCAATACTAACATATAATTCATTACCTGGCTGAGAGAATCTAAACAGGGTCCTACTCGTAAATTCGTCTATTAAAATCCGAAATAATGAGTGTGTACTATGTAACAATGAAATTACTAAATACGATCATTTTGAATTTTTTGTTGGTGAATTTAATTAATTTCTTATCAAATCAACCCAGAGAAACTCTGCCTACGTTGAAAATGCTTGTTTGTGTAAAAAGGGTTAGTCAGTTATAGGTTTGTACATGCCAGAAACTTTCTCAGACCCATGAAACGGTTTTTGAGCCCCTTCTTATCAATTAAAAAATTACTATTGCCATCAAAACCACCACGAATAAGAACAAAAAGAACTAATTGAAAAGTTCTTAGAGTAGGTAAGGTCTTAAACATTGTCATTCTACTTAAAATAGACTCAATTGAGTTAAGAGCCATTAGAGCAGAGTGGACAGCAAATAGAATAACTATTAAACACGCTGATCAACGTAATACCTCATCAGTCCCATATTGGCGCACAGTATTGGCTTTAACCTGGAAAACTGAGGAGTTGTCCAAATGTCCACTAAGAACTGTTCTTGGAAATGCACTAACACCCAATTACCAAATTTACCCTCCATCAGAACGATCTGTATAGCAGGCACAGTTACCTTTGTCAGTATATCTGCATTGTTCGGATAGTTACAAATAAGGGCTTATTAAAGATGGACTCTTTTGCCGTCATGTCCGATGTCATGTCCAGAACCCGAGCGTGTACAGCAGTAGCAGTGGTACGATGGCCCTTGCTGGTCCAATGGTTAGCAACTCTCGTCCGATAATTGGATTTATATGCTTTAGTCATGACATTCAAGTCTAATGGTACGAGTCCTAACCGAACCTCAAGACCAGCCGTAGGTAAAAACTAATTTTGTTATAAAACGAGTATTTCAATAACACTTAAGGCCGTATTATCCTTTGGTTTCCTTCAGAATCATCATATTTTTTAATTCTTTGGACGAGTTCGCTAACAAGTAAATTTCGGCCAAGGCAAGGGGTTTTGGAAAAATTTTAATTCAAAACTTTTTGCCATAATTTTCCACTTGTTTAACCAGAGAAATATTAAATATTTTAAAACGGGTTATGATTATAATTGTTAACCCACATTGGTAGTTAATTGGTACCAATTTGAAACAATATTTCTGTTTGAATGGAAACCCATAAATTAAATTTCGAGGAGGTTTCTAAGCCCAAAACTGGATAGTTTACATGCATAAGTAGCGCACATTCTTGAGAATGGAGTATCGTTGTTTCTCAGGTACTAGACGAATAATCCATTAATTTAATAAATAATAATAAGTAAAACTATACGGTGTAGTACAAGTAATGTGGCAGGTCCGTAGCTACTTTGTAGGTTGAGGATAGGAGGAGTAGTATGGTAATCATCTCTGTCTCTACGTGCTCTGCATTTAACAACTACTTAACTATTCCATAGCAACTATTTCTAGAAACAGTGTTGTACTATACAATCCTTAAAGGAACATTAAAACATTTATTATATTATCAGAAAAGGCTTAAAAGACCACAATATTACCGAATTGGGCTTTTAGCTTAATAATATGGAAATTAAAATGTGAAATACCTCGTTAAAATATTATCTCTACACGCGGGAGCTAGGACGCATTACAAAGCTATAGCTAAATCATGACACCACACAAGCTTTCATTTAATTGAACCTGTTGAATAATGCACTGTTTTGGTTTAATTTGATTGAAACTTTCTGACAACACAGCTTTTATTTGTTTACCTTAGGGATATGAATGAATACGAGGATTAATAACCATTTTAATGTTCATTACTTTATTGCTTAATGTACGATATGCTGATTTTCATAATATGATTTGGTGGGTCTGTAAATTACGAGTTATTAAAATTTAAAACTATATGGATGAATTCGAGGATAATCATTGTCGTGTTTATTACTTAACGTACTTATTTAACGTACTATGTATAAATAATAAGTCCAATTTTATAAAATAACATGACGAACATAGAATTTAAACTATTTAAAATAAGCGTGTGTGTGGTATGAGTAGCTATAATACTGTTGAGTGGAGAATTATGCTTGAAATGAATGAATGTATAGAAGAATATTATAAGTCGTTATACAAGAATCTGGCGTTATACGTTAATATTATTTGTTATGAGTGTAGTCTATCTATGCTCATGTAAACCCATGAGAGTAAGATTTACAACTGTATGTATCATCATCCTGATGGATCTTGAATGGATCATATGGATGAAATTATTAACCGATTGAAAATTACTCAGTCATATTTCTAACAGTTTATTCACAATTATTTCGATTTCAATTAGGTTTTTACAGATTAGCAATACAAATAAAATAGTTTAAGTATATATATAAACTTAAAAAATGTCTTAATATAAACGTAATAAGGATACGGAATAACGTAAGAAATAAAGCCTGTCACAATTGGGAATTATTCTTTCAGCAAGCATATTACAATGTACAGGACATCAAACAAAAGTTATTACAAAAATACATTTATGAAGAATTTATCTTTTATAATTTTTTCCTTCATACTTGCGATAGTTTAACGATACAATGAGCACATTCATGTCAATCACATATACTAAGAAAATAAAACAGAAAATAATCTACATACGAATCGTTGTCACAACGAAAGCCAGTCACAGTTAGAAAGCATTCGTTCAGAAACCACATTGGCTGTAAAAGCAAGTAAACCTCCATTATAAAGTTTATGGAGTATAAAGTTGCACTATAAAGTATTAAATCTGCCATTTCGTCTTCGGTGATTAACTTTTTTAAACACTCAAGTTCTTTAAAATATTTCTACCCAACATTTTAGGGTTTGTTAAAAATGAGATTATGCTTCCATTCTACAATTGTGTTATTAAGTTTTATAAGGGACCAACACCTGGTATATTACTGTTACATACATATTTAATATATAACAATAAAAAATCGATTAATTGTTTATGGTCTCTGAGTTTAAAGTGCTAGCATGAATTTTGTCAATGATGTTAAGAGTGCTTCTGCTAAGCACACAAATAGCCTCAGAAATAACTTGTACATAGATGATGGAGGTCAGCTGCACCCGACTACTGTTCACCGTATTCGATGCGGCGGAAGTTTTTGTAGCGATCTGCTAGCGAGTATGGAAGCCCAGATGTATCAACAAAGCGGCCAATTTCAAACGCCTCACTCAACTATAAAGGAGGCTGCTGCGTGCCAACTTTACTGAGAAGCTCCGATGGACCTGCGTAACTCAAGTCCTGGTGGGATATCCTGCAGTCACTTTAAAACTTGTCCACGAATCGAGGTGTAACTTATAATGAACAAAGACTCAGTACCGAAACAACAACCAGAAGAGACACTACTAGAGCTGCAGGTGCTGCAAATTTGTGTTAACTCCATACATATAGGTCTATCATGTCTAGAGGTTACAAAATAAAAGAGTAACTATTGTGGAAAACATATAACGCAAACTTTAAGAACAGGGTAAGTTTTAATCTACTTCACGTTTTTTTTACTTCGACCTGTATATGTCTTCAGGGCTAAGAGTAAGTAACCAGAAGCTTATACCCTATACAAAGGCCGAGGACATACACTTCCATGAATATACTATGAATGTAGCCACTCAATGTCGAAGCTATAAACTTTAGACTATAATTGCACTTAGCCAGTTTTATGAGAACGGAAGTTATGAGGCAAAAGATCCTCCTATTGGACGTTTCCAATACTCCACATCCATCCACATTAAATTATCCTTTGATGGAGACAGAAGAGGCAGTTAGTCTTTGAGGCTACGAAACCACTATAAAGTGATGGACGTAAATGAAGTAATGACTGGGTTCGCAAACGCATGTTATATAAACATGTCCTGTTATGTAACTTAAAATGTATGAGCTTTGGAAGTTTAACAATCCGAGTGTCTTGCAGCAGAATGCACTAAGTGTGACCATAAACGAGAAAACTGATTGCTCTGTGAGGTTCAAAAATAAAATAGTTGATCTCTGGAGATCTAAAGATGTGTACCTACAAACTGCATCTAACTGTAATACGTGTTTTGTATTGCAGGGTATACGGAAAGAAACTAAAAGTCGAGCAAGAAACAATCAGTGAAAATCTTGCTTTTATCTTTTTAGCCTCCCAGCAGGAGTTATGAATGTCAAGTTGGTGAATTTGACTGTCAAAGGATTAGAAAACTCCATCCGCATATCGTTGGTATAACAAATTAGTAAATAAAAACGGAAAAATGTTGTGAATGACAAATGATAGTAAATAGTTCATGACTATCGTTTACGCCTGTTTAAACCTATTTCTATTTTCATATTAATATGGCTTTTCCTTTAATATTTGCGAAAGTAGCATGGAATTAATAAAAAAAGAGAAAACGTCTTCAGGGTGGAAAAGTCAGCTACTACATTACCCGTCGAAACACCTGTTTCATAGATTTTCTCCCAATCAACATCTTAGCTTGCTTCACACCATTGCTTTAAATGCATGAAATTGCGATAGCTACAAAATTTGAATGAAATGGTTGTTAATACAACACAAGTATATTCTAACCATTTTCTCACAGTTGGAAGCGAAAACGGTTTGAGGAACGTGTTTTGTAATTTTATGTAAAACATACAAATAAAGACACTTATATTCACTTCTTAATATCTTGTTCATTTGACATTCTCTGGAATGGGCTTCGATGGACATTCTCCAAAATATGTTAAAAAATGCTTCAAAACTCAAAATGTTTTTTTAAGCTTTTTTGATCTTTCGTAACTCTCCCTTTTTTTATGTTACATCATCGGTAAATTCCACATCTTCACTCCATTTCGTATTATAGCAATCAATTAGAATTTAATTACTGCCCAAGATTGATTTTAGATGGCAGATTTATGATATTTTACAACTAGTTTGTTTAGAGCCACTAATGAAGAAAACAAGCGTATTGGAATATTAAAAGAAAAATACTTACTTGTCTAAAGTTCCTGAGGATACTATTTGCAGCACTATCCAATCGTGTAATAGCGTCATGGAGAGTGAAGGCGTCATGTTGTCATCGATACTTGAAAAGCATGAAAGTAAAATGATTACAGCATGTATAATATTAAAAAATATATAATTGTGATTAATATTGTGCACACTTTATTTCAATATAAAATGTTTCAGATGCTCTTAATGTTCATAGTGACTGCTATGTAAGCCATTATTGTTTACAAACTAATACTGTGTTTAGTAAAAATGCACTCGCAATATATATATATATATATATATATATATATATATATTTCCCGGGGCTACATAAAACTAACAATATATTAAAAACAGCCTACAACATTTTTAGAATCATCCCCTTTGACAAATAGTTTGTTTTCAAAACCCCCGAGAATTATTTTTAGTAAAGCCCCTAATCTGAAGAACCTTCTGGTAAGACCTAAATTATTGCCTAACCAAATTCCAAATTCAGATGCTGATCAAAAGTTTTTAGGTTGTCATTCTTGCGAAGACAAGCGTTGTGCTACGTGCAAAATTCTAAATCCTTCTAACACTTTTACAAGTAGCACAACTAATAAAACATACCAAATTTCAAATAACATTAACTGTAAATCGAAAAAATGTAATCTATCAGTTGTCTTGCAAATTTTTGTCCCAAGGACTATATGGTTTAACGACAAATCCCTTACATATTAGGATGAATAACCATCGGTCTTTCATCCAACAGACAAGACGACAAATTGGTTTCGCAACATGCATTGGCTCATAACGAAATATTTAATAATTGTTACACATTAAAAGGGATTTGTAAAGTACCAGAAGATTCTTCAAAAATTCAATTAGAAAATTTAGAACAAGCATATCAATTAGTCACTAAGTCAAAATTACCTTTTGGATTAAATAAGAAATGATCTGTTAAAAATAGTCTAAATTAATCTAGCAAATCTAAAACAATGTATTGTCTATATTTAAATTTATTAATTTTATTAATTTTTTATGAATGTACAACACAAAAAAACTACAAAATTGTTAATATTTTAATTTAATTTTATGCTGTTATTAATCTAAATTTTAATATAAATCCCTCTTTAGTATAATATACCAAGGAGTTTATAAATTACAGTATAAGTCAGAATAGAATATTCCAGCTGATTATAAAAAATTCATATGTTTACTTTTAATTTTCTTACATTATATACACTTTTTGTACCTTTTTGAAAACGACATAAAAGTCGAAATATTAAAGGATTTATATGAAGTCTTTTTCTTCTATTGTTTAAAGAAGCCTCTGAGCATTTATTTTCTGCATACAGTATATATATATATATATATATATATATATATATATAAAACACTTGAATTATTTGGATATAGTGTAACTGTATTACAATGAATTCAAATTAAATTGTTCCTCAAAGAACTCGTTAGCTTGTTGCTACTAAACGTATTGATAATAAAACGATTCTATTTTAATAATTGCACTGTTATTTACTTTAAACAACAACGCTGTAGATTTCCTTTGAATCTTAAGAATGCGGATCAGATAATGGTTTACGTTCGAAGCTTCCGTGACGACAGGCATTACGAACTCTGTGGTCACTTGTCTTTTTTAATAAGTATTGCCTCCATGATACACGTATTGTATATTATTAGCTCCAATAATCTCCTCGTCCTTGCCTCAGTCGGGTCATATATTCCAGGAAACAATTAAGTGTCACATTAACAATAATTAATGAGCGTGTGTATATGGCCTTGGCTTAGTTATTTATTGTTCTGTACACTGTATAGTATTAATACACAGTTTACATTTATCATACTGTTTTTGTTTAAAGAAAACAGTTTACGATTGTATAATTGAAACAATAGTTATTTTTTAAATACATTTGTGCATTATTATTATTATTATTATTTCTTATGAATATGCTTATAGCATATTCATAAAATTATAAACATACCAAGTATGTTTATAATTTTAGTTGAACATTATCAATTCCTGTAATTTGTTGTAGACATTGCCACATCTTTGATCGAGCCTCATTAATCTTGTAAGAGTAAGTGAGTAAGTGTTTAGTATTTCGTAAAAATGAAGTCATAATACTAAACATGCATAATCATATCTGTAATATATAGAATACATTCGGGTCGGAATATGAATCATATGTATAAGAAATCGTTGAGGCGAATACGAAAACCCGATACTCATAGTTGACCATCATTAAGTTTTACGAGGCAGATAACTTAATGGAATACTAATGCATACAAATCTTTATTAAATAGGCATAATATGTTTAAATGAGATTGGCCATAAGGTTTAGGCTAAACGTTAGCGGCTGTCAATCAAGAGGCTGGGGATATTTCATTACCGTTTGTCTGTCTGTCTGCATGATGGCACGATATCTCGAGAAGGAACTGACTGACAGCCTTCAAATTTTTTGCATGAGGCGAACATTTTTACACGTCTTATGGGAAACCATGATGAATTGAGATCGCAGAATAAATGAATCTATAGATAAACTGAATACAATAATATGACATTTTAACATAGTAATACAATTTAGCCTAATGAAATGAGCCTGCATGCAACCACAGCTAACTCTGTTATGGGTGTGATGTATTTCCTTGTTTGTTAAAAAACCGGAACTAAAATAATGGGGATATTCTGGTTATAATAAAGGTTAGAGATGGTTTTGAATGGGGGTTTATTACTTTTAATATTCTTAGATTTTTAAGATATAAAAGGGTCAGTTAACTGCATGATTTCTCGTTTCCATTTCTATTGCTTGGACAATTCAGCTACGATTTTTACAGCTTACTTGCATGGCTTTAAAAGGAGATTTAAATTTTGATTGGTATTTAGCAACAGAACCTCTAGTTGAATTTTTCTCACAAAATAAGACCATAGAGCCATAAACGATCAAATTATTAGGCAGTAAAATAGAAAATAAACCTAATATTTCGAATAATACAGTTATTTTAAAATAAAGAATACATCTAGTTCCCGGTTTGAAATAGTGTAACTGAGAAACACCTTTACGGTATTATTTGGTGAATTCATGAGTTACCTAATTGTACAAAAATGAATATTTTCGTTTCTTTAAAAAGAATATCAAATGCTGAATTATTGAATTAGAAATTAATTTGGTACGGCGGTAAATAAGGCAAACTGTGTAGTGAGTTTATGGATAAGATGATGCCACTCAGCTAAACAGCATTGTAAAGCCGGCAGTAAGGCTCAGGTGCCGCCATTACAACTTGTATTACACGAGTAACTAGGAGCTGTAAGACAATCCCTTTACTTCACTCGATTCTCTCGGTGGCGACCACTCTTGTGGATTTAGTGTTGACATATTCAATCCTACTAAACATTTTCAGCTGATTTACAAGACTGTGAGAATGTCCAAATAAGGTTTAATAGAAGATCTGCAAATGATTTCATAACATTACCCAAAGAGCACTTTGTTTCATACAAAATAGTTTTTCCCCTTTAGTAAAAGAAGACGAGGAAACTCCTCATTACACTTAGTCCTAAAATGATATGTTAAACTCCTGCATGCATCTTCTGCAGTAAACTAGATCTATCGTGCAGACGTTTTTACTCCAATATCTGTGGTTATTGCTGTGTCGTTTCTGGACATCCATGTGGCTGCCCATACTTAAGTTACATATCGGTTTTTGCTGTAGCCTAGGTTCTGCTGGCAGGTATAAACCAGCCAGAAGTGAACCATCCTAGGGGTAGGAAAAAAAACTTTAATGGATTGTAACTAAATGAAAATTTCCTTATATATTTGGTATCTTTTAAAAATGGCTACGCATACCAGCACAAACATAATTTTAATTACTCGAACTTAATGGTATTTATCAGAACAGTTAATAATTATTTAGACGTTATTCTTTTGGCCATGTGTGGTAATATTCTACATTATAATATTCACTTGTAATATATTACAAGAGGATAGATTATATAATGCTAAAATGTGTTGCCGTACTTAAAAATTGTGTTGGTGCTATCTAAAGGTAAACACCAGAAATAATAATTATTAATACATTTTGCAATAGTTTTATATATTTTTTACTGAGTAAACTCTGATAATAAACACACACAAAATTTCACTAATGTTAGAGGGTGAAATTATGCACGAACAGTGTTTATCTAATATAAATCCAGAGTTTCAGGAAATATTGAACTATTCTGCTGCTGAATACGTTGCGGTGTAAATGCATTGTTTCTTTTTCATTGTTTTTTTTTATTTATACTAACTGTTATAGTTATTAAAAAAATCGTTAGGTTTAATTTTAAATTATATTTTGCAAAATCTTTCCTCACTAAGTACTGATAAGCTTATCATTAGGAATAAATGGGTATAAAAACGCATTTATTTCGAATGGGATAATTCATTTGAAGACGTAGAACCATTAAACCAGGAAAACGATTCAGAATGATCAAGCTTGATACTAAAGCCATTGGTTATTATCAAGAGTGGTTACTATCGAGAGAATCGAGCGAAGCAAAGGGATTGTCTTACAGTTTCTCGTGTAATGTAAGCTGTAATGGCGGCACCTGAGCCTTACTGTCGGCTTTACAATGCCGTTTACCTCAGCGGTATCCGTAAACACAATATACAACTTTACCATAACTACCACTACAGAAAACAGTTGGAAATTCAATATCAAACCATGTTTTTATCGAAACAAACTTTTTTAATGTTTAAGGACTCAGACAATTTTATCAATACACTTGTTTTAAAGATAATGATACAAATTAATAAAAATTACGCAGTATACTTTCATGGCTGCTCAAAATAATCTATAAATACAATTAATCTTTGTTACAGAGGTCCAAATATAATGGATATTGTTATAAACACTTATCAATATGAAAAAAGACATTATTATTATGTTATAATTTTAAAAACATGTTATCATTACAATTGTTATGTTAAAGACATTAATACCTACCGACTGTCGTGTAGTGAAATACAGGGGTTTACTTTGCATTTTCTCAGTTTTTTGTAACGTACGTTCTTCAGTGTATGTTAATTTCTATCATTTCTTGATCATTAATTGTTGAAAATAGGTTGATTACATTCTTATTACTTCCATTCGTATTGACTTTGCTATGTTTAGACAAATCACATTCTTTAGGCCTATTTTTCAAGTTTTGAGATTTTCTTATCCTTGTATATCCAGAAACTATTTGGATCTATTTTGGATACTTTAGAGAATGTTATTCAATTCTGTACAGATCAGGTGTTTTTGTTGTTATTTTATATCCAATACTATTTTGGAGGAGGCTTCCTTCACGATGAAGATATGCAAGTGGTTTAGATGGAAAAAACAAAATTTAATGGATTTCGTACTATGAATTATTTTTAAAAAATGCGAGGAGGGAAACGTGTAAATGTACTGAATAATGTTTACTATGGTCTAAAATCCAATTCTAGAAGTCTAAATCAACATCATGAAAAACAAGTTTTTATAAGTTTAACTGTAGAACTTTTATGAGTAATTAGATTACTAGGTTGAAGTTTAGTGACAAATTTCCACATTCAGTATTAATAATGTTATAAAAAATGACTTTATCCAAAACAGATAAATGAATTTTCCTACTCAAATGATGTATTTCCTACATTTAAGAAATACATTGTAAAAGCCATTGATATAGATATGGCATGTATTAGATTCTCATGGGATACTAAGCAAATAGCCATTTAGTTTTGTGTCAGAAATACAAATACATATTGTTAAATTATAATGCTATAAAAATTTAGAAGTATAATTTAAGACCTAGCTTAAATATAGAAATATGTGTTGATATATTGTACCCATTTGCAAAAAAAAAAAAAAACAAACTAGTCCAGTCTATAATTATGATCTCAGAAGAGCGGCATGTACATAGGAATAGCTATACTAAAAAGCCTAATTAATATCAAATTTATCTTAATTTATAGAATTTATATAAGAATTGTTGTTGAAGATGAAGAAGGCATATAAAATTTAAGAGAAAACAGAAAAAACAGTTTTGGCCGATCACTTAACTTCAAATACACACTCACAATACAACTTAGGATATTAACAAACTTAAAATAGCAAGAGAATTAATAGAGTAACTGTCAACGTACTTTTATCTCTGACAATTGTAGAGAAATAAGTTTAAAACTAAGTAACAAAATTGAATATACCAAGAACTTTTTTAGTGGTATAGTAGGCCCAATTAGGTCCAAATATTACATATAAGAGTATTATAGAATATAATATTATGGTACTTATAATAATCAATGAAACCCCGTGTCAGTCTTTATAATTATAGTTATTTTTATGGAAGGAGAATTATAGAATTAGTGACTTTTGTTTTAGGTTTGCTAAAGTTTACTGAGAAATCTTATTTAATTTTAATTATAAAAGTTTGTCTTCTATAATAAGAGATATTGGTTTTAGATTTATTTTCCAAACAATTGCCTAGCGTTAGAAAATGATTGTTTTTGGAATTACAAATAGGTTAACCAACAAATATTAATTTTCATTAATGATTGAAGTAATGACGTAAACCATTGAGTGAAAACAATAATTTAGTTTATTTAAATTCTATAAACTGTTAATTTTTTTTTAATTTTTAAGTTAACCAGTTAATCGTTAATGAAATTGTTTAAAAAATGGACACTATGTTGAAAAATAAAAATAGACGTCACTAATTAAATAAAACATTTTTCGAAGTTGTGTTGTGTTGTATTTTTTTTATAAGAAATCGGACCTTACTTTCCGGATGGCCATACGCATGTGTACAAACACACGTGTACACACACACAGATACACGAAAACACTATTTCCACCATATGTTTGGTTGAGAAACAGTAAAAAACGACTTTATATTTTTTTCACTTAAATATAATTTGGTAACAGAATTAAATCTAACATGGGACTTGGCGACCAATATTTCTCTTCTTAAATATAGCAGTTATTAATTAGCTACTAGGATTAACACATAAACTGTTACAAATGGATACAAAACTACATGTATTTATTACGTTTTATTTAACTGCGAGGACATAAATTACTCATGATATAAACACTTAACAATATGAAAAAAGACATTATTATTGGTTACAATTATAAATATATATACTTACGGGGATATATATATATATATATATATATTCCCGTAAATAAACATGTTTATTTCTGTGTGTCTAATTCTGATCTAATATTTACAATGGCCTGAATCTACTCGTAACAGATGGTTTTATCTTGAATTTCAGTAAAGCATCATTTGCATAATGCATGTTTACATTATAGGAGCAGGCTATATCTTGCTAACAGCTATGTATTTTGTATTATTATCATTCATAACTAACCACTAGAGGGTTGGTTGAGTGGTAAGAGCAGTAAATAGTTTATAACGTTAAATATAAAACCTGAGAATACTTAAGATTACTTCGTAATATTCTTAAATTTCCAAGACTAAAAGGATGCCTTCAAAAATCTTCTTAAGAATGATCGGTTGTTTTGATCTATGAAGTGAAGTAATACAATTTTAAATATTTACTCTTTCAAACGTGTCATCACACTCAAATAAAAAACTTAATGCTTTGATTCGAGAGATCAATAACTCTAACTATGATTCAAACTAATTTATTCGTGATAATATTTACCTTACTCCTATTTTGTGGTATGTTATAATATTATTACTTTAATAGTTAAAAATATGTGTTACTTTTTTTAAAACAAAAAAAGTTTGAAGAGTGAAGAAGACATCTTCAAGTCACCAATCAAGGTCCTTATCTCAGTTTTTTCATTAGCTATCGGACCTTATTATTTCAAAAACTCTTTATGAAAGGACTAAATGAGTTTAACAAACATTTTATGTTACCAAAGCTTTCCTAAATGGTTAAAATGATTTTATGACAAAGGTTTATGAGCGAGGTTCGATGGTATTAGAAGTAGTATGGGTTAACTAAAGATGCCGCAGTTTTACTAATAATAATAGTTTGTTTCCGCAGGTGATAGAAAAGCATAAATATCGCAAAACGTAATAAACTAGAAAATTTTCCCATAATTTTAATTGAAGTCGATAATAATTACATGTTTATCAGAGGGGTTCACTGCAACATATTGGTCAGTTAGTTCTCAGAAACACCACCAATAAGTCCCTTCATCACAACACGTGGCTATCTATATTCACTAAATATACCAAGAGATTACTAAATGAAACTAAAATTATACATGTTTTTCTATTCTTTGTTTATTTAGTATAACAGCATTAACTTAAAAATAAAACATTGAGAAGAAAAAACATAGTTCAACTTCCTTATCTGATGGATTGATGAAAGAATTTAAGTTTTTAAAAATAACACAGTAAAGTAATTTAAATTTGAGTATTTATTTATTGCTTTTAATATTAGAATGAGATAATATTACATACTAAGCAAACATATGATATTGTAAAAGTAATGTGATTCATTACTGCCCTAAGCAAATATAAAATATTAAAAATATCGTTTATATAATTACTTTGAATAAGCCATCAATCACATATTATATACTGTATACGACTTTGACATTCATGCAAGAAGGGGCTAGAAATCGTCCATAAACTACCGGTGCATTCATTAACATCCATAAGTGCATTACGGAGCGCGAACTACGAATAGGTCGATCGTGAATTATTCTTAGGTGGAAGGGAAAACCTAGAGATCTTAACAGTCAAAACTCAAAATTTCTCAACTGGAATAAACAAGTAAAACCATCGGGCTATAGACTGAGAAGCCATCGCACGGTATCACTAGTGTTCTGCGCAATACCACAGCTTCTGTTTGAGGTACGATTGTAAACACTACGTGTATACTTATAAGGTTGGCCAGCTTTCACCTACAATAACGTTACCTGTGAACGATGAGCAAAGGCGGCAGTGTGGAGCAGGTGGCCGCCGCACTGTGACAGTTTGAATTATGAACAAGAAGCTGAGACCTGTTTAGTGTAATGTCCTCGTTACATCGAAACATTTCTTGTGAAATGGCATGAGTCGTCTCTCCCTTTCTAAAGCTTATATGTAAGCACTGTAAATAATCTCTTCCGCAAATCTGTAATGTTTCGCTATTCTTGATAATTTAGCATAACCCGTTTTTAAATTACTTCTAAACAAATATAATTTGAGTGTTACATAAATATACAGTATTTTCATGAAACTATAGATTCAGTGTTTATTACAAATTTTTATAAACACCATTATTAAACGGTATACTACATTAAAGTTATTGATGGTTTAAACGAAGCCAACTGTGTAATAATCAGTTTGTTATAAATTTATATGGTCAAGTTCCGTTATTTCACCCCATGTTTTTAAATCGCTACTATAGCCACGGAATTGATTGTTTGAGGTGAACTAATCATTTCAACTTATATTTCTGATCAGCCCCTCTAGAATTTTATATTTTACTGATAGGTACTATCTCGAGGGATGTTTTCTTTTATTGACATCAGCGCGCTGATTCGGCAGCACGCGCTGATGGCACACGTCGTCTCATTTCGATAACAAGAACAGTCTGGACATGCCTGATGCTGATAAGATAAGACGTCGTCAAGGAAAACAAACAGTGTCTATCTAGTTTAGTACCTCCGTAACTCATCTATGATCATAAATAGTTAAAACAATCAATTCCGTTGGCTATAGTAGCGATTTAAAAACATGGGGTGAAATAACGGAACCTGACCATTTATATTAGCCTATATTAAAATACAAATCACTATTTAATAGATACACGACTGAATTCGTTGATACAAACACTGAACAGTCGGTAACGCATTAAAGACATATTTTCTGCACTCTGTACACACAAATACATTCATTAATGCTGCACAATTTAGTGTCCAGAAAATACAATGTGTTGCTTTCTAAAGGTCGGTAATGTATTGAGTTCGGAATGGTACTCCTAGACGTCCAACCAATGTAAGACCGACGTCCCTTTTGGGCCTGGAGTCGTAACGGGGTGAGGGTGAGCTCAGAAAATGATTTTAGATGATTAAAGGAACGAAATTCATATAAAAATGTCAATTATTGGCAACAAAACATGTGATTCAAGAATCCACTACTCAATTTTGCTTGTCTCATACTTTTCTAGTCTATTGAGAAATCTTCACTTAAAAATTTCTTAAAGCACTTAAAAATTTCAGAAAAATATATTAAAGCACTGAACCCTACAATACAGCTCGGAACTAATGGCCAATTTACATTTTAAAATTACGTAACCTGTTTTTTAATCGAAATCTGTAGAGAAATTTTCCGTAAGAAAAACAATTGATCATCAGCAGCGCTGTGTACTGTATTTTAACGAAAAATGCTTACCCAGGAACAGTATCTCAACAACTTTAATAAAATTGTAATTGTACAGGCAATTTCGTGAAACCTCATGGCATGACACTTGTTAACGTAAAATTTTTGTAATACATTCTACTGATCCCCTAAATTTTAGAAACATGTATTTGACCTTTGCACCAGGAGATGGCAAAATAACTCTTTAAGTGTATAAACCGGTTCAGCGTAGCCTACGTGTAATTACATGAACTAATTAGCGAGTTGTCATTCTTGCCTGAGTTTGTTGTTTCTATACGGAACACTACACCACGCTTAATTAATGTCATTTCACAACACAACCGTTGACTGTAATATTTTATATGTACGTCAGTGTTACCAACCACTAGTACCAACCGTCTTCATTTCAATCTTTAAAATTGACATCGAATATAAGGGAATTTGTAGGATATTTGACCACATCGCAATTATAATTCTCTCAGGTTATCCACTGTTGAAAATTATCATATCACATTGTTATCATAGAATGAAGATAGATGATACGTTGTTCATAATACAATCTTTTTCTTCAAGTATTGATGAAGAAATTTAGTTCTACCAAGATATTTATTCTTGTACAGTTTGTATTTTAGGTACATTACATATAAATCTGACTAATTTATTGCTATAGCCCTCATGATGGAATTTCCTTGAGAGTTTTTGGATTTTTTTCCTATAATGACGTCTATTCGAAAATGTATATATATATATAACTTGACCTGAATAATACCATGATATACATTTGTCCAGAGAGTTACGGGGCACTCTGTATATATATGGGATTATGCAATGTAAACGCGAGCTTGGTAACACGATAGCTGCCGTAACGTTTCAAAATATATATACTTAAATTGGTCCAAAGGCAGTAACTGCACAGGTCTTAGCCAATTAATTGTTTCAAGATGGTTGCCATTCACATTCTTGCTAAAGTTTTAACTCAACTAGTTCACAATATAGACCCAAACATATACAAATACGTAAGAATTAAAGATGGTGGCCATAATGCATTTATTATGCACTATAGCAAAAAACAAAAAGAGTGTTTTGGAATTTAAGGCAATGTTTGTCTCACCGTGTTTGTAGATATCACGTACGGTTTCCATACAGCGGCCGTATTGTAAAATTTGTAACTATTATACCACATTGCGGGAATAATTATAAACACGATAACTACGGTATTTCTTATTATTTTCAGACCAAACTTAAGAAGGTTTGTAAGGGGTGCAATGTTTGCCATCGCAGTAGAAAATGTATTTTTAGTTTATGAAGTGTTGATGAACGAGAATACTTCCTCTACACCAATAGATTTTTAACCATCATATGGGTACAAAAATATTACGTTTTCATTGAAAAGATTAAAATCATTGATAAAAAGTAAACAATAACACACATTTGGAATTAAAAGTCAAATATAAAAATATTATTTTTTAAAGAAAATGAGATAATATATCGGAACTATATATTCCTATATTAACCATATGTGACGTAAATTACAGTGACGATGGTAATCTACGTGCTGTTAATTACACTAGAGGAAAATGTTTTACGCTAAAATAATGTATAAATACGTTTCCATTTTCTGTTACAAATGCTTAGCAGCGGCTAACTCGCAAAATAATCTCTGTAATTGGATTCTATATCAAACTTAATTACCTTGTTTTTCAATTAATTGAGGAAGGGAGATACATTTTATTCTGTATTGAATTTAAAATATTATTGAAACCTAACCATAAATGAGCTTTGGCTTGGGGTTTGATTGGAAAATATGAGCATTCTGTGTATATATACATATATATATATATATATATATTATATTCAAATATTTATTTTTTATTGATATTTAGTAGTCGGGGTGTCCATGAAGTAGTAACAACCTTAAAAATATAAACAAATGCAATAAACAAGTAACAAAGATAACAAATATATATATACATGTTTTAACAAAACTATACTCCGATAGCTTACCCGCTAACCCAACTAGTATTAAAAATACTCGAATTAAAATAGAAGAGAAGAAATATACTACTGTGAAAAACAAACCGAATAAAAGAATAAAATACATAACTTAAATTTAATATACATTTGAATTCCGTTTTTTGTAAGAAAAAATATCTACCATCAGACAGTAAGACCAATGTCTTAAAGTATTGAAAATGTTTCTCGTATGAACATGTTTAGGTCTGTTACTCCTTCCAAAATATATACGTAGAGTAAATTCATTCATGATCGTCTGACTGGTTGCTCCACAATCGCAGGACTGTTAATGGCTGTCCTCATTACAACTCCTAACTATTAAACCATACCGTCAATGGTATGTAAATCTTCGTCCAAGATTATTTCTCATAGAAAGATAGGACTATTCCATCGGGTTCTATGGTGTGTTTAACCTTGAAGATTTTATCATAACGTTCAAATGAATCTCAAATTGTCACCTATATGTACTAAATGGAAAAGTTACCATCCATCATGTAGGTGATAGGCTGACCTTAAATAAAAGGTGGTTTACAGGACATCAACCGACTTGCCAGGGTTGACAGATTTTAATGGGTAACCATTTATTCAGTACAATACATTGCTATTAAAAAGGTCACTTCAATGCCGCTAGCCACATGTTAACCCGAATATTTTACGTAGGGTTTAACGAATTTAAGCCTTTTAAATTTTGATAAGTTCGTTGAAAAGCATAATAGTCAACAAAGGTATGTATATATTGGGAAAGGTTTAATCAATGTGAATTTGAGCTAATCTCCTTTTCACCTTCCGCTTAGTGCATCGTCTGATATCTGACGAAGACTTGACTTCTGGAATCTGGAGCACGCGTCCGTTTGAAGAGATCCAAAACTAGTCGGAGACAAAGAAGATCAAAACGTAGGTTTTGTAACATTCCGACATCAGAGACTCTTCGCATTGGATCAACATCTTCCACCATACATACGTCATGTGTAGAAAACTAGGTTGCCCTAACGTGCTTTGGGATTGTGTATTAAATATCGTAGTACGCTTAATTGTGCACGTGATGAGACTATGAGAACAAAACACCTCGTTATCTAAATTTTACTTTATTTTGTAGTCTCAGTGTCAAGTCTGCGGCAACTTCAGAAACGCTGCACTAAGCGGAAATTGAAAAGTAGCTGAACACAGCATATGCGTAAGAGTCAAGTTGCGCAAATTTGGCTTATTCTACTAAACATTGTTTAGGCAATAAATACAGTGAGATGTATTGATATAAAATCAAATTTAGCTCAGAAAGTCAAAATATACACAATGTTATATTAATATTTAATTAAATAATATAGTCTATTTAAAAGTCAATCTTCTCTACCAGGCTATTTATTACAAGCATTCTGACATGTGTGTTAGTGTGTTTTGATGCCGACTACTTACAAATACACGTACCTCTCTTACCGAAGGCAATGGTGTAAATACTGTTCTTCTGAAATTTACCTTTTGACACCACAACGTTCCCATACCTACCGACAGAGATAGAACTGGGTTCATAATTATTGATGTCTTTGCTGGACTAAGATGGCTGATTTCATCCCTCTAAAAACCTACAGCTTTCTACAGAGATCTAGATATCTAGGGAATACATAGAGTGGAAACGAGAAACTTTACTACAGCGGTTCCCAAACTGGGAGGCGCGCCCCCCTGGGGGGGGCTTGGAGAAAGTCCAGGGGGGGCGTGACACCCAAATGAAATAAATAAAAAAAAATTACAAAAATTATTTCCTCATAATAATACTCCCCTCCCGCCATCCATGACCCCCACCACCCGTTACCTCCATTTGGCCTTGGCGTGAGTGCGAGTGTCCCTCCACGCCCGCCTACCACTACCCCCACCGCATCTTCAATCCAATGTCAATAACCTTGCACTTTGTTCAGTGCTTGCGTTGTAACTAGTCCGTTCGCCAGTCCGTTGTGCCAACAGTGCTTTCCGTGAATTATCGTCAGCGTGTTTGCTGTATTGTGGGTGTTCTGTAATTGCTGCGACGTTTGAATTGGAGTAAAATTGTTTTTGTGTTGTGTGAGTTCTGTGTGAAGCTGAATCAGAGAAGATGAACACGGCAAAGAAACGCAAGTATATTGACGATTATATTCAATATGGGTTTGTTTCCTTGCTTAAAGATAATGTTGATCACCCTCAGTGCGTTATTTGCTATGAGGTATTAAGCAATGACGCGATGAGGCCTAATCGTCTTCTGAGACATTTGTCAACCAAACATGCCTCTTTAAAGGACAAACCTAAAGAATTTTTCGCTGCAAAATCTAAGAATTTAAAGCGCATGAAGTTAGATAGCACTGGATCTGCTGCTCAGTCATCTCTAAAAGTGCTTGAAGCTTCATATGAATTATCTCTTATTATTGCTAAGGAAAAGAAAAGTCACACTATTGGTGAAACGCTTGTTAAACCGTGCATTTTAAAAGCAGCCGATGTTTTCCTTGGAACTGGTAGTAGGCAAAAGCTATCACAAATACCACTTTCAGACAACACCGTAAAACGCCGCATTGATGATATGGCCAAGGACATTAAAAACCAGGTGGTTGATGCAATAAAAAAAATCACGGTTTTTTGCTATCCAGCTTGACGAGAGTACAGACATAGCACAATGCTCTCATTTGCTTGTATATGTTCGTTACATTGAAAATGAAAGAATGAAGGATGAACTGATGTTTTTCTACTGAGCTGTTGACCACTACTAAAGCTGTAGATGTGATGGAAGCAGCATCAGACTTTTTTAAGAAACACGAACTTTCTTGGCAAAAACTTATTGGTGTATGCACAGATGGTGCTCCTTCAATGCTGGGTTCTCGTTCAGGCTTTGTGCAGTTGGTCAAAGAGAAGAATGCTGATGTGGTTGGGATTCATTGTTTTATTCACCGCCAACCCTTGGCAGCAAAAACTCTTCCTAACGAACTCAATGCTGTTTTAAAAGCTTTGTATTAAAGTAGTCAACTACGTTAAGAACAGTGCATTAAATACTCGACTGTTTAAAATTCTGTGTGAAGATTTAGGAAGTGATCACAAAACGCTGCTATTTCATACAGAAGTACGATGGATATCAAAAGGCAATATGTTGGGAAGACTATTTGAACTCCGTGATGAAGTGATAACGTTTTTGGCACAGCAGAAACAAAACGAGCTTAGTGCAGAGTTCAAAAAACCCTGGAAACCAAGTGATTTTGGCCTATTTATCAGACTTTTTTGACACGTTAAATAACCTAAACTTGAGACTGCAAGGTGCAGACTCAAATATAGTAACACATCGGGATGCCATCAAGATGTACGTTGAGAGAAACTACTACAACTTTGGATACGTAAAGTGTCAATGAACCCCAGCAACTATTCAAGTTTCAGCAAAGTAGTGTCAGTCTCAGGAAGAAGTATGTTTTGAGGACGTTTTTTGAAGGACCGCTTTTGAAAAACTTGATAATTGACCATTTGAAGAACCTCAAGGAGGAGTTCAGCAGGTACTTTCCTAACTTGTCAGAGGAGTTGTACAAACTATCAACTGACCCGTTGAGTTCAGCAGGTACTTTCCTAACTTGTCAAAGGAGTTGTACAAACTATCAACTGACCCGTTCAACATGGACATACAGTTGCCTCTGCCTCATACAGTTGCAAGAGGAGGGAATAGAAATAAAAAATGACTCTGCTGCAAGATACGATTTTTGACAAAATGGACAAGCCCTCATTTTGGTTAAAGTACTTAAAAGTTTACCCCAGTGTTTCAGGGAAAGCTGTTCGGATGTACTTGCCTTTTTCAACAACATACATGTGCGAAAAAGCGTTTTTCAACTCTTGTGGGGATCAAAACCAAGTACCGCAACAAACTTGATGTCGAAAGTGACCTACGCTGTGCTTTGTCTGAAACTCAACCCAGGATCTGTCAGCTTATCCAGAACATGCAAGCGCACCCATCTCACTAAATTACATTTTATGTTTTGTTTTTGTAAGTAGGTAGGCCTATTGTTTCACCTTCCTTAAATTGAAAATGTATCTGTGTTACAATGTTAAATTTTCTATCAGTTATTATATTCGTTTTTCATGTAATACCTTGTTTTAAATTTTTCACCATACGTACAATTATTGATATGTGTAGGGGGGCGTGGGGGGTCTCCAAATAACCAGAATGGGGCGTGGTACAAAAAAGTTTGGGAACCCCTGCTTTACTATGTCGTTTGTTGCACGTTTCATTTCTAAGCTTTCAGATCTATATTTTCAATGCTTTCAGTGTCAGAATGATTCTCGACCGTATCACCAGAGAATCAGACATAATAGTTAGCATTTTACAATAAGAATAACAATCAATATAACATAGTTATAGATAACCTGATAAAAGTTAAGATGAATCTGTGATTAAAGTCTTTCTTTCAACATCCCAATAAAAATGTAGGTTAGAAGGGGTGAGAAAGTGGGGAGTAAATATTATCTGATTAACGTGTGTAAAATGTTAGCCGAGACAAAATGACAGTGCCAAAGTGTTTTTGATGTCACTCAGAATCACATATAAATAATTGAGCCCGATATATTAAACAATATCAAAAGTGACGCTAAAGGCTGAAAGTTAAACAGAATAGTTAATATGTAAAATAAAAATTGGATCGCTTTGAAAGTGCTTTCTAAGAGAAGTATAGATGTTAAATACGTTAATAATACATCTGTGTAATTAAATTTGGTTATCGAACTAATTATGCTTACTTGTATGCAAATACGTGAACATTTGTGTTTAGTAATTTAAACGGTATCCTATAAAGCGATATATTAATTCCGCGTGCATACATATTATTGGTTACAAAGGACATTTTCATAACTTACATTAATTTATATGTAATTAAAAATAGTATATAAAATATTTTAGTGAACAATATTAAAAAAAACTAATTATTAAAATATAAATTTTTATTGATGTTTTTTATATTTCTGATGGAATTGGGGTAAAGTGAGTTTATTTAAATATTTTAAAACTCCATAAAACCTCCAGTTTAAAAGTGTGTATAAGTCTAAGTAGGTGGGGGATAGGGGAATGAAATAGAAATCTGTAAAAGTTCCATGTGTGTGACTCTGCCCTCGCAACCATACCAATATTGTGTAGCAGACATACAGTATTTGTTCGGCGATTGCTAGTTCTGTTCAGCGAGGCGTAGATACAGTCTGTCAGTACAAGAGTATACACCTCGCATAACAGACCATGTGTGTGACTGCCTCGCATCCATACGAATATTGTGTAGCAGGACATACAGTATTGTTTCGGCGTTTGCGAGTTCTGTTCAGCGAGGCGTAGATACAGTCTGTCGTTACAAGAGTATACACCTCGCATAACAGACCATGTGTATGACTCTGCCTCGCATCCATACGAATATTGTGTAGCAGACATTACAGTATTGTTCGGCGATTGCTAGTTCTGTTCAGCGAGGGCGTAGATACAGTCTGTCATTACAAGAGTATACACCTCGCATAACAAACCATGTGTGTGACTCTGCCTCGCATCCATACCAATATTGTGTTGTAGACATACAGTATTGTTCTCGGTGATTGCTAGTTCTGTTGCAGCGAGGTGTAGAATTCGTCTGCCGTTCTAAAACGTTTGCTTCAAGTGTAAATCTTGTTAGAATATACTAGTAAAATCAAATTCCCCCATCTTATAAATTAAATTTAAGCATAAAATAGAGTTATTGTTTTTGTTGTCAGATTGTGCGCAATATAATCACGAGTTAAATAATATTGTACCATTTATTTACCACTATTTAGGAATATTTTTTTAATAATAATTACATAAATCCTATTGATAAATCAATATTTTAGGAAATTCCACAGGAAAATGTCCATCATTTTAATGGGGGGGGTGGGGGGGGGGGGGGGTGGGGGGGGGGGGGGGTGGGGGGGGGGGGGGGTGGGGGGGGGGGGGGGTGGGGGGGGGGGGGGGTGGGGGGGGGGATTTATTTACTATGTATTTCTCTCGTTGCAATCATCTTTACACATAAGACCATCGTACCCAGGGCCTCTTTCTACAGATCTAAATCAAGACTTCAAATAAAACAGTGTTTACTATTTTCAATAGCGATGTAGAAGTAGAGTTTCAAACAAATTTCAACTCTCTAGGTCAAATAATTCCAGATAGAAATTTGATTTCGTTAATAAGCAACTAGGCTACTTGAAGAAATATACTACACACAAAATATCTTATCGGATATTGCATCATAAATATTAAAAACAAAAAATAAAGTTAATAATATTATTTAAGACTCAAATCAAAGACTATCAATCAATCCATATATTATCTTCTCTTTGAATCAATGTAATATTTTTTTCGTTAAATGTAATAGTTTTACGGTTTCATTGTAAAAGTACATTGAAAAAATGAGTTTTTATTTAGCGTATTAATTAACTTCAATCGGAATGGGTATATCGGTAACAGAAAGGTTATTTTTCTTATTGATTTCTATCACTTTTCTGTATAAGAGTTTTATCTGCATATTCAAAGCTTCGTGTATTTCCTTTATATTATACATGTGTTTATACCATTCTTTCCACTCCGTTACGAACTCATTCTAGGACATAACCTTAAAAACCAAATAAAATGTCATTGAATGTTTATTATAACTATGGCCAGAATCCTTATCTACAGAATGCACGATATTACGTCACTATCATACCTGTTTTACAGACCATGTCGTGTTTAATTATCCCTATTAACAGTGTCAACACATACTCTTGTGACACTGCCCAATTAGCCTTAGCCACCGTGCTGCATACAAGTATACGAGATCATTATACTTTGGTGCGACCTAAATACGTTATGTGGCAACTTATGTGTATTACATGTACAGCAGCACGGTCCACTATTACAATGAACACATCTAACCGCACTCTGCTCTCGTCTGGTTTTTTTATGAGCACCAGTCAATATGGATCCTTTATGATCAGATACGATTTTTGTGTTATATTATATATAATAATTCAAAATAAAAATACGAAAAAATTTTAGCTTTGAGCTCCTTTAATTCGGTTAACGGTATGGCAAAAAAACACAACATTTCACTTCTACAAGTCTAGCCCCTTACTGTACAAACAGTGGAATATGACTCAAAAGAGGCTTTTAGCCAAAGATGACTCATAACGAGACTTCTCACTGGGATAATAACTAGGACCATTCAACATAAATCGTCAGTGATGCGCTAAATTGCGGCAACCGTATTTCCTAGGTCTGCCATCAGACGTCGCTGCGACGTGTGTGACGTGCTCTACGTACGTACTTATATTTTTCTGCACCTATAGCTTCATAAGTCGCCATTTTGGTTTACTGGTATTAGAAAAGGTACCTACACGAAATTGGTGTTACATATCCTCACTACCAACCTGAAGACAGTATATATATTCACCAAAATTCTACCATAATTAGATTTTTCAAACTTGTTTTGAGTTTAAGTTGGGATTTCAGCCTATTTTCTTTGAACATATGTTTAAAAGGCTACGTTATTCATGGTCACAATACTCCATAATATTTGTAAGCAACAAGTGCGTAAAATATCTGGCCTAGTTGTTGTTTCCTGAAATTTAAAGTCATCACATTTATTAAGTTACTTACATTTATTAAGAAAATCCCTCTATCACTTCTTAATAGTATACTATTTTCATAAATGAATATCATATATTTGCCTAATCTGTAGAGAAGCAGCTTTCCTATTACCCGTAAATTATTAAACTGGTCCATTGGAGCAAAATATACAGTTACTAAAGTGACTGAATCATTATATAGAATATTTTAAGAAATCAAAGTACTCTGAAGTAAGCTAAATCACAACATTCTTGTATACACAATTAAAAACCCTGTTATAAATTTTAATTTACGAACGTCTTATAAAATGGTTTTCTCATTGACCTTTTAGCAATTCCGTTTTTGTTAAAAAAAAACATTAATCGTGTGTTATTATAATAGAGCAATATCCATTTAGCATTTTTTTCTAGTTCATTTATATATCTACCTTGAAATTTTAAATTAGTAAATTTCATTATTTATAGTGTCTGTTTCTGAGAACTAAGATTTATGCATCTATCGTGCTCCATCTGAAAGTACTAAGTCTGTTTTAAAGTAATATAAAGTTTGACTAAGCCTACTCTAACGTAAATCAGATTTACTCTTGATTAATTAATGCCTGCCAAAGTTTGCACAGGTATCGTCGAGCCACAGTTATTATTAGTACTGAGTGACAGTGGCAGCTCCTCTCCAGACCTGAAACTGTTGTCTATTGATTCTGTACAAGTTTAAAGAGGCTTATAAAATACCTGTTACTGAATGTGAGTTCAGATACGTATGACTGGCCGTGTATCCATTTCGTAAATCTGGTCACTAGGTCTGGCAAGTTATTTATTAAATTTATTCCAGTCGCACTTCTTCTATTTGGGAACATTCTGTTTTTCTCAAATGTGAAAACATTAGTTACTTATGCCAGTTTAAGGCCGGTTCTGTCCTTATTGGGAATTACATCAGACGAATTTTGGAAAGGCTCGATAATTGAGACAAGCAACAACATTGTTTTCGAATAGCTGTTATAAACTGCAACCTCGGCCCAAACATCGCAGATAGCCTAAAAAAAATCCCTATAAGAAATATAATTGTAGTAAATTTGTCTCGATCATTGCATATTGTGCAATCAAATTATCTGATGTATTGTAATGAGAACTGTAATAACCGTTGCCTTTAACGTCTATGTTTTTTTCAGAGAAATATGCTAAAAGGAAGTGTATGCAAAAACTTATGGCTGCAGTGAAAACATTTCCGCTCGGGGAAACTGTTAATATGAATTATATACTAAATTACTATTTAGTTTTAAGTGAATTTAAATAAGTAAGATACTGGGCTAAATTTTTGTCGTGTAGTAATTCAATGTTGTTTTTATAACTTTAACATGCCTCTATACGTATTATACTTCCTTATATAAAAATAATTTTTTTATAGTTAACAATAATATTTCTTACTCTCCTTAAGATTAATAAAACAAGGTAAGAGTACGCCACACCGCTTATTGTTGAAAGATTTTGCTAAGATTGCATGTAAAATCTCCAATCTATGCAGCTCATTTCAATATCTAGATGTCCTGCGATCAGATACACAGATATACAATCAAACAGGAAATAAATGTTTACATTCCCCTGGCAGTCAAAACATTGTATTAGCCATCAATGATGTTTAATTTCCATAGTTGAACATGTATAATCATACAACCCATTGCTGTCCATGTAGAAATGAACTTTCATGCAAAATTCATGTAGATGAAATAATTCTTGAGATTTCTTTCCACATGATACATTTAATTTAATTTTTTTTCAGAAATTTAGGTTTTATAGCAATGTTTAAAAATTTTCCGGTAAGCTAGCAAGGTTACTGCAAAGTAAGAGAACACTGAAGTCAAATATTATTACCGACTTTTAACATATACTCCACTAGTCTATTACATTTTCTTTTTACTCTATGATTAAAATTGTTACTGTCTTGTTAAAATATTATATGCATGTGAACATTTTGTTTGCAAATTATTGTTTAAGCTCGTTTGTCGTTTCCATCTTGGTTACCCATGAACCAATTTTAAAATATTTGTCGATGCTCAGCCAAATCTAATCCAGTGGACATGTAACATCATAGAACGAAGTATTCCTCATATGTAGGTGAAGCTTCATGTAAAATTCAGGTGTGTGGATCAGTTTTTTAGAATGTATTGTTCGGACAGATAGACTGACAGACATACATTAAATTGTTCCAGCCCCAAGAGTGATATGCTCGACAAATTTCTGTCGCATTTTGAAATAAACAATAACACATTTTTATTTCATTTAAGAGGTTTATCTAATGAAAAACATTGAAATAGTTACTAATATAGAAAGTACGTTTTTTAATTTATTAGTAATTACAATGATTTTTTTATTTTTGGAATAGTAGCAAATGCACGTTTTGTTTCCAGACAATCTACTGTAGAAAAGAAGCTCTTGCAGTCCTCAGAGACCCCAAGTCAGTTCCGGTAGTGATTTGTCTCGTGTTGTTTACTGTAAACAGCTGACGTGGCTCCCCTAGAGATTGTCTCCCCTGCTACACAGCACAGTGGCTGTTAGTTCTACGGACCGTCTAACCACACACGCACATACACACATTCTGTTATTAAGTAAATAAAATTAATGTTTTGATAGAATTTATTCAGATGACTTTTACGGCAATTTAAACATTTATATATTTTTAGAATCATAATCTATTAGAGCGATTAATAGGATAAAAGCTTTTTTAGATATTTTTTAATGAAACATACACAAAATTTTGCTTAAAAATAAAAATAACTAGTTATAAAAATAAAGAGAGCCCACATATGAATTGAAATTCATTTCCAGTTCATAAATAATGATATCAAATGTTTGCTAAGGATATCTTTAGTAAAATATAAAAACATCGTTCAGTCGACCGCTAAACGACCATTGATTACGCAGACCCTGCTGCGGTAAGTTAGAGAAGGCAGTGAACTTAGCAACGCCGGCGGTGATTCCATCCCCTCAATTTGGCCTGTGCGAGAGAGAAATAATTAATGAGGTATGAGAAACTTGTAATTTTAGGCAACGTGTACTTTTATATGAAAACTGCAGTACCCCAATAACAAATAGGAGTACGCCATACCAATGTTCGCGTAACAGCCTTTTCTGAGGTTCAATGACAAATTTCAAGTTTATAACTAAATAAAATATATTTTATATATAGAACAACAGACAATCATACGAAAAATAAATTTTTACAATCTACGGCAAACATAAGAGAAATTGTGTCAGCCTACTGAGTGACAGGCTTCAAAAAGCTCAACCATGGGAGGAAATGTACAATCCTAGAATTCATTCGAGACTACAGATCAAATCTTTCTCGATATACATTGCCACAAGATACATTCAAATTATTAGTAATCAAATTTGGTTTTATATCAGTGTTTAAATAAGAAAATGATACACACTAATTCACCATAAAAGTATGTTAGGCTATATATGTTAATAGATCACATTTTAAAATCTCATATGAGTGTATTGTGTTTATTTACACTTTTATTTATTCTGCTACTTTCACGATGCCATCATAATTACCAGTGAAAAGTATTCACTAAAGCTCAGCCATTTCCATGCCCTATCATCAATTTCAGAGATCTTCACTTAGGAATGAGGCTTGAAGTCTACAGGTTAGTTCTTTTTGGGATGTCGTGTAGATATACGAACAGACAGACAGCCAGAAATGAATTTTTCCAGCCCCTCTAGTGATAGGCTGCGCTAACGTTCAGCCAATAAGCACCAAGCCTACTTAAAACTATCACTCTCCGGGACATGTCGATTTAAAGTTTGGGCACATATCTCTAATAACTTAGTATATAAAATGTAGATCATGTTCTTTACAATGACAATGACCACAACTTAGCGTTTTCTGTGACTGGGATCTGTCCCTGGAAATAACGATCTGAATCATTAACTCGCTTGCAAACTCTTAAAAATGAAACAATCGATTTGTGTCCAATTATCGAAAGTAGGACATAAACTACAACCTATGCACTAAATGTAGAGTTAAAGAATAAAATTAACATGTATCATTGTACGTTTTTGTAGGCTTCATGTCGTTCAGCCAATTACCACTGGGTTTGTTTGGATTGGTTTGACTTTCTATCGAGTTTTTAATTAAAACCAACATGATTAAAGGAAATGTTTATTTGATTCTTAGCAACTATGTTAAGTATGAAGTCTATAACAATGCACACTTAATAAAACAGATCAATTTTAACAATTTATCCCACTGAATCCACTGAATACCAATTTAGCATGAGTAGACCTCATGAACTCTATAAAAAAACATGTGCTCTTGTCAGAGACCATTGTTTTTAGTGAGATTCTTAAAGGTTACAAGGATTGTTAAATATTATGATTTATTAGCTTCATTAGTTTTAAAATTTTCAGTTCTGTCTATGAGGGTACTAGAACGCAGCCCTAGTATCAGATGGCTAAACTTTGAAGGGTTCCTTTTCATTGTATTGTGAGGTAACATTCATTATCTGCCCTAAATTTCAAGGTGTACTATTAGTATTTCTTAATATCTGGTCATTATTGAAACAACTTCGTGTTGAATAGCTTGTGGATTTAAATAGAACAAAAAATAACGATGCATTAGACGAAACTTCGTATTGTCTGATCGCTTTAACATGAAAAGGGGGAATATATTAATAATCATTACATTGAAAAGTTTATTTTTTATACATTGAGTTAAATGGGTTACAGTCTTTAGGGAATAATTAATATGTAGGTCATATAGTTAAAAAGTTAATTTAATCATTTCTTAATATTAATTCTTAATGTGTTATACTATTGTAATTATCTATCCACATGTCTTCAACCACACAAAAGGGGCGACGCATGTTGAGACGCGACAGTTCGGTTGAGAATGTCAATCTGTACAAGAATCTGTACAATGTGGGACAGAAAGCGCTCTCTAAATAACGACAAGTTCTGGACGACAGTTGTAACCAGACGTTGATTTATCTACAGAACTAGTTTTACACGTTTTAGTCTGTAACTGATGACACTTTGTAAGGAGATAGTTTTTTCTACACTATTTGCAGTTGGATAGTTGAGACCATAATATTCCAATTAAGGAGTTCATGATTTTACATTTGTATTATACTATTTTAATACAATCTTTATCAACGTTATCATGGTAAAAGTTCACTTCGCTATTGGATTCAAACACGTATACTATTTGAGTGTATAGAAACAAATACAATTTTATGAAGCAAACAAAACTATGGGAACACCTTCGTATATAATTTAAAACAGCGTCACAATCGTTGCGTTCTAAGTGTACAAAAACACATGTAAGTAAACAAAGACCTTCTCTTCTGGCGTATTTAATTAACTGAAATCCTCTGTTGATTCCAGAGCAAACAAAACTACTGAAAGCTCTTTTTACTGTGAACGTAAATAAATCAAAACCTGTAGATATATATTATTAAAAATGTCTATAATTTTAGTTGGTATGTCATATCATATTATGGCTGTTTTCGTTGATT
The DNA here is from genome assembly GCF_021130785.1 of Homalodisca vitripennis. NCBI lineage: Eukaryota > Metazoa > Arthropoda > Insecta > Hemiptera > Cicadellidae > Homalodisca > Homalodisca vitripennis. Next base: position 152,707,151 of record NC_060207.1, on the reverse strand, counting down.
CCTTAAACATCCGTTGAAAGATATTGAACATTTGTTGCCTCCACAAAATCATGTCAAACTAATTAAAGCTGAAAATATCTAACCATTCCACTTCTTCACTAACCCAAATAGGATAATACTAATTTCATTACCAAAATTTCATCTTCTGATACTTCTATGTTTCTATGCTCCCATAAATGTATAGTTGTTTTAAAGGTCATAAAATAAAACAAAAATAAGACATAAAAATTTGTATGTATATTTTTTTTGTTTCTGTGTATAAACAATTAAAATTACATTACAGTACTACACGTACACTTACACGTAAAATATTTACATGCAAACTTAACACAATAACATCACGCAAGGGCATTCTGATAACATTTTAAAACAATTTTTAGCCGTTTCCCTGTCAATTTATGAGTAGTTTTGGAAAATATTGAAATTGAATTCTAAGTTTGAAAGTATATTTTAAATCCATGTTAAGGAAGTTGTGGATATCGGTCCCAAATTGAAACAGAAACTGCTGTTATGCTGAAGTTAGGGAATAATTTAATTATATTTCTGAATGCTGATCTTGTCACACAGTTCAAAAAACTTAGGCAAAATTGTACAGTATCTTTTGTACATATGTAAATTTATATATTTTATCATTCGTTGTAATTACGTCGTTATTGCATAAACTTTAATTTAACTTTATTTATACAGTATAATTATCATTTTATTTAAGTGCAATTAATCATGAGTTGAGAAGAAAGTAAATAATTTAAATGTATAATGAACATCACTTAATTTGTGGAAAGAGCATTTGTTTTAATGCTCTTTAATACATATTAAAACAATATTTTAATACAACATGAGTTGCTTACCACAGGGACACAGCAGGTAGCATTACCGAAATTCAGTTCGTGAGGTCAAGAACCAACCGGTTATATACATTGTTAAACTTTTATCCGGCTGAGTTTGCCGGACCAAGGAACTTGGAGTGGAACGGGCCCCACGGGCGAAGTTGTTTTAGGTAAATGGTTTCTTTATTTGCCGCTCAAATGGCCCTTTTCTCTTTAAACTTGAATGCAAGTACATTAAATCCCTTTACTGTTTTTTAACGTAATATAATATAATTAGTTTACTGCATTATCTGTAGACAGTGATTTGTCAATTATAACTAAAGTCTGTTGTAATATATTGTGTTTTATGCTGAAAATACAGTTCCGCTTTATCAAACTATATATTTGTTTTTTTATACTGCAAATCATACAATCATAGTATTCATTTATTTTATTGCTTTTTATAAATACTTATCTGAAGTTAACCCTATAGTAGTATAAAGTTATACAAACACAATTACAAATCTAGGATTCTGAACAACAACCACTTGTGCTGTTGACCAGTCTAAATCGGTTCGTCACATTATTTAACTTTGTAGTGGAATACACTGTTTAAAAATATTATTTAGTTTTCGTCAGAAAGGCTGTTATAAAGGATAGGATATTGAAATTATAAATGAATGGGTTTTGATGTGGTCGGTTATTATTGGGAGATATTTGGGAAGAAGTGTGATCTAATTAAAATTATGTAACAGATAAAGATTGATTGGTTATTGAAATTTAAAAACTACTGTTTAATTTTTTTCTCTATTGTAATTTATTACTATCTTAAGTGCATCATTTATTTTATAACAACACGTATCGCAGTAGTTTTATCAACGGAGTATCGAAGTAACTGATAGAACGTAGCGAAATAGTTATCGCATAGACGGACAGACCAGACTCACAGCCTGCTCTTTCATTTTAAGACCACAAAGTCTTCTTTAGACTGGGAGGAACCCATGTTCCAAGTTGCAAGTCTCTAGATGAATATTATTCACACAGACTGGCAGACGATTGATCGTGATGATCGAGTAAATACTTTTAATGGAAGTGAGAACCTACCTATTCTTACAGTTTACAGTACTAGACGCCCTGTATTCCTACATTACAGCAGTTTGTTTTACAAATCATTTCCAATAACGTAACTTTCAAAATCAGTAGTACAATTTTACAATGTTTCCAAGTATTGATAGTTTAGATTATTGTTTTACAAAAAAGTGAGGACACCTCCTATTTAATTTCTAACTATTTCATCAAGTGAGAGGTGGTATCAGTACTTTGAACCAAGAGCTGTTAAGCCGAGAAGAGGGAGATCCCCAGAACGGCTCAAGCCCGTGTTAAGCTCTTAGACTCCTTGAAGCGGCTCAGCTCCTATCACCACCAACTGGTGATAAATATCACGTCTTCTGAGTGCTTTATTTTTTAACTCAAATATTAAATTATCTCCAAAACCTTCGTTCTAAGAAAAACAAATGTAAGTTTCAATAACTATGTTTTCAATTTGTCGTGAGATACGTTCGTAAATACTTATAGAACACTGGGAGATTCTTGTATAAATACTTTTGGTCGAATTTTAATCAATCATACCACGCGCGCGCGCACACTTTTTTTTTCTCACATGTCTCAACAGAATTAGTTGAGTTTAAAACAATAATGTTTTTCATTATTACCCTGCATATTTCACAACCTTACAAGATTAAACAAAAAAGTGGGGGAAAAATAATAATATCGAGCCAGTTTGGTGATAGGTGAAGTGGATTAATGGCAACTCGTGAAGTTATTAATAACACGGACAAGACAGAGAGCTCTGGGGGTAACTCAAGAGAGATGGATGGCGAGGCTAACTTGGCAAAACCGTTTTGGTCTTGGAGGCTTGACTAACTTGGCAGTGCCGCAGGGAGGATTCGTTCATGCCGCAGTATGTACAAAAGGATATATTTATGAAATTTGTATTGTTTGTTTTTGAAACTTTTTATCTCATTATGGATTAACATAAAACTATGTAACAGCATATGTGTACAGTTTTACTAACTAGAGAACAGCTTTGTAGTTGTTACCTCATTATTATTTTCTAGTATAGTTGTACAAATCCAACATAAAACACAATGGCTCACTTTATTACTTCATGAGAAAGTATTTTACGCAAGTGTGTTTTTGTTGTGGCCAAAGTCTATTGTCCATCGTGTTCAGTCCTCACTAAATGTTACATGCATTGTTTTACTTTAAAGAAGCAAACATATTTACTGGTAAACTTTGATCCTCAACATTTGCTTCAGATTCTTGATTTGATTTTACTCCTGATTTTTACAAATTTAATATTTTAAAATATAAAATTTAACGTCATTAGGTTGATTTGCTTATATATAATTCTTTTACATATTTTCCTTAGGCTCCTTATCTAAATTATAAAAATGAGACTGCTAATACAAGCTAAAGTACGTGAGTACTCAATTAAGTGAGTGATCCAATTCATTAGCTTGTATTCACCTAACTAAAGCATAACCAACGTGCTAAAAACCGACATCTAGAGAATATCTTGTGATCAAATACTGGACATGTAATTAGAGCAGAATTCATTTATAATTGAAAAGTTATAAAACTCAGCAGTACCTTGATATAGGCTACGTGAATAGTTGTTGCTAAAAACTCTTTTCAAATGCTACTTATTCTGTCAATAAGGCCTTTCTTCCATTAAAATCTAGAATTCACTTTTTTGTGTTTACTACATGTTTAAAAGATCACTAAAGAACGTTTAACTATGAGGATATTACGGTCCATTTTTGGTGATCATAGTTTATAAATTAAAAACTTATTTCACAAATGGTAATGCGTTTATATTTGAAAGCGCTCATAGCAAACATGATAACATTAGCAATTCCACGACCTCAACACTTTCAGAGTACCAATAAAAGAATCATTGGAGTAGGAACGTCACCCCGGGGACCTGTTGGGTTCTAAGTGCTACTTAACCCTACAGCAGATAAGGGTTGGAGCAATATTTACAAAGATTACTATTTTTTATAAACTACAGAATATGTTATATCGTGATGGACTTTTATTGGTTTCTCAATACTTATTTATCGGATTATAATAATTTCCTGGATTGTAACTGAAGTACCAAAAACATATTTTTTTAGTTTCTCTTCCTAATATAATCTTAAAAATAAAAATGAGTTACTACATACAGTATGTTACTAATCACTAATCTTGAGAACGAGAGGACCAATTCAACTAAATTTTTCTAATATTCAACCGATTCTAAGGAAGGTGTTAATGAGGAGAAAATCTAAATAGTTTCCCAGAATATTTTAGAATTCGAAAAAAATAATATTTTACATGAGGTTTACTCACAGTAAACAGCTGTTGGGTACTCTCACCCGAAAGACGTCAAAAGGCAGAAACGGTTGTTTACATTTAAATAATTTTAGAAAATATTAAATATGCTTGGTTAGTAATGTAATGCAAATTTATAAGATGAATTAAAATTTTTACAAGATTGCACAAGTGACGAATTTAAACCAACTGTAGCATTGGAAATAGTGTTTAAATACTATTATAAACCCTCCTTAATGATAATAAAACTGTAAATATTTTAATATAATCTACGGGAAACTTATGTAAGCTTCTTTGACATTCTATATGACAAATTTAATGTGGTTTATGAAAAACAGGGTGTAGACACAAACACGCCTGAACGAGTCATTCGTTTCTAGATTACAAAAAGAATCAAACTTCTATTCTATCTAAAACGTATTAAAAATTATTATTTTGAAATTTTTGATAAATTGGGATAATTTTAACCTTCTGTTTTTTTATTATACCAAAACAGTCAATGTTTCTTGCGCATAATGCAACATTTAAAGTCTACAAGTCGATATGTTCTTGATATATATATATACTCATAACTGAGGTTTCTTTAACGCTCATCAAAATATCATATAAAACATCATACCACTCCCAGTTGACAGCGATATAATGCGCAAGTATCGGGGATACGAGATCTTCCTCCTCTCGCCTTACCAAACACACCCCTGCGTGTCAGAGTCGCCTTATCTACCTAATCGTTAAGGGTGTTATAATGTAAAGCAAAAATGTATTTCTTGAAGTAGAAGTAGGTCTAATCAACAACCGCCAAGAAAATGTGAACTGTTACGTATTTTGTTATAATATTATTAAGGAATCAAAAAAATTCGTACAAATTAACTCAAGTAGTATAACAGTACTGAAATGGTAATATTTTATTATGGTAAACACAGTAACATTACATATAGATTTTACCAATAAATACAAGTCAAAGGAAGCTAAATTGGTTGAAATCGGGTATAAAAATGTTCAATATGATCCACGTTCAGTTTGAGTCAACACTGGTACCGTTCTTGTAGGCTTTGCATCATCTTTATGAATAGGGGTTGTTCCATTCTCCTAATACACATGTTTTTTCTTTGAGTTGAACGTAGTTAGCACCCTGTTAGCAAAAACTAACCTCAAATAAGAAAGAAGTAATTAACACGAAGCCGTGGCAACAATCGACAATTGAATCAGCTGATCGAGAAGGCTGATTCAATAGAGACAGCTGAGTTTTATAGAGACAGCTGATTCAGTTTCAGTACTGTTTATTATGGCTAATACTGTAATACTCAGTTTATACGAGAAGAATAAACGCAACTCTAGTTATAAACCTGATAGAAACTAAGAAGCATACATGGTCACAATATTCATAGGTGATTTAGAACCCCAAAGAGTTTGAAGTGGGAGGCGTTGTACACAAGTAGAATGAAAGTCATCTGATAGCAATATCGACAGACAATAGGTGGTAGTGTATTTGGTAGTAGTGAGAATCTCAGATAGATAAAATTCAACCCATTCCTTTAATAAATATCCAACAATGACGTTTAAGAGGCTTGATGATAACACAGAATGCTTTATAATAATACGCCATATAATTAACTGTATTACATTGAACATGGATCTCAGGCAAAGGTTGTTATTGAATAGATTAAACCTACACCTGTGTAATTACACATGGTCAACAAACTAATTATGCTTACTTCTATGTAAATAAACGAATATTTGTGTTTAGTAATTCAATGACGTGCTATAAAGCGCTAATTTATTTCAACGCCCACTAATATTAATGATCACAAATTATTACATTATCCCTATATGTGTATTCATAAATTAATCAAGCACTTTTGATCTAACATAACACAACATTAAAGCTATTGTTTTAAGTGTAACGTAACATGTAAACCTTGGTGTACAAAAGGATTATTCAACTTTGAGTCGAGATTAACTTCTAAATTGTAAATTTTCCAACATTAGATTGGATTGCGTATATTTCTAAGTATGCAATGCACTGTAATCACTCCTTAGTAGTTTTATAAAACTTCACAATTTTTATAGATACTCAATATTCCAAATATTCATAAATATTCTGAAGATTGTGTTTGATGACACCATGAATACAAATATATCTTTAGTTAAATATAAACAGAACTCCAGGTGATGGTGGCAATATCTTGAGTTATGAACAAGAAACCGGAGTTAGTTGAGGTAATGTCCTCAGTAACTAGATCCTCTTCACTGGAAAGCAGTTTTTCTTTTATATAAAGAGTTTTTTATCAAATGTAAAAAAGTTATACTCTGTTACTTGGTAGTAATAAAAACAAGGATCCATGTCAGGAATGCAACAAGCTTAGAGCAAAAAGCTACACAAGTATGGTGTAAAAGTAATTATTATTTTAAGTAAATAATCAAATTAGATGAACTAGAGGTTTTTTACAATTTTAATACATATTAAATAAAGAAAATGTTTATCATATTTGAAATCCAACTCGAGTATACAAACTAACAAACAGTATCACAACAGTTTATGGTCTTTATGCATTGAATTGTTAATTAGAAATATGTTTTAGCAGTCTAATGTCCACTTGTGATAAGTTTTAATTTTAAATACAATCTGGTACTTTACCTTGTCAAAACAGTTCGAAATCTTGTAGGATTCCACTGCATGTTTCGGAACTAAAGTTCAATCATCAGTTGGTATAAAAAATAAAACTGCACCACATAGGATTGTCAATGTTTAAAACAAGTAAAATATCATTCTCACACACACGCGCGCGCGCGCACGCACACACACAGCAATACAATAATAAGGATATATGACACGCACATCACGACAGTAGGCCTACCGTGCACACACATCAAAACTAGGCAGAGAGTTGACTGTTTGAAATGTACAGCTGCTACGGCACTCCTCGTCTTAGTGCGTTCTTATCTGTTGGTGTATCAGTTGATGATAAGATGTACTGTCCGAGAATATTGTTAAAGATACAATTCGAACTAAACTGAAGTTTCTTGTTTAAAATACTACAGTTTGACCTTTGTGGTTTGAAATGTCTATAAATTTAATATTTTTCGAGGTATCGTGTTTATGACCTTTCTTGCAAATATGTAAAATTTCCAAACTGCCAATAATTTTCCCCCATGTCGTTAATGTTGTCAATAAGATGCTGGGCAAAATACAATTATTTTAGTTTATTAATCTGCGAAAAACTTTACATTTTAAGCGTTCTTTTATGTGTATTTTATTTTTACAATTTTAAACTTTGACAACCCCAATGTGGAGCATTTTTAATATGTAGATAAAACAATCCACCTTTTGATGGAACTTTTGTTCATAAATATGTGGTGGAAACCTAATACACTTGGAACTGTTTTAACAATGTAGATTACCATATTTTAGTTAGTTATACGGTTTCAGAGCTATCGATCATGAGGTTTTATTAATTTGACACGTTTGAAGATATAAATTTAAATACATCTTCACGACATTGTGCATTATTTTATCCGAATACTCGTTTGTGAATAATATCGATAAAAATTGTTAATTTTGCATAAGAGGCAGAAAGAAATCCTTAATCACTCTGTGATATTTACAGTGCAACGACGAAAAATTTTGAAGAATATCCCACAGGGAGAAATCGATAGAGCCGTTCGAGAAGTGTGAGCGATTTCAGGCTTTGAGAGTAGAGACAGACACAGTACGTCTAAAAGCGATAATAATCTCATAATCTTCTAATTATCTAATAACTAATAATCTAACGGTCCTTTGCATAAACATATCAGGAAAAATTTCAACAATAAAATTTTATTTTATTTTACTTTTATCAATAATATAATTTTATTTGACTAGTTGAATATTACTTTATTCTGACCTTTTACTCGTATTTGTTCTGGTGCGAAAACCACCACCAACAACAATTTTTCGTAGGCTAATTTAGTAAAGTCTGGTGTGAAAGAAATATTACTTTGAACTTTAGCTTAGAAATGGTTATATGGGCCGGATAAGTGATTTTAAGTTACAATTTTGAGGTAATAAACTTCAGTTCGGTATTTGATTTTTAAGGAGAGTTATTTATTTAATGAAAATTGTTACCGGGCAAAGCTAGTAGTTTTTAAGCGTATGGCTGCGTCAATATCCTTATGAGAATTAACATATTTATTTAACTGTCAAATGGAACTTTATGTCTGGAATTATTACTGAAATTTAAATCATTTGTATTCATTACGGTAAGCAGTGCTTTTATTTCATATAATTATAGGCGTTTACTCTACTCTGAAGTTTAATTATAGTTATAAACAAACAAACCAAAATTCTTATCTATAGTTACTACATACCATTAAATAGTAGATCAAATTCTCAGCTTCAGACTGTATCCCACTTGATAGCCACATTTATGACATAGTAATAAGGTTTTAATTTATTTAATTAAACTATTTATGACTATGGTTTGGGGTTAAACAGATTTATAATGAATTGTTTTTAACTTTTCATTTAGTTACCTCATACTAGACAAAAACAGATTTTAAATGCATTGACTAAATAACAACTTCCATTGATACCACATCCATCTTGAATATTCAACCGTAATTCAATATTGATTGTAGTTAATAGAGTAAACAGGCCAGCAGACCGGACCGACCTTGATTAACTCCCTTGTCAGGTCAATTGATCGTTAGCACTTGCTCTTTAAATATCGGGTGTTAGGGTGCTCAGGTTACTAAACAGCATTATACTCGATTGTACCAATTTAATGATTAATAATTAATAAATTAATACTCAATGAAAGCATTTCAATAAGTGGGTCTTACGTTGCCTGTTGACCATTCAATAAACTAGTATAGGTTTGCGTACTTTAAGTGATGTAAAGTTAATTTCGTTTCTGAAACATAACGTTTATTTTTACAGAGTCATTTTTATCATTTAAAACCATGTGTGCTAGTAGGAATCTCAACCAATGTCGTAAAACATTGTAGAAACCAAAAGACTAATCTTATATTATAAAACAATACATTAACATTGACTGACATTCTTAACAAATAATCCACATACAATCCTTAACAAATGGACTAATGGTCCACACTCCTTAAACCCCCATTAAACACACTCCTTCAAACACAGTCTATTTCTTCTTAAGGAAACTTTCCTAGTACTCTTGATACTGATTTGGCACTTAATCAAAACAATAGCTATTGACTTACGCTTGAACCTCCTTTTCAGAATCTAAAGATGCACATCTGGCAAAGGAAGTACAGCAAGGTGGTGGGACAATATACCCACACTATTTCAGTCTATTAACAAGCGTTTAACACTCTCAATATGACACGAGTTATTTACCGACTTTAGAACAGTTGGAGTAGTAGTCGTTGTGTGCGCCCGTCGCAGCCAATGTGTTAAAGAATTACCGCAGTGTAGTACATATGAACACCATACATATTTGGAAGGCATGTCAAATTCAATATAACGTATAGTTACTACAGTAAATAATCGAACTCAAAGAGAGTTGTTGAATACAAATAATATATTTCGTCGCTTGCAAGAGCCAGTGGCCGCTCGGTTAAGGCTTCGTGCGTTGGACATGAGTCAGAGGGAAGAAGAATGAAACCCTACCAGCCTAACATGATAGTAGTATTTAAATTAATCCTGGTTAGGTAGTGGTATATATTTTCAAATACATAATGATTTAATATTTATGAATTATCAACTATTAATCCGTTCATCATCCAATTAAACTCACAATGATAACAGTCTTACAAACTTTATTACATGTCCCTTTTATTAATTTCATTGCATCTCAAATCCATAGTTTTAATAACATTTGAGTAAATATTTAAACTATATATTATATTTTCAATTTAATATAAAGGGTTAGTCTCTGTGACATCACACTTCAGAAACATTACCGACTGAGCAGCTCATGTGATTAAACTAGAACAAGTGCGAGGCGGGGAAACAGTTTACAGCAGGTGGGGATAAACAGCCTCTTATCCTGCCAGTAAATATCGCCTGGGGACATAACTCGACAGAAATCTTTAGTATCTATACAACGTACGTATCTCGCATCTAAAGTGGAGGTTCTCGTGCTGACTCGTGTACTTGAGCTGTGACTAATTTGTTTTATCTTAACAGTCAATCGTTGAGTGACCCACAGCCTTTGATAATGTTTTAGCGTCCTAGATATATTTCAGAAACACATGCTAATACCATTTCCATTTTAACTGAGGACAAAGTACAATTCCTTCAAATTAGTTATCAAACGAGTTGCAGGCCATCCACAAATAATATAATATACTGATGGAAGCCAGGCATTATCCTGTCGGATAGTTGTTTTTAACATTTTATTCCCACTACAGTATTTTTAGTCAAAAGGAACACAGCAAGACTGTAAGAGTAATGTATGCAAGTACTCCATTTACTGTTTGTCGGTACGAAGTAAACATGTTGTACACTATTTTGGAGTTACATGGCTTGAAATATTCTCACATTTTGAAATGTTCTCGCTTTCTTCACATTTTGAGTTTCACGTCTCCCTTCAATGACGGTTTGAAGTATTCCCGCTGTTTTAAAATCTGAACGTATTCTCGCCTTCATTATATTTCGACCATATTTGAAATTATAAACAGATTATGTCATTATATACATAATATTGTGTTATATATCATACGGTAATATATGCAGTGTTCGAAAATGGTTACTATGTGACAGCATTTAAAATCATACACCATTATTGTAGTACGTACAACATGACAGTACATCCAGACTCTGTGAGTGTGATGGACACTGTTTAACTAAAGTAATATTTGTTCTGAAGTTAATCACAGATTGAGCCTGTTTGATGTTTGCATCTATCAGCCTTTGACTTACACCTAAATTTAAACTATTTGGGTAAAATATAATCATGATATGTAAATATTTCACTGTTCAGCTAAATTATGTGATAATTTATTTTTTCATTCACCATTTATTATGCATGAATTCATTTTACTTTTTCATAACACCAAAACGTAGTTTCAGGAAGTTTTGAATAAGTGAAAATTGTCACATTTCTAAATACAAAATTTATTCTTCAAATAAAAACTTTCAGATTCCAAATTTTTAATTATCAATACTTGCATCTTGCAAAATGAGATATAATCGCAGGGAAATATACAATTGTAGAGTAAATCCTGAAAATGTACGTAATCAGACAGCGCTGTAAAAATGCTGTGATCATATTTATATGGTATTTAGCTTGATCCAATATAATTTTCGCGACATTTATTTACTCTTTGTTGAAACTAAGATTATCTGACCTTTATATATTATATTATTTATAAATCAACTCATATAATTTGGTTTATATAACACAGTTACAACATTATTAGTTCGAATTAACTCACTGTAAATGCTTTTCATATGTACAAATCAATATATTAACACTTACAATTTCCATATAGTGTTATTACATTATTATTCACTAAAATGTACCAATTACGAGTATACTTCCGTTGAGTTGCCACATTTTTAAATCCCATTTTTCTTTAGAATTTAACAAATTTGGCCTTTATTATGTATGTATTATTGTTTTAGAAACAAGATTTTTTTTATACTTAAATTCATGCGCATGCAAATATCGTACTTTGGGCACGGAAACACCCAATGACCGGAATGTGTTTCATACATACTTGTTAATTATAATATTAACATAATAGCTTCTAGGTTTTATGCTAAGCATACTCTTCAGCACTGTAATAAATAAAGCTATATTTTAAATAACTGACAGAATAACCTTTTTCAACTGAGAATTTAACATTAATATTTTTATTTTAAAATGCAATACTTTTATCCATTGGGAAATTAGATTCTTTTTTGAGGTTTTATAACATATTTAGGCCTTCATACTAGTAAAATACACGTGTTAATTGAACAAAATCATATCTTCAACAAACTCAAAACTTTAATGAGTATTTATGTTGCTTGTCAATAAATTTTAGTTTGTGTTTCAAAGAAAGTTATATTTACTTCATATTCACCGTTTACAGAATATTAATGATTAATGTGTGTCAAATAACAAAAATAAAAAAACACACGGTTAATTTTCATTTTTCATTCGGCTAGCCTTTGCTCCTTTGTATATTTATTTAATACGTGATTTTTTAATCACATTTCGGATAACACAAAAGCAGAGGTCACACATTAAAGAATATAACCACAGTATTTTATCTCAGAAAGATGCTAAAAGTGGGTAATTGAATCACAAATACTACCGTGATATCGCGTAAGTCACGTGTCACAGCCAGGTGTCGGCCATCTCCACAGTGGCACATAATCCACACATAACCCGCTTCTGCTCCACTAACATATTCATAGCTTACTTACTATACACTGTCGCATTAAACAAAATTTAAAATTTAAACCAAAACTCGGTATCTTAATATATCATATAAACAGACATTTTTAATAAAATATGTATGGTAAAAATTATTATTATACTCCTCTGTCTACATGGACGTTGTGTTGTGTTTAACGTCATTACATACAATACTGCAGAATACCCGGATTAGTACTTCTACTGTGAAATTAGTAGCGAAATAAATGCAATTATATTGATATTTGTAATATTGTGTAGTGTTTATTTTACATACAAGTTTTAGTTCATCAACACTAGAAACAGGGCACTAATATTATTAAAGTTTATAATAGGCAGGAAATACTTCTACAAAGTTCAATAGTCTATATTTGTACACGTCTCTTTCTATAACAAAGATGTGACTATAAACTGTTAACTTACTGGAGTTTTGTATGAAATACATTTTAAATTACACTACTCCAATATACAATTACCACAGGCTCCGAATGTAAATTATTTTTTATATTATTTGTAACTGTACGTCTTAAACAATTTCTACGCTATGAATTTTTACTTAAAACATTCTGTGTACAAATACATACATAAAACATATTATGTACAAAACATCAATTTCCACTCTTTCTAAATGGAAGTTGGAATATTTTAACTTCCATATTAAAACACTCTAGTTAGACTGAGTGTCAAAATGCGTGAAGTATTTCCGTATTCTGTCATCACTGTACAATTTGGAATTATAACTTTCCGCTTCATCCACAGAAAACTCTCCAGGTCTAGAGCAGAGATAGTCAATATACATCTAGACAGTCAATCTACATCTAGCTAGTCAATCGAGCTCGTATGATAAACATCGCTCTCGGTGGTACTGGGAGGAAATTTTGCACCATAACGGACAATCGTTCTTCTAATGGAAGCCATGGTTCAATTTTACACGGGGAGTAGTTATTATACATTTTTATTGTCAGTCAACCTACTCTCCTAGTAATTTTCTTCTTAGTAATCTTAACAAGGGTCTGAATAATATTATTACGAAGTCAAAATACTTTTCTGATTATCTGATTCTTCTTCCTTAACATCCTAGTCATATGTTCTAAAGTGCATCGTTTTCTATATCTCTATATGTTTTTGTTTTTTTAGGAAAATCCATAACTCTGAATTTTTCTAAACTGTAGCGTTTTAATTTGGCATAATTATTTATGGTTCAATTATATCACACAATATTTATTCCGTTCAAATTTTCGACTAACTAGAGCATTAAAAATTTTCATTCTCAATTTCGTATACGATATCAAAATATCATAAATATGCTGCTTGAATCAGTATTATTGGAACCTCCCACACGTAGGCAAATGCCCTGCGAATGAAGGTGGTAAGCCTACTAGACATATATAATGTGACTAGTTTTACACCTTTTATCAGCCAGAAATCAATAAATAATGCAGATGGCGCTGTTCTGAACTGACGAAGTTTAGGATTCAACCAGTCACTGACAGATAAGACGCCTACCTTCCTTAATAATTAATTATTTACCATCGCCTACATCCTGTGGGGTACCGGTACCAGTTCATAATGCATCTTAGTTATCTTTTATTAGAACTATGCCTTACAATCAATTATGGTATTTAGGATAATCATTTCGGGAATTAAACGATTTAAATGAATTTAACGGTACGAAAAGATTTAAATGTTAACATCATTCAACAAAAGGGCTAATCTTTGTTACAACTGCTGAAGATAAATGTATGAAACGTTTTAAAATTACGTGTTTCAAAATTTATTCTGTCAAGAGACCGAGACATACCGGATATGAGAGTACGGTAAATCTCCCAAACTGAGAGACACAGGACGGTATTTTATGAACAGTTATCGTCTCTGGCAGGTGTCAACGTAACTTATTTAACAGATTACTTAATTCCATTTAAAATGCTCTAATGGCCAAGGTACTAAAATTCGGTTGAACTTTTTACTGTCTGGGCCATTATAATGCTGGCGAATTTACCATATAATTGGGGAATCACTCGATTCAAAAACAAACACTAACTTGGCAATGAGGAATTGTAGTAATATATGAATGCAAAAATGTAATGCTTGAATACTTGTCTTGTAAGTGTCAAATTTTATATCTTGCGTTTCAGTTAAAAATTACTGAATTATTTTAGAAGGAATTATCGTAATAGTATAGCTCTATTTCTATTACTATAAACAAATGTTTACATTGACACTGAAAATAAAATTTGTAAATAACAAAATCATTACCAATTCAATATATTTGCTATATTAAAATCATAAATCTAATTAACACTTAGAAAAAACAAATTTCCTTAATTGCATAACTTTAAAGTATTTTGATTATTAATACGATTATAACAACATCAAGCTGCATTTTAAATTTGATAATGTACTTTTTAAGACGAATTATGTGTTCCTTTTATGCCATATTCTGTGGATGAGGCTAACTACTCCAAAATTAGTAAGGCATAGGTCCAAATTTCTTATAAGCTAAGTGTACATTCGTTGGTGTTACAACACAATATTTTTTCGAACAAGGCTAATATAAATTTACATTATTAAGGAGCAGTCGCCAAATTAAATAAATTGTGTGGCACTAAATCACATAAAATACGTTTCGACGCTCATTTAATTCAACGATATAACGCTGGCGGCGCGCCGGTCATTCCGTTCCAACTGCATTGTCCTCACATGTTACGCTACGACTATACGTGGACTAAAGAGTTGACATTAAACAAATCTGTCTTCTTTAATATACAGAGTGTTTCAATACAATGTCTTCGGTAACATTTTGGTTATGTGTTCTTTGTGTTTAAAGCTAACAACAAATTTTGTATACAAATGGGTTAGAAATTTGTATTTTAGTGTCTATGTTTCTATATGTGTTTTTAAAATGTTTTTATTTCAGAAACCGGCAAATATAAAAAATCTAATTTGGTATATTAATTATTTTTTGAGTCTGAAATCAAGAGCAAAATTCATAATATATTATCTATTATATCACGTGTTTAGAAGGCAGTCGGTCGAACATTTTACTGATTAATTCCATACAAACTAATAAGACGATGAACATTTTTAAAAAACTAATAAAAGCTGAAATACACAAACTGTAGTGCCTAAATTATAAAATTCGATTAGTAAATAACCGATATAGTAGATGTAAGGTTTTAACTGTTATATTTTACGGATAATAATAGTTGATAAACTAAGAGTTATTGAATTTTCACAATCTTACTAGTTTTTACGGTATTATGCTTCAAAAACTTCAACCTTCCGCCATCTTGAAAATTTATATAATAATATAATATTAATTTTTCTATTCATTACGGACTGCAACAAGAATAATTGTGCAGAATTTGAATTTTTATCTTTATTTATTTCTGAAATTAAAAATAAAATCTTTAACGCACACACACACACACACACACGGAGGCAAATAGACGGTAAACTAACCATTTTTCATCAATGCTAATTTTTGTTTGTCTTGATACACCCTGTATTGTGAACACATAAAACACTATTCTTGAAGTAATTTAATGATTGTGAAAATAACCTCCAAAAAAGAGTTTTGCTTTATTAGAATTTCCAACAGCAGCCTTACACTGTACTGTACATTGTGAACCACAATATTCCTTAGCAACTACGGAAACGTATACAAAATACAATAGGAATAATCTGCTTTAATAACATTAAAATTTAGCTATGAGTTTATTTACTTTTGTTTATATGTAAGGAAGTGAAATATTAAACATATTGAAAGTTTTACTTTTATTATTAAAAACAGATGTTTATTGTAATAATCAATCACAATATATTGATGAAACCTGAAAATATGATTAGCACTTTTTTTATTTATATAATAGTATACTGATAGTATACAATTTAAGCTTCAAAAACATAGCCAAGACTTTAGAGTTTTTAACATTATTTCATATTGGCTGATCCTGTAAAAAGCCAAAAGTAGATTGTGTGAGGTCGGACGACAACTTTTCCTTATTTTTGTGAATTACAAATTATGTACTACTAGGCTAACGAGAAGCTATCTTTGCAATATTTGTGAAAAATAGCTACTATAAGGTTTGAGCAAGATATTTAATTTTTTTAAATTTCATTTTCCTTTGTTTTGAAATTAAGGAAATGAGCACAACTTAAATGTTTGTACTAATTGAGATAGTTAGTTGCATTTTCTTGATCGAAATTTGGTTAAAATTAGTATAATGACATGTGAACAGAAAACATAACATGTTTTGAAAAGCAAGAATTTATGTTTTGTTTTCTTTCAAGTCATAAAATTACTGTAATTGACATAATTTTTTTAACCAAAAAGAAAGTATTCTTTGTTATTGGAAATTGGATACCTTATAAATGAGTATAAATATATTTTCTGACAAAGCAATTATGTATACATACAATTCTCTCAGAGGTAACGGAAGAATATCCAGTAGTCCTCAGAGACCTAAAGTCAGTTCCGGCAGTGATTTGTCTCGTGTTGTTTACTGTAAACAGCTGACGCGGGCACTCTCACAAGAGACTGAGGGACTGCTTTCTGTCTCAGTATACTCGTAAGTATCTCTATCCACTTAGTACACTAACTAAGTTAGTACCTAAAGTCAGTTCCGGCAGTGATTTGTCTCGTGTTGTTTACTGAAAAACAGCTGACGCGGGCACTCTCACAAGAGACTGAGGGACTGCTTTCTGTCTCAGTATACTCGTAAGTATCTCTATCCACTTAGTACACTAACTAAGTTAGTACCTAAAGTCAGTTCCGGCAGTGATTTGTCTCGTGTTGTTTACTGTAAACAGCTGACGCGGGCACTCTCACAAGAGACTGAGGGACTGCTTTCTGTCTCAGTATACTCGTAAGTATCTCTATCCACTTAGTACACTAACTAAGTTAGTACCTAAAGTCAGTTCCGGCAGTGGTTTGTCTCGTGTTGTTTACTGTAAACAGCTGACGCGGGCACTCTCACAAGAGACTGAGGGACTGCTTTCTGTCTCAGTATACTCGTAAGTATCTCTATCCCACTTAGTACACTAACTAAGTTAGTACCTAAAGTCAGTTCCGGCAGTGATTTGTCTCGTGTTGTTTACTGTAAACAGCTGACGCGGGCACTCTCACAAGAGACTGGAGGGACTGCTTTCTGTCTCAGTATACTCGTAAGTATCTCTATCCACTTAGTACACTAACTAAGTTAGTACCTAAAGTCAGTTCCGGCAGTGATTTGTCTCGTGTTGTTTACTGTAAACAGCTGACGCGGGCACTCTCACAAGAGACTGAGGGACTGCTTTCTGCCGCAGTATACTCGTAAGTATCTCTATCCACTTAGTACACTAACTAAGTTAGTACCTAAAGTCAGTTCCGGCAGTGATTTGTCTCGTGTTGTTTACTGTAAACAGCTGACGCGGGCACTCTCACAAGAGACTGAGGGACTGCTTTCTGTCGCAGTATACTCGTAAGTATCTCTATCCACTTAGTACACTAACTAAGTTAGTACCTAAAGTCAGTTCCGGCAGTGATTTGTCTCGTGTTGTTTACTGTAAACAGCTGACGCGGGCACTCTCACAAGAGACTGAGGGACTGCTTTCTGTCTCAGTATACTCGTAAGTATCTCTATCCACTTAGTACACTAACTAAGTTAGTACCTAAAGTCAGTTCCGGCAGTGGTTTGTCTCGTGTTGTTTACTGTAAACAGCTGACGCGGGCACTCTCACGAGAGACAGAGGCTGCTTTCTGCCGCATTGTACTCGTAAATGTCTCTCTCTTCTTAGTACCTAAATTAACACGTAATTATATACATTGTAATTTCATACTAATGTGATTATTGAGAAGATTTGTTAATAAGCGATACGTGGGCCTGTGATTTATGATATTAAAATCATAGAAAACACGCAATTTAGTCCTTAACTTTAAAATATTCCTCCTTTATTTAATAGTTTAAAATGTGTACTAGTAGAAACTATTTAGGATCTGATCCAGAAGTCCTTAATTCCAAATAAGTTTACGTGAAGATTATTTCCCCCGTTACTGTTTTTGAGAAAGTCGAATGCATGTAGTGTGTGTAAAAATGTATTTACTCTACAGTCCAATATTACAATATTACAATGACAGCCTGCAAGTATTCCAAGTATTAAACAATTATATTTTTTAAACGTGTGTGTTTATATTCGTTTTAAATAGTTAACGTTTGAGAAAACCATCTTCGTCATTCAATAATAAAAAGAAACCAAAGTCAATAACAAAGTATTTCACAATTTAAGTTTTCTTTCACAAACCAACCTGATTACTTCCATATGTTCTTTCTGAAGACCATGTCGATATGTATGTATGAATGTAATAATAAATATTAGAACCAAACTAAAAATCTTTCATTATACCAAAAATAAACATTATTGCAACTTCAATTGCATAATAATTGTGCCAATTATGGTATTTCGCATACATAATATAAACAAGTATTCCAACTTCTTGCTGTTTGAGAATCATGAGTTGCATTAATGAGTAGTGACATTGTGTGTGTGCTTTTCCTATTTTCGTATTTTCGTGGTGATATTCAGGTTGTCTGATATTTCGTAGTACAGTACTTACCTATTGTCAAGTATAACTTCTAAGTGTTTGTCATCACATGTTGTTGATTGATTAATTTTTCACAACAGTTGCAAAAACGGTAAGATAAGGTAACTTTTCACTTTATGTCTTAGATTTTTACAACAACTGAAAAAGAGAAAAGATATCAGCTCACACCGTGTTTTAATTGCAATTGCAAAAAATTCATTCCTGTTTTAAATTTTTTAGTATTCTTATACTCTGGTGTTTTTAGAAATTGCAGGTTTTACATAACCGGACATTATTGCTATAATGGTTTTAACACACCACGCTCTTGCTATGACGAGAAACCAGATTAAATTTATCCCTAGGTACTAAATGTCACAGACAATTGGTTAATAATGTACCACAAGCGAATCTTCCTGGATGTGCAGTGTCACCAACCTCGCCATACATCTCTCTTGAGTTTCCCAAAGAGCTCCCTGTCTTGCATATCGTTATTAATAACTTCATGACCTGCAATTCATCCACTTTACCTTTCAAAAACTGGCTCGTATATTTACCTTCCTCCTGCTTTGATGGATATTCTGTTTCATACATTTCCCGCAAAAAATATAGAGGGTTTTATTAAACCTACACAATTTTGAAAAAATCAACAAAGAACATAACAAGCAAAGCCTGAAATTAAAATGTTCAATTATTTTTGGTATAGAAAATAAGTATATTATAGGTAATAAATAAGATATATAATAGATCTATAATAGATATATCTATAATAGATCTATAAATAAGATATATAATAAAAAATAAGTATATATAATATAGATGGTACTGAAATTAGTTACTTATTATGATAATGAAAATCATAAGTAAATAATTGTTCAAGGTTAAATCTAATAAGTAATTATTAATAATTATTATTTATTATTTTGTATAGTAATTTAATCTCGTATTTATTCTAAAAATTAGAGTTACCAATGTATGACAAGTTTAACTTTTCCAGGGCTTGGAACATTAAGGCTTTCTTTATTACACCTCTTATAAAAGTAAATATGAAATTTGTATTCTTTATTTTTCTAAAACTTTATTTTTCTTGAAAATGTGGTTTCAATGTTACTTTTCATTGCATGATTTTTTGGTGGAATCGTACACGTAGCGAGTTATTTTACGAAAGCTATTATGAATCATTATATTGTCACTGTTAATGAATGTACGGAAACATATTAAGTTTGCACGACACTTAAACGTGGGATAAATATAAGGTGCGGATTTGATTGATGCACACGAACAGGTTAATAACAACTCCCAGAAAAAAGCATTTTGCATCCTTGAAACTAAAAGAGTTCTAAGTAATGCGTTTGGTATTTACCTGCTATCGAAAAAGATATTTTTAACTAATAAAGTTTTACTACATCTTTAGTTGACACATTTGATTATATCAGTTACCAGCGTTATAAATTTCTACTGGTTCCTTTATTTTAGTTACTCGTCTTACAATTCACATTATAAAATGTCAGTTCTCTATTTGTGTTATCTATTTTCAATAATTCATAAGATTACGTTGTACGTGTAAAATTACTAATTTAAAAATATTTAATTTTAATGTTCATGTATTTTATATTGCGTAATTTAACTGGACTAAAACTTCTAATATAAATGGGTAAATTTCTATAGATTATATGCGAAAGATAGACAGATTTTTTGTCGATATTATTAATTAGTCTAGGAGTGAAGAATCCTAAATTTATTCGATTTTGCGTCGGATACTCGTGCCGAATATTGAAAAATAAATCATTTTATTATTCTTTATGTGTATTAAGAGATTTTTAATAAACAATTGTCAGATATTAAGGATACCATTGGATTTATTTAAAAAATATTATTATTATTATTTGTGTCGTTCTAGGTTTTTTTTTTCATATCATGGGTATAAAAGCCCCTTGATAAATTAGACAAGACACTGAACTTGTTAAGGTGTCCGGAGCTTAAAGAGATGCTTAAAGGGAACAATGATACAATCGGGTGAGGCGTCTTAATGATTTACGAGTGTGAGGTTCATCTCACTGTGGCTAGAAGTGTTTTAGTTATTGCTGGAATACTCTTAAAAATACGATTATTTCTACAATTTAGATAATATGTTAGTTAAACAAATGGAGTAACTTAGTTTGTAAAACTAAAATCTCCATTGGATTGACTGCAAGAATCAAATAAGTATCGAGTGAGCCACGGCTTAATATGAGTAATTATTTTTTTCTTAATCGTGTCCCATGATTGAAATTTGAGATAAGAATCCAATTATTTGGAATTTTTGACAATTTTCTCTTAATTGCCGAGTCTTAGATCATTTTTAAATTACTCTGAACCTGTTTGTGGAGGTGGCGTCAGCGCATGGATTTTAGCTTCAATTCATCCCTGTGCAGCATTTTGTCTCTTGCAGTACAGGTCCTATATTCACATTGAGAGAAATGCGTTTATTTCCCAGACCATGTCCGCTTTTGAGGAATGGCGTAAATTGAGTTATGTTCTTTGTTAGAAAATGGCATCAATATCGAAAATAACTATTCTTTATGTCTCATAAGTTCATTGTAAAGGCTAATAATAGTACTTATCGTCATCTATGACCACTTTTGGAGATGGAGAGTTCTGAAATCATTGAGTGTTGAAAATGAAATGAAATGAAAAATTGTTTATTTAAACAGGCAAAGTTAGAGCCTCATGGCCCTTTCTTACACTTAACCTGGACGCATCATTGAGTGTTAGATGGTAAGGTGTGCAGTCTCCAGTCTCCTCTTTAATAGTAAGCTAAATTAATATTTAATGTAGTAATTAAAGTAGTAGTTAATAGATTTAAAATATACATGTGTACTAAAGTAGGTAAAATCAATTCTGGCTATTTTTAAAATAATAGTAAGTTAAATTAGTAGTTTAAATAAAGTGTTAGCCTTTTTTTGTAGTCCCGGAAAAGTCACGAAATCATGCAACCACTACGGCGTCGAACATCTTTATTAACTTGATAGAAATTCGCATTTTACTCGCCACCGATTTATTAGTGATAACTAACCATTGCATCAATTATCCATATTATGCTGCTGCGTCCAGAGTTGATTAGACCCTAATGTGTCTACGCGTAGGAGGTTTAGCTGTCCGGTATCGATACTCCACACCAATGGCCTTTAAATCTCCAATGTAATCCTAAGAATCCACAAATTTGTATGTAACGAAACAAAGTTATTTTTATTACAATATTGAAACGTTATATTGACCAAAGTATAGAGAGTAAAATTGTTATCTGAAAGAAATAAACTAAGAATTTCTTTTACAGTTTAATTACTGATGTTTAGAATATCAGTAGGTGATAACTTGCCAGCATTGGACGATATTATGCTGCACAGAATGTCTGCAATCGTCACTATAAACTGAATCTCATACTCATATCACTAAAACTTGTTGAGCGAATATGAAAACTTCTCTCTTCATATAGTAAACCTAATCTATGATTCTAATTAGAATCTTAGAATCTTATTTGAAATTCAATTTATATTACATTGATTAATGTACTAAGCAAAAAAGGCAAAGTCAAGAATTATTTTTTGTTTATTCGTCTTTGGGGGGGGGGGGGGTGGGGGGGGGGGGGGGTGGGGGGGGGGGGGGGTGGGGGGGGGGGGGGGTGGGGGGGGGGGGGGGTGGGGGGGGGGGGGGGTGGGGAGGAGAGAGAGAGAGAGAGATACAAAGAAGGATGTGTTAGACCGAAGGCCTTGTTCCTAAATTCATTCTGACTCTTGTCGATAAGTTATTGGCAGGCTCCCCTGCATATAGCATGAATTTTCTTTTCTCTGTACATTTAAATCTAACTCACAGCTTTCCGTTGAGAATCGTCAGTTCCCTACACAGAGGTTTTTTTATTAAACTGATCATCATCTTCAGTCATGATAATAAATCAATTGGAGTTTTAATAAACTAAAACGTAAAAATTCAATACGTAAACGTTGTCGGAACTAAATAGCAAAGTGTGATATTATAGAGAAGTACTGTAAATTTAGTTCATAAACCAACTGAGAGCCAATCTTCCACCCTTCTTTACGTAAAGTGAGTAACCTAAGAGGAAGCATTCAGATTACGCATGCAATTTACCTAATGATAGAACCCTTTTTACTCTATGTCAATTACTGGAATTATGAAATTGATGAAATCTTAAAATCATAGATGAAATGTTGCTATCCTCCCCTGTATAATATTAGAAAATTCTTTGCAGACGTTTCGCTAGTCATGACTAGAATTGGACTATTCACCCGTTCTAAATATGTGTATATTTACAGGATGTGGGGAATGAGAGGATATTTAAGATAAATTGATTAAATGGATTGCAAGCTGTATTTAATCTGTACTCTATCTAGCTTTGTTGCTTGGCTTAGCGTCTGTCAGTTTGCTATCTTGAAATAATCGTGATTCTACAACAATTTACATGACACAGTTTGGTATGACTACTCGCCTTAAACTCAAATTTGAGTAAATTAAATGTAGTATTATTTAAAAAGGATTATGCTGAGATATTTTAATTACAAAAACAGTAAAAAAAAACATTTTGTACAGTTTGACACGACCCTTAAAAATATAAAATCTTTATTCTTCTCATATGCTAGATTTAATTTTTGAACAGTTTTTATGTGAGTGAAATTCGGCATGAAAATTCTAAACAGACGGCCATATGGAAACAATAAAAAATGTTTTGCAAGTGAACCTGAAGTACTATAAATATTCGTACTAAGACGGAACATAATATATGTTTTAGGTTTATATGTTTTTAAAGGAAGCCAAATGTTATTTTAGACTAACTCAGATAATTTAATAGTCTATACCTATAAGCTTTTAAACTATAAATAGAGTGAAGAGGCAACATAAGGGAAAATGGGACGTCTGCTAAAAAATGACAAACTGTGGAGGAATGTGGAGGAACAATGGCGTCAGAAACGTTTAAGTGACTGTGACTCTGATCGATCGATCTAACTTGTAGTGTGAGTGGTATGATGTAAGTGATCATGTCGAAACTTGACTGTAAGTTGTCCGACGTTTGTTAGAGGCTTGAAGCTACAGACACGTCTCTAGCTAACAGCCGATTGTGTATTATTTCTATTTATAATTCTGTCTACATTAAGTCTTCTACTATTATATGTCAATAAACATGATGTACATTTTTTATTATATTAAGAACTAATTAAATTAAATGAAGTCAATGAAATAAATTAAGAATAATTGTTTTATGTAGTGTTTTTAGTTAATTTTGTATAAATAATGCCACATACGATTTTGTATGTCAGTTTGTCTATGGTGTTTATCATAGTTGATATCTTAGATGCATGAAATGTGATTTTTATTTCCAATTAAATTTTTTGAATTTTTAATGTGACGAAAACTCTTGATACTGATACTCCGTGTTACTAATGTAGAAATGAAGCTTCTTGCTAAATCTGAAGTCTATATGTTATTTATTTTTTAATATACTTTGCGGAAAGACATAAAGATAGACAAACAGAAATTAAATCTTTCCAGCTTCTCGAGTGAAAGGCTTCCGTGAAGCTCAGCCAATTAAAGTTAATAAGCCTCGCACACGAAAATATAGTATTGTAAATATTATATTTAGTATAATACCAATATTACTTTCATATACAGGAAAATAATGAGTTATGATTTTCCAATCACATAGAGTTGTGTGATATTTTATAAACTTCAATGAAGTTCTTACAATTATACGAGCAATATATCAGTCAGTAACATCAGCATAGAAATATAAGAACAATAGTAAAATAAATGAAATTATATGATGTTTACACTGGCTATCCATATTGAAAATATATCATAATTATGATCATATAGTCCACCAGAAACCTAACGAGGTCATATACTTAGGACTGTGAGAATAAAAAACAACTACGTGACGTACAGTATTTAATTCTGTTTAATTTAGGAGATTTCATCTTCTTATAAAGGCTTATAAATTATAGTAAAAATAATTAGATACATGCATATGTACTTTAAAGCAGCCAATAATAAGAAGGATAAAGATTGAGCGTGATCTAGTCGGAATTCTCGCCTGGTCTACCAAAAGTTTGTTCTGTCATTTCGTTGAATTGTCGTTCGAGTTCCATATAAGTGTTTGGCTCCTATCGTATGCCCCGCTGTCATGGGGGGCGTTATCTATTATAACAACAAAATTATCTTTCAAATTAGGAATAATATTTGTTTTTACCAATTTTTAGCAATTTTCGTAATTCATATTATTGTGGTAGACTCCTGACTTCTTTCCTGATTTGAAAGTAAGCAAAGCACTATTAACAAATCCATCTTCCCCACCTGCGGAGACTATTATAAGGCGTTGTCCTTTACTTAAAGGTGTCTTCAGTCCCAGTCTAAAGTACAGCCATCAGTCCAAGCATTTGTTTTGGTATGTATAGAGTGAACATGTGTTTCATCCGTATACACTATCAGCCTTTTTTCATCTCTGTGTTTAGATAAACTTTTTAAATATTTTATCCCTAATTAACGGATGTTGAAACCTTTAGTTAAGATGTTTTTGTTGGTGGTGGATTTTTTTCCAGCAATATCCTAACTTCCGTAATATTTTGTAAGTGTCCACTTACTTCCCTTAAAATCAGTTTTCGTTTTAATACAGCCAATAAGGATTTCAATGTAGGCCGTTCTCCATGCTGTAGATGAAAATTATTTATTATTCTTCGAATAGACCCAAATCAAAATTTTTCAGATCACTTTTAATATGCCTATGTTTTTTTACCTTGTTTAGCATACTAAACGAAGTGCCTACTGGTCTTATTTGGTTTTCCTCCTTTAGAATACGTCTTAGCGTACTATATGAAATTCCAGTTGCTTGAATGACACGCTTTTGAACTCTTTTCAAATTAATAGATGTATTAGTTTCAGCTCCTCTTTTCATAAAGCGGTAACACCGCTAATTACTTCACGTGTTTAGCGTGTATAACCTTTCTATCTCCTATTTTGCTATCCAAACGACAATCCATTACAACCTTTTCTACAATGAAAACGCAATAATCACAAACTAATTAATACACAAAGGTGCATTTGCACAGGGTAGTGTTTAAGGGCGGTGCGTACACAAGGCTGCAGACCGATGTTCACCAGACACAGCACGACACGCTCAATTCACCCACTACTGTACTTTATTGCACTCCTTGACTTCTGCGCATCTCGAGGCCACCGGTCATGCTATAACTGATGCACAAAACATTTATATATATATCAGTATATATTTATTATTTCATATAACATAGTGAGGGTTAAACAACCGGCCGGTATTCTAAAACGTATTGAAGTCTAACATAGGTTTATGTGGACTACTGGGCACTTTGATAAAGCAGTTCTAACAATACATGAAAGAAACATGTTCGGTTTTAATTCTATAACGTTATGTTTGTGAGTTAATTTATACTTATTTGAATAATTCCAAACTCTATAATCAATTCTGTTCAGTAGCTTTAGGATGGCATATATATAGAAAATCGAATTATATATATATATATATATATATATATATATATATATATATATATCGACGTCAATCCCAAGCTAAACACAAACGCTGAACACAATTTGCGTTGTTATTCTTTATATAGTTTCTTATGTAAAACTTTCAAAGCGATTTCATGATACTTGACCAATACATAAGAAACCTAAGTGTGACCAATTTGGAAAGCCCTGCTTTGTTTGAAAATCGGTTCAGTAGTTTCGGAAAACATCTGTGAACTTTCATTAAAATAGGAGCATAGAAACAAGTTAAATTCTGTAAACTTCTCCTTTTTGAAGTTGGTTAAACTATATACTTTCAATGTCTGAAAAATATACATGAGAATATATATTATTGTTTTATTTTGTCTGCCAAAACTCAGTAAAAAAGTAAAAGAGATAAAAGGGATGAATATATAAATTTTAAAGTTTATAATAAGTCTAAAACTTTAACAGAAATGCTTTTTACAAAAGGTACTTGGTAGATAAACAGAATAAGTAGGTTGAAGTAAAAAGTCAGTTTTAAAGTAAATAAGAAGATATTAATTTCAAACTGCAACCGTGGTCCATGTGAACACATATATAACTTTATAGAACCGTACAGTCTATAGCCTGTAGAAACACCCATACGTGTAGACTACACAAGTTCTGTTTTACGATATCTAGGCTTTATGTTTAGTCATGCAATATCGCCGGCGCACATAAAGTTCTAGTTTATCTCAGTACATACAAACATCAGTCCATTTTACAATCAGTCATACACTAATGTTATATCTCCTTTAATGACCATATCTATAATTAGCTTTATTTTCTACATAGATGCATGCCATTATACTACTACTATAGTATTTATATTCTCACAATATTTTAAACAACAAAAAGCTCACAAAAACGTTTGTACTGACACTTTGTATGCGATTAAAAGTGACCTAACTGTTTTGGAAACAATAACAAACTGTGATAAAACGTGGTTTTTATTTTTGATCAGGAAGTTAAGTGCTATTTCATGCACTGGAATAGCCCAACTTTACCGAGAGCCAAAAAGATAGAATGAGCAAATGCAAATTTAAAGCAATGATTATGGTTCTTTTTGTATGCATTGGATCGTGTACCTTCACGGGGTTCCTGAAAGTAAAGAAATTAATCAATAGAATACCTTGATGGTACTTTTTAAACTACGTCAAAGTGTAAGAAAAACACTCCCCGAAATATGGAAGGCCAAATCATGGATTCTCCACCAAGACAATGCGGCAGCTCATTCAGCATTATCTATCAAGAGGTTCCTACCCAAGTAAAGCATCCCAGTGTTAGAAAATCTACCTTATTTACCAGATCTTGCACTATGTGACTTCTACCTGTTCCCTAACATACAATCTGAATTAAAGGGACAAGATTTGAATTTGTGGAAGGTGTAAAAGAGAAAGCGATACGGGTCTTGAAGGAATTGATAGAAGATGACTTCCAGCACTGTTTCGAACAATTGAAAATACGCATGGAGAGTTGTTTGAGATAGAAAAGGAGTGTATATTGAAAGTGACAATAAGTGATCGTGCATAAAATAACTACAACATCAGTCTCGTTATTTAATAGTCACACGTCTTAAAAAACATTTCTTAAGATTTCTAAAGGTTCTAATTTAGTAATAAGACGTATTTATTCGTTATACAATTTACTATAAATACTACTATTTTTCATCACTTCCCTTTAAAATGTTTGGTCTACTGAGGAAACTAAAAATTCCGTAAGCGGTAATCGTAAATCCATGTAATCATTGGAATCCTGGAAGTTCTGTGCGTAGTGGAAATACAAATTTCTTGAACAGGAACCTTGAGTAAAGTGAATATGCAAATTTTATTACAGTGGAACAAAAGTGCAAGGCAGGGAGGCGGTTAGGGTGGTGGCAGGATAAACAGTAGCTTATCGCAGCTATAAGCCAGGTCTGGTGACAGGTCTCCGTGAGTCGTTCATACTCAATTTCTTGAAATGAAGCTTATAGGTCACCTTTGAATGATACTTTTTTCAACATATTTAAACTAAGGCTATTATAAATTTGTAAAAAAACTTAAAAAAAAATACTCACGAGGTTAGATTTATATTTAAATATTTTCTGTTTACATTAACATATTGAGGCTTAGTATTGGTACAGTACTTATCTACTAAATATATGCCCTTTTATTGTCCGAGTGTAACCGTGGGGTGGGAAACATTTTAATTCCGTGTTCTTTCTATCCACACAATATCTCGCAATTGTGCATGAACATTTAGTTCTATATGAGCTCAATTAGATGAATGTATTATGTTTATGTGATTATAATTGGTACCCCCATGTTGATTGTTAATTCGGTTGATGGTTTCAATTAGATAAAAAAATGCTCTTTGAAAGGAAATACATAAATAAGATTTCAAAAAGGTGATCTTATTCCCATGTCCAAAACTGGACATCCTCCCATGAATTAGTAACGCGTACATTCTTGAGAATGGACTTTCAATGTTAGTCAGCTATTAGACGAACTATATATTAATTCAATAAATATTAATAAAGTGAACCAATGAGGTGTAGTACGAGTACTGTGGAAGGTCTTTAGCTATAAATTTAATTACGTAATAACTTTATTTAATAGATATAGGTATTACTTTACATTATTTTGGAGGTTGCGGATAAGTGGATTCCGTAGTAGTATGGTAATCAGATGTATCTATGTGCTCTGGATTTTACATCCACTTAACTACCGCAAGCATCTTTTCCTTGAAACAGTGCTAGTACAATCCCTAAAGGAATATTCAAAAATGATTCATATTACTAGGAAAGGCTTAAACACCTACATATAACAGCGATTCAGTTTTTAGTTTTAGTTGTATAATATGTAAATTAAAATGTTAAATAACTCGTCTAAATATTACCTCTGTACGCGGGAGCTGTGACCGCATTACAGAGCTATAACTAAATCATGACAATACACAAGCTTTCTTGTAATTAAACCTGTTGAATAATGCACTGTTTTGGTTTAATTTGATTGAAGTTTTCTGACAACACAGTTTTTGTTTGTTTACCCAAGGGAGATGAATGATTACGAGGATTGTCGATCATTGTAATGTTTATTACTTTATTGTGTAGCCTAATGCATGATATGCTGATTTTCATAATATGATTTTGTTTAGTCCGTAAAATTGTTATCAAAATATATAAAATCAGATAAAAGAATTCGTAATAATTGTTGTGTTTATTATTTAGTGTGCTATGCATAGATAATGAGTCTAATTTAGTAAAATAACATGTTGAATATAGGATTAATACAATTTAAAATAAATTTTAAACGTACGTGGTATGCATAACTAATACTGTTGAGTTATGGTTTAAAATGAATGAATGATTTTAATGATGGAATCCTGATAGTATTGCTATAGAAATAAGACAAGATGGGAGTGCCGATGTCCGAGCGGTCTAAGACGTAGGACTTTGAGTCTGAGAGATGGCGCAGGTTAGAATACTGTCTGTGACCCTTGCTCTTTTTATCAGTATCATCGCCCTTGTCTTCTAATGTATCGGCCCTCCCCCTTATTCAGTTTGATGACGTCCTCGTTACAGGCCTGTGGCTCATGAGAACGGGCAGAATAAGAGTTAAAAGAAATAGGCTTTTAATTTATGTTTATAATGTTTTGATGATGATTATGATATGATCCACAATTAAGGTAACGTGTTTTAAGATAATACAATTTGTTATGAGTCAAATCTATGTACGAGTATGTTCATGTAAACCTATGTGAGTAAGATTTATCACTGTATTTTTCTTCAGGAAAATGGATAAAATCCATTAAAAAATTACAGTCGTAATCCTCATAGTTTTTTTCGGATTTGACGTATATTTGACTCATAACAAATAATATTAACTTAAAACACGTTCCCTTGATTGTGGATCATTTCATAATCATCATAAAAAAAAAATCAAAAAATCAAATGTCGATCCCCTTTTAACTCTTATCCTGCGTGTTCTCATGGGCTACTGGCCTGTACGAGGACCTCATCAAACAGAATAACTAGAAACAAACACTAGAAATATGGAGAACAAAGCTGACACATTTCTATTTTCAGGTGCATTTGTGGGTCTAATACCATAAAACGATAGCATGTAATAATCTATTATAATGACTATATTAGTAAAACTTGAGACCCATATCATCGTGAGGAAGAAATTATCGAAGAAACTTTACAGTCGTATTATTCCGATCCCGAATTGATTTTGACAGATCAGCAATAAAATAATAGAATTTAATTTAAATATGTACAAACTTAAATTTTCTTCACCAAAACTTTATCAAGATACGACATATTGTAACAATAAAAGCCTGTCATAATTAGAAATTATTCATTTCATATTAAAATGTATATGACATCAAACACAATTTATTACAAAAATACATTTTTAAAACATTTCTATTTTATAATTTTTATTCCTGTATACTTACGACTGTTTATCGATACAAATTAAAATACTCTTAAATTAATAAATTAAAACAGAAAATAATCTTCATATAAATTGTTGCCACAACGAAAGCCAGTCACAGTTAGAAAGCAGTCGTTCAGAAACCATACTGGCTGCAAAAGCACGTAAACCTCCATTATAACGTTTATAGTGTATAAAACTGCACCAGAAAATATTAAATCTGCCATTTTCTCTTCTGTGAATGACTTTATTAAGCACTCAGATTCTTTAAACTATTTCCACACCATATTTTACAGTGTGTTAAAAATGAGATTCTTTCTTTCCACAATATTTATTGTGTTGTTTAATTTATAAGAAACCTACAAGTGTAATATTATTACTGTTACACACCAATACAAAATATGACAATGAAACTTACTTAATTGTTTATGTTCTATGCATTTAAACGTGTTCGTATGAAATTAGTCAATGATAAGAGTGGTTCTGTTAAACGCACAAATAGCTTTACAAATAACTTATGCATAGATCATGAAGTTCGTGTTTAAGAACCTTCCAGTACTCAGTTGGGTGTCTGTTCCCCGTATTTGATATGGCGGCAATTTTAGTAGCGATCTGCTAGCGAGTATGAATGTCCATATGTACCAACAAAACGGCCAATTTAAACGCCTCTCTTAACTACGAGACTGCTGCGTGCCAGCTTTACTAAAAAGTTTTAATGTATCTGCGTAAATAAAGTCCTGGTATGATATCCTAAAGCCTTTTAAACTTCTTTGCAAATCAAGGTATATGTAATTTAATAAACAAAGAATCAATACGGAAACAATAACCAGACGAGAAAGACTACTAGAGCTGCAATTAGGCCAAACATCAGTATAGAAGGTTAGTGAATAAAAGAGTAAATATTGTGGAAAAAATATTACGCAGACTTTAAGAACAGGATAAGTTTGAATCTAGTTCACGTTTTTTGACCTCGAACTGTATGTGTCTTCAGGGCCAAGAGTAAGTAACCAGAAGCTTATCCCCCTATGTAAAGGCCGAGGACATACACTTCCATGAATATACTATGAATATAGCCACCCAATGTCGAAGCTATAAACTTTAGACTATAATTGCACTTAGCCAGTTTTATGAGAACGGAAGTTATGAGGCAAAATATCCTCCTCTTGGACGTTTCCAATACTCAGAGAATGATTAAAAAAATAAAAAATATCAGACTGGTAGAGAAATCATCCACCAAATTACAGTATATGTCGAAACTCCTGTTTCATAGGTTTTCTCTTAATTAGTGTCTTAACTTGTTTGACGCCATTTATTTAAAATGCGAACAATTGTCCAACAGCCAAATAAATTGCAGGAAACAGTTGGTTATGCAACATAAGTGTTTTCTAAGCCTTTTCCCACAGTTGGGAGCCACAAGATTTGAGTAACGTGTTTTTTTTCAAATTTAATTTTATGTAATACACAGAAGTAAAAATACTTAATGTTCACTTCTTATTGTCGTGTTAATTTGACATTCTTTGGAATGGATGAATACTCCACATATTCACTCGAAGCTAACGGACAGATGATTACTCTCGAAAAGATGTTAAAACCCAAAATTATTCAAAATTAAAAATGGTTTTTTAAACCTCCTATGAGCCGTTCAGAAGCCTACCTTTCTTCGTTTTCATACATTCTACATCTTAATTCAATTTCATATTTTAGCAATCAGTTAGAATTGAATTACTGCCCAAGATTTAGATGGCTGATGTATGATAAATTTAAACTAGTTTAATAATAAGGCTTCTGTAATACAGAGACACTAAGAAAGGACATAAGCCTCTTAGAATTTTTAAATAAGATTATTAATAATAAAATTGTGATTGTAAATATTGAATTTTCGAAAATTCTTGCGGATACTATTTGCAGCACTAACTGATCATGTAATAGCGTCTTGGTGACTGAAGGATTTATTTTGTCATTGATACTTGAAAAGCATAAAATTAAAATGATTAAATCTTGTATAATATTATAAAAATATAACTGATTATTATTTTGTACAATTTACTTTATTGTAAAATGTGCTCTTAATGTTCATATTGACTGCGATATAACCAAGTATTGTTTCCAAGCTAATACTCTATTTGGTTACATACAATATTACTGAAAACGTTTTACATTTAATTTTAACCTTTGTACAATGTGGATATAATGTAACTATATTACGTTACGTTCTAATTAAATTGTCGCTCAGAAATCTCTTTACTAGTATGTTGCTGCTAATCGTGTTACGAATAAAAATATATTATTTTAATCATTGAAATATTATTTACTTAGAAGATGACCAGGAAAAGCGCTGTACATCCTCTGAATCTTGAGAATGCGGAACTGGTTTACATTCGGAGCTTCCGTGAAACGGCAGGCATTACGAACTCTGCGGTCAGTTCAGATATGTTTGCTAATAAGTATTGCCGCCATGATATACTGATTATATATTATTAGGTTATATAATCTCCTCGGCCTTACCACAACCGACTCATATATTCCAGGAATCAATCGAGTATCACATTAATCATAATTTATGAGCTTGTGTATATGCTCCTGGATAACTTATTTATTGTTCTGTATACTGTATAGTATTAATATCAAATTTACATTGAATTTAAATTGCTGTTTTTCTTTAACGTCATTGTATCACTGACACAATAGTTAATCTTAAAATAAATGCATGAATGTATTATTTCTTATGAGTATGCTTATAGTTTATTACCACGTATGTTTACAATTGTAGTTGTAGTGAACATTACTAATTCCTGTAATTTTGTGTGGATATTGTTATATATTTTTATCGTGCCTCTTTATTCTTGTAAGAGTAAGTCTTAATATTAAAAATATGTATTCATAACAGTAATATATAGAATACATTTATGTTGGGGTGTAAATTCCAGCCATTAGAAATCGTTGAGGAAAGTAGCGATACCCAAGACTCATACTTGACCATCACTAAGTAGTTTCACGAGCTAGATTAAATTAATGGAATACTAATGCATACAAATATTTATTACACATCATATGTTTAAATGAGATAAGCTACAAGTTTTAGGTTAAGCGTTTTAGGATCACTCCAGCGGCTGATAAAGTTTCACTTCTGTTTATCTGTCTTTCGCACGATGTACAGAGAACGAATTTGACTGATAGACTTGAAATTTTGCACGAGGCGTACAGTTTTACATTGGTAATGGGAAGCCATGATGCATTGAGCTCGCAGGATAACTAAATTTGTAGACAAACTGAATACAATAACATGACACTTTAACATAGTAAGTGACACAATATGTTGTCTAATGAAATGAGCTTGCACGCAATCACAGCGAAGTCTGTTACGTTGTGAGACGTACTTCCTTGTTTATTATAAAACCGACATAAAATAATGGAAATATTCTGGTTATAATAAAGGATAGAGATGGTCTTGGTGTGGGATTTATTAGTTTTAATAGTCTTTGATTTTAAGGTATAATAGTATTGCAAGTCAGTTAACTACCTGATTTCCTGTTTCCATTTCTGTTGCTTGGAAGTACAGCTACGCTTTTTACCGTCTACTTGCATGGTCTTAAACAGAGATTTAAATTTGGATTGGTATTTAGGAACAGAACCTCTAGTTGAATGTATATCTCACAGAATTTGATACATGCCTGGGAAGATCAAATTATTAAGATATAAAATGAAAAATAAATCTAATATTTCGAATAATACACAGTTACTTTAAAATAAAGACCACGTCTAGTTCCCTGGTCAAAATAGTGTAACTGAGAAACAACTTTACGGTATTATTTGGTGAATTCGTGAGTTCCTTAATAATACAAAACTGAATATTTTCGTTTCTTTAAAAACAATATTAAATGCTGAATTATTGTATTGTAAATTACTTAGGTAAAGCGGTAAATATGATAAGCTGTGTAT
The DNA here is from genome assembly GCF_021130785.1 of Homalodisca vitripennis. Lineage (NCBI taxonomy): Eukaryota > Metazoa > Arthropoda > Insecta > Hemiptera > Cicadellidae > Homalodisca > Homalodisca vitripennis. The sequence continues at coordinate 152,672,146 of NC_060207.1, read as the reverse complement.
TAGGTTTATGGATAAGATGTTGCCGCTCAGATAAACACTATTGGAACGCCGGCAGTTAGTAGGCTCAGGTGCCGCCATTACAACAGGAACTGGGAGCTGTGAGACAATCACTTTGCTTCCCTAGATTCTTTGGGTGGCGACCACTTGTGTTAATAACCAATGGATTTAGTATTGACTTCGAAATTACCAAAAATTTTAAGCTGATTTACAAGATTTTAATAATATCCAAGTAAAGTTTTAAGACAGAAGATCTGCAAATGTTTTCATCAAATTACTAAAGAGCACTGTTTTAGACAAAACAATTTTTTCAACTTAGTAAAAAGAAGATAAGGAAACCCTTTATTAAACTCAGTCCTGCAAAGATCTTTGCTCAGCTTCCTGAATGAGAAAATAAACAGGATGAGTAAGATTGGGTATAGTAGTGCCTTTTGTCGAGATCCTATGATGATTGATATCAAGGTAAGTCATGTAATCTTGGAAGAAGGGAAGTTAAATCTTTTTCAACCTCATTCAATCAAAGCGTGCAAGGAAGAACGAGGGGGACAATAATATTTCATGTTAAAAAAAAAAAAAATAAACAAACAGTTAAAACTATAAGAGAGTCCCTTCAACTCCTCCTGTCATCTGTAAACTACATATATCAACCAGCCATTTTATCCCAATATCTGAGGTTATTACTGTGTCGTTTCTGGACATAGATGTGGTCGCCCATATTTAAGTTACACATCGGTTTTTGCTGTACCTAACCTAGGTTCTGCTTGCAGGTATAAATCAGCCAGAAGTGAAACCTCCTAGGAGTACACAAAACATGTAAATGTGTTGTAACTAAATGAAAATTTCTTATGAACATGGAATAATTTTTACATAGGTAAAATTTATCACAAACCCAGTTTTATTTACTAAGTTAATGGTGTTTATCAGAACAGTTAATCATCATTTTGAAGTTATTCTTTTCGCCATGTGTGGTAATATTCTGCATTATAATATTCACTAGTAATATTTTACGAAAGGATAGATTATACAATGTTAAAATGTGTTACCGCACTGAAAAATTGAGTTTTTTGGAATAGTTTTATATATTTTGTATTGAGTAAACTCTGATAATAAACACAAAACAAATTGCACTAATGTTATATGGTGAAGTTCTGCACGAACAGTGTCTGTCTAAGATATATATCAAGAGTTTCAGGAAATATTGAAAATACATATTGTAACTATTCTGCGGCTGTATACGTTGCGGTTTGCATGCATTGATTCTCGTTTTCTGTTTATACTAACAGTTATAGTTATAACAAAAATTGTCATATTTAATTTTAAATTCTATTTTGCAAAATCTTCTCTACAAACCTACCAATAAGCTTTAATAAATAGGTTCACAATTTCCGAATTTTTTCACATACTATAATTAATTTGAAGACATGCAGCATAGAACCATTAGACTAGAAAACAAATTCTGAAGTACTAAAGTTGATACTAAAGCCATTGGTTATAAAAAGAGTGGTCGCCACCGAGAGAATCGAGCGAAGCAAAGGGATTGTCTACAGCTCTCAGTTGCACGAGTAATACAAGTTGTAATCACGGCACCTGAGCCTTACTGCCGGGTTTACAATGCCGTTTACCTCAGCGGCATCCATAAACATAATATACAACTTTACCGTAACTACCGCTGCGCCAAAACAGCTGGAAATTTAATATCAAACTATGCTAATATCTTGGGGAACTCCGTAGCTTACAACAATTTCCTATGATTCCTGAATAGAAATGATCTCGTGCCATCTACGTAAGAATTTTGAACAGTTTGTGTTTTACCTATAAGAAAAGTGGAAATTCAATGAAACTTTTGCCCCTAATTCCAAAATAGTGAAGTTTGTTTAAGAGCAGCCTATTGCTGACCATATCGAGAGACTAACTCAAATGTAATAATATAGCAAAAACATGTTTGTGATCATCCAGGACTTTTGAAACATTTAAAGTGAAATGAAACAAAGCATCTCGGTATTCTCGGTTGAAATTCCTTGGTGGAAACCAAACCGCTTGACATAAAAAGCATAAGTTAACATTAAAAACGAAAACAGGCGATCAACGTCTAGCTTTTCTAAAAGTTTCCAAAGTGTTTTTGAATATGTTAAAGTTTCTATGTCCTATTTCCATAAGCATGTACACACACACACACACACACACACACACACACACACACACACACACACACACACACACACACACACACACACACACACACGAGCGCGCGCGCGCATTACCAGATGTATGGCATTCTCCTTCACTATACCAGCAATTTCAGAAAATTTCATGAAATTTAAGTAGTAAAGGACTGTACTGTATTTTAAACAAAAACGCTCACTCACTAGAATCTCAATAACGTCTGTCTAAATTGTTATTATATATAATCAGTCGATTTGGTGAAACCTCATGGCAACTTCATGGTCATGGTGACTTGTTAATGTTGAACTTTTGTGATACATTTTCTACTGATCCCCTAAACTTGTAGAAACATACAAAATGACCGCTGCACCAAGATATGGCAAAGTAACTCTTATGTCTAGAAATCGGTTCAGCGTAGTCTGCGTGTAATTACATGAACTAATTAGCGAGTTGTCATTCTTGCCTGAGTTTGTTGTTTCTATACGGAACACCACACCACGCTTAATGAATGCCATTTCACAACACAACTGGTGAATGTAATATTTTACATGTTCGTCAGTTTTACCAAGGCCTAGTACCAAATATTCACTTCAAACTACAGTATTAACATCGAAAATAAAATAATTGATATGATAGTTAATTCATCGCAGTTATAATTCCCTATAGAAAACTATGATATTATATTATTATAATAGAAATAAGATCATACGTTGTTTACTATATAAATTTGTTCTCATAATATTGATGAAGAAATTTACTTCTTTCAAGATTTTTTTCTCTCAAGATCTTTATTCTGATGCAGTTTGTCTTTTTAGGTAGATTACATTGAAATTTACGTATTGCAGTTACTATGCAACTTCCGGGAGGTATTTTAGATTTTATCCGATAATGACACCAATAATCCAAAACCACCATACTCAGAAAATTTCTGATATATATATATATATATATATATATATATATATATATATATATATATTCAATAAGAATAGAAAAATAATGCACATACACATTATAATGCGAGCTTGTGAACACGATAGTTGTGGTCATTTAAAAATATATAGACTTAACCTAGTACAAAGGTACTAACCGCGCATCACTCTTAGCCAATGAATTGTTTCGAGATAGTGAATATATATTCTTTGCATTGAAATCAATGAGGAAAGAGAGATATTTTATTCTATATTATATTAAAATATAATTCAAACGCAACCGTAAATGAGCTTTTGCTTGGGTTTATAAACACCTCTCTAAATATTATGATTGCTAACATGAGTGTACGGTATATATATATATATATATATATATATATATATATATATATATATATAAACATTACATTTGTGTTACTAATTAGTTATAGGTCTAAGCTCATTATCAAAGTAGCGATAATCTCAAAATATAACAGATGTAATAAACAAATAAGTCTGTGACTCCGTTAGATTTCAGACTCTGGTGGCAGGCGAAAAGGAGCTGAACTCAACATTCGCATTGAATCAACCCCTTTCCATCATACATGCATTAAGTGTAGAAATCTCGGTTGTTACACTGTCCTTTAGGATCGTGTCTAAACATTCATACTGGACTCAATTTTGTGCAGCTGATGAGGCAATGAGAATACCTATTTATATAGATTACACTTAATTTTGTAGTCTAGGCGTCAAGTCTGTGACAAGGTCAGATTTCAGACCCTGCAATAAAGCGGAAGTTGAAAAGAAACTGAAATCAACGTTAGCTTGAGAGTTAAGTTGAGAGCAGTTTAAAGTTTTTGAGATATTAATAAAAACGGTGATACAAATAGATTTCGCTGATTGGAGTGAACATTGTGCAGGTAATAAACGCAGTCAAATGTTGTGATATAAAAGTATTTTAGGTCAGAAAGTCAAAATCTACTTAATAAGTTAAATTAATATTTGGTTAAATTTGCTCTACTTAAAAGTCCACTTTGTTTACCTGGCAATTCATTGCAAAAATTCTGAGGTGTACGTTAGTGTTTTTTTAGGCCGACTACTTACAAATACACTTTCCCCTCTTCATCGAAGGCAATTGTGCAAATACTGTGCTTCTTTTGACACCTAAAAGTTCCAAGCCCACCGATAGAGATAGAATTGGGTACAGATTTATTGATATCTCTGGTAATCATTTCTGACTGCAGGAAAATATTATGAAACATTTCTATCTGATAGAAAACGGCTGATTGTATTCATGTAAAAACATTATTATCTTTATTGTATGTTTAATTTCTCGGCTTTAAGATGTGGGATTTAAGAATGTATCTCGACTGTATAGCTAGAAAATCGAAGATGATACTTAGCATTTTACAATAAGAATAAATTATAACCCTAGTAATAGATAACCTGATAAAGCTAAGTAGAATCTGTGATTAAAGTTTGTCTTTCAACATCCCCAATCAAAGTGTGGGTTGCAAGGGGTAAAGAAGTAGGGAGTAAATTTTATCTGATTAAGTGTGTGAAATGTTTTAAGAGAAGAAATGACAGTTTGAAAGTGTTTTTGTGTCACTCAGAATCACATATACTCTATTAAACAATATAAAAAGTGACGTTAAAGGCTTAGTTTGAAACAGAATGGTTAATATGTATCATAAAATTGGATCGCTTTGAAAGTGGTTCTAAGTGAAGTGTGGATGTTAAATATGTTAATAATACATCTGTGTAATTAAAGTTGGTCAATGGACTAATTATGCTTACTTGTATGCAAATACGTGAACATTTGTGTTTAGCAATTGAACGGTATCCTATAAAGCGATAATTTAATTCTGCGCGCACCCATACTTTACAAAGGACTTTAACCAAATTAATTAATATTGGTTTAAAAATTGAGTATACAATATGTTAGTGAAAAATATTTAAAAGTGTATTTATAAGATTATTTTTATTGTAATTAAATTGATGGTGCAGTTGCGACAACGCTATGTGAGTTTCTTTAAATATTATATTTTAAAACTCCATGAGACCCAAATTAAAACGAGTATATGTATAAGCCTAATATAAGTTTCTCATAAGAAGATAGATATAAATTGGTGAGGAATTGCTTCTATCTAAATTCCCAGATTTTTATTTGGGAGTGAAATAGAAATTTGTATAAACTTGGTACGTGAGGTGTCGTTGAAAGTTTATTACAAGTTTTTTTGATTGATTACACAATTAAAAATGGAAGAGAGATAAATAAACATGACATAAAGCTTTGGAGAAGGGTGTTTGTGATTTAAAGAATCGTATTTTTGATTGTGTCGGAAACTGGGGGAACTTGAATTTTCTTAGTGCAATATGTAAGAACAAGCACCTGACGGGCCTGAAGGTGGGGAAAAGAAGTTCTTAACTAACCCTGCAATAATTGTATTTGTTTTATTGCACAAAACCATGTAAAAATGCCAATGATGAAACATGATTAAATTATTGAAAGGTTCTGAAAAGTTTATATCTCTGCTTAAATGTAATATTGAGAAAAAAATGTTATAATGAGTTAAACGTACTGAATTATTTGTTTGATAAAATCAACCATTCAGTGATGACGCCATTGAAGTGGTTGTGGATATAACCGTTATTTTCAGATTAACGTCACATGGTATTTTTACAAGGTCTAAATGGCTACTTTAATAATTAATGGTAAGTATTTATAGTGTTTAGCGCAAACTGTTCAAGACTGCTGATGACTGATGTAAGGGTTGAAAAGTGGTTTTGTAATACAAGAATATACTCTAACCCTCTGTTACGGGCTATCTGCAGCGAAATACAAAAAAACATCTCACTATGTAATAAAGTTTCTCATGATTCTATGTAGTAGAAACCAAAGCCTGTTTAAGTGAGGGGTAGTGGGTTATATATATCTTTTATAATAAACAGTTCTCACATAAGAGATATTTAGGCCAACCTACTGTACAGTAGCTTTTCCTGCGGCTGATATGTAAGAGAGCATCTGAATCTAGTAGCGGTATGAACCTTACTTCTGAAATTGTATTGAAATTTAATTCAATATACTTATATTTAAAACAATAAAATATTACAGCTAAAATTATTATTCTTTGATCTTAATACTAAACTGAAAGAGGACAAAAAGTGATAAACGACGGAATGTAATGGTATTGAAATTTACCGGCAAGAGTTTTATATAGATATCACGATATAATTGTAAGCTATTTATTCATTACAATATTAATTATATGTATATAACATATAGGATCTAAGTAAATTATTGTTATAGGTTTTGCTTAACTGTGTTTGTTTTATTCTAAGAAATAAATATATTAAATATCTATTCATGCATACATAAGATTTCTCAGTATTACCACGAATATAAATTCATTCTTACTTTAATACACACATAAATCTAAATGATGGTTGCAGCATCTGGGGTTGTTAACAAGAAACTGGGGGTACTTAAGATAATGTCCTTACTATCCAGATACTTCTTGCAGGATAGCAGTTTTGCTGTAATGTAATGAGAGTCTTGTATCAAACCGTACTTTACTCAGCAGTGCTAGGGGCATTTTGCTTAGAATGATTCACACCATAAGCTTCAAGTAAAGAATGCTAAGAAACGCATTTTAACTAGTTATAATTTGAGGACCATATATACTTTAATTTTATGAATGATATTTTGGGTTTAGAAGAAACTTCTAGAAAATACAAGTACCATTCAAATATATTGGGAGTGCCGATGGCCGAGTGGTCTAAGACGTTGGACTTGAGTCTGAGCTAGAGATAGCGCAGGTTCGAATCCTGTTTGTGACCGTTGCACTTTTTATCAGTACCATCGACCTTGTACTGTATCGACTCTCCCCTTTATTCTGTTTGATAAGATCTCGCACAGGCCAGTGGCCCATGAGGACGGGCAGAATAAGGCATAAAAGGAGATCGGTAGATCGGTATATTAAGTATTAATTAAATTTAAAACACATCATATATACCTTATGCAATGATTGGTTAACTCAAATATAAGGTTATAAATATCGTATTTGTGAAGTTTTCGCCATAATTTAGTGCCTAAGAGGCAGTATGATCTCTTGAAGGTTAGAGTACAGGGGAGAAGAATCACTGAGAGCTCTTTGATGGCACGCTTGGAAACCATATGCTGCAGCCCTCTGGACATCTTTACGAGGTGGATTCCGAGACCGCCACTAGCAGCAGGTTCCGGTGATAGCAACATGCCCAACTATTATATGTGCCAACAAATCTCTATAATCAGTGTTAACTAAAATTTACAAATTTCTTGTAGAAGTAGGCCCGGCGATGGTGATAGTGGGAAAGGGCTATCTGGTTAAGAGCTACTTACGGAGATGAAAGATTTTATGATAGAAATCTTGTGTAGTGGAGAGAACTGTGTGGCACCAAAGGTGGCTCGAGGCGCGGGCACGAGGCACGGTAGTATTGGGTTTCCTCCTCCAGAGGAACCATTCATTAGAACCAGAGCAAGAACTGGCTTAGTATAGTGTTCATATTATATTTGAACACTGTACCAGAAACTGGAATATTTTCATCTAAATACACTCAGTGCTTTAAGAATTATTACGTCCTTAAAAATGATCTTATAAACGCACATCCTAAATGTTTTAGTTCATATTTAAATATTATGTTATCATACTTTTCCATTGGCATCAAAACTTATGTACACACGTTTTTTAACATTAGAGTTCATTCATCATTGCTCGTTGTAAAATCTAGTTCTAAATTTACACTGAAATAATATGTACATTATAACATTAAAATATTATGGAATGTTGGAGATAAATGTGTGCCTTTTATAGTTTCTTACAAGAAACTGTTTCACTCATTCATTCTAGCACGGATCTGGAGACTGATATCTTCCAGTAATACAAATTTGCATTACTCCAATACAAATCTCAGTAAGGTAATGAATAAGTTCCATTGTATCACAAAAACTACCGTGATATCGCATAAGTCAGGACACTAAAGTGTCACGTGTCACAGCCAGGTGTCGGCCATCTCTACAGTATCACATAATCCACACATAACTCGCTTCTGCTCCATCTTCACTAACATATTCATAGCTCACTATAAATTTGTTGTGTTAAACACTTGTATAAGTGAAAATAGTAGTTTTCAGCTAAAGTGTAGCTAAAAGGGGTTTATAACTCCTGAAATATTTATCACATACTCACCGTGTTTAGTCGCGGTTAAATGGTTAAATTTTCGTTCATCTTTAATTCACAGCTGCCTTTATCTCCTTTGAAGTCTCACTTAAATGAAATATTTATTACATACTATCCATGTTTAGTGCATTATTTGGTTAACATTTTCGTACATCTTTCATCTACAGCTAGCTTGCTTTATCTTCTTTTAATTCTCAGTCGTCGCCTATTTTAGATTGCGGCATGTTCCCCTTTTATTAAGCGCACCCGCTTTATACTTGCCGAAAACTCTACAAGCGATTCACTGAAGGACAGTTCGCTATCCTGTCGTCCCCGAACAATCTGTTTGTTTCTAAAATCCTATTAATGTAGCTAGACACCGTTAAAACCATCTGTCAGCCACGGAAATAAATGTTAGATAAGCATAAGCTAACTAAATACAGTCCCTTTAAGTGTCGATTAAGTCTCTTATCTAAGTTGTATGATAATGATTTATCGATTTTAAACCAGATAATACGTTAGTGTTCATAATAATACTACTTGTATTTGAACGTTTATTATTATGTACCTGAAGTGATAACAAACGTCTGTATGAAACACGGCACAATGAACCTTTTCATCTTATCAGTTCTTTTTAACATAAAAATGACACACATCCTCTTTCCCACCATAAAAATCAAACCACACAATGTTTCCAAGGGTTTTTGTATCATCAGCATGTTTACAAATCGACAACAGTTTGGAATAAATTTTAAACGCCTGCGTATTTACTATAGTAAATATCATATATGATATCATTATGATGTAATTATATTAATAATCGATATGATTGCAAAGTTTTTGCACTCAAATTTGGTGAGGGGAGGAGGATCTTGTATGCAAGTTTCTTATCTCAATACGCGCCGTAAATCACAAACTTTTGTAATTAACGTAAACAGAGCCGCCGAGTGGAAACCTCTTTACTTCACCCACATCACACTCAGCCGCTGTAAACAAGATAACAATACGACTTCGTTGTTGTTTGTGGTAATGTAACAGTTCGACTTTTCATGATACTTCCCAAATTATTCCTCTCCCGGAGTGATCACTAACAACGTTTCGCTAGGTTCCAGTAGTTCGTAAAAATTATTTGCTTAGATAATTCGTAATACATACAGCTTGTGTTAAAATATAAACCACAAAAGTCATATGAAATGTTGGCTTTAAAAAAACTTTTAAAAAATCGGGAACTTAGTTTGCTAAATATTAGATGTGTTGATTGTGATGCCTACTAGGAGTAACTTAAATTATTCATTTACTATTTAATTGCTAATCGATTTCCCAAAGAAATGTTTATAATTGGATGGATATTAATCAGTGTTCTAATATACGTAGTAATCTTTTTTATATTTTTAGTTGCTTTAAGACTTTAAAATAGGTTTTATGTCGACAAAATGAATATTACACATTTAAAGTAGGACTATTAATTAGGCCTATAGTTTGGCCACACTAGACCAGTTAAAGATAATACATTACTAGTTACAGTATGTGTTACAGGTACAAAGATACAGAATAAACAATGTAGGAGGCTTACTAGAGTATATGGTGAAGGTCAATCATATACAATTTTTAAGAATTAACACATGTAATTCAGTTACTCAGTTGGATGCTTATTTTATAAAAAGCTTGAATACTTAAGCTTTACCTGCAAGGTGATATTCATAGTAAACCAATAAATTCTAAGTGAAGCCAATAGACTTAAAATATGGAACATAGCTCAAGACTGGATTCCTGGCATAATATATAATTGAACGATTTATATATCAAACGCTGGCATGAATGAATGAATACGAGTCTTTGTATATACCTGGCATAATGCTATTATAACAGGGGGAATACCTTCCGTGATCTGAGAATCAGGAGTGACAACATAGTAATACAGTTTTTATAGACTTGTGTGATGTTGCAGGAGAAAGTTAACTCGGTTTGTGTCTACTTGTGTATAAAAAATGTTGCAATACGTTTAGTAATTGTAAAATATAGGGTTGTGATGGTATAAGCATTTCAATCATTTCAAATCAGTCAGTTCAAAGTTTACTTGGCTGAGCATATAGTTGAGTCTTCTCTACCATTTGATGACAAAAGGAGTCTTTGTGTAAGTTCGTCTAACTACATAATAATAATTTGTGAAAGGTTTAAATTAGAGGGTAAAATTTGGCATTGGGGTAGTGTTATATGCTCCGTCCTGAAAACGTTTCCTATGACGCATCGGCGGGAGCCTACTTTCTCGGAACGTACTGACACCAATAACTCATCATACTAACTAAAATCAGTATATTTTATGACAGTACCGAGTGTGGTGGTTACTTGCGCTTTGTTTTTACTAATAATGTCTCATGAGTTAAAGTCGAAAGTCAAAGGTAGAATAATTAATAATTAGGCCCGCGAAATCATGAGCAATGTTTATACATTTATGAATAGGTGGACCGTCAAACTGTTAATATTCTGTTGTCAACGGTTAGTAGAAGAACTGCTGCAGCAATCGGTGTATAGAACTAGTTGTAACACTAAAAAATTGAGGGTTCATAATCAGTGAGAGGCAGGTTTTACTACGCCAAAAAAACTATAAACGACGTAGAACTCATTTAGATGACTTCGATAAACGTGTAATGAGACTAGTTTTCAATGTTTACATTGATGTACATTTAATACCATTTACAAAACTATTGAAGGAGTCAATAATGGGAAAATTAAACTTCCAAAGTTAAGGCAAACGATAACTTATTATAAATTGAATTGAGTTGATTTACGAGAGAAAATGAAAACATATTTGACAGCATTGAAAAATTACAGGGAACAAGCACGCGCAATAAATTATTTAGACGATTCTTACATACTATAACACGAAGTTTCCAACAAAACAGCCAGTTGGCTCAAATAAAGATTTACATGTGCCGAATTCCAAGGACGTAAGACTGATAGTCATCCATGCGCGTGGAGGGAAAATGTTCGTGCCTAATGCTTTTGGAACGGATTTGGAACCAAATTCAGCAAAGACCAAAGTCGATAATACACACTACCGCAACAAACATATTGAAAAAGCTCATAACTCAAAAGGTAGGAACCTACTTTTTGGAAGGCGTGTCTTTCAAAAACGGAATACCATTCAGCGACGATGTTATTTTACCTGAATTTTATAAACTTGTGCGGCTATATAAACTAAGACAAGTCCGATACGCCTTAGACGAAACTGTTCAGCTGGAGGGTCATGACATCCTACGACTTCTGCCCTACTTTCCAAACCTCAATCCCATTGAGTTAATCTGCACTGAAATCAAAAGTTGAAAAGTTCTTATCAACTGACAATTTTAAATAATTGGCTTCTTACCTCAAACTCCCATAATGGGGTGTGGATGTTTTATTACCCATATTGAGCCGTTGCGCACGCAATATTTATTTGATTCTTGCAGTCAATACAATGAAAATTTTTGTTTTAGAAACTAAGTTACTCATTTTGTTTATAATAATACATTATCTTCATTGTAGAAATAATAATATTTTTAAGAGCGCCCAACAAAAACTAAAACACTTCTAGCCACAGTGAGATGAACCTCACACTTGTAAATCATTAAGAAACCTCACCCGATTCTTCCATCATTAAACCAACGTTTACCAACTGTTCAGTGTCTTGTCTTATTTATGAAGAGGTTTTTACACTTATGATATAAATAAATCTAAAATGACTCATATCAAAATATATTATGTAGCAAAAAATAAATTTCTGTTCAAAATGGTTCTAGTGGTTTCTAGTTACACCAAAATATGATACCAGTAAGAATAAGTGTTTTGTAAGAAATGATACAATTTGAATTGTAAGACGAGTAATTAATATAAAGGAACTAGTTTTTTAAAGTTTACGAAAAATAAAGATAAAAAACTTCATAGTTACTTTTATAAAAAGTGTAGTAAAGAAAGCGTTAATAATCTAAAGGTCTGGATAAGTTAAACTTGTCATGGATTCGCAACCCTAATTTTTAAATTTATTAACTCATACATACACGATAATAAATAACTATACAAAATAATGAGTAATACTTAGGTTTAATAATAAATCAGTACCTTAAATAATTATTTATACCAGATTTTAATTATCATAATAAGAATAAGTGGAAATCTTAATTTCACGCTTTGTTTGTTACGTTCTGTGTTCCTTTTTTGCAAATGTTCATAGATTTAATAAAACCCACTGTATATTGTGGCCAATTTATGAAACAAAATATCCAACAAAGCTGAAGGATGGTAAATATACGAGCCAGTTTTTGAAAGATAAAGTGGATGAATTGCAGGTCATGAAGTTATTAATAACGATATGCAAGACAGGGAGCTCTTTGGGTAACTCAAGAGAGATGGATGGCGAGGTTGGTGACACTGCACATCCGGGAAAGATTCACTTATGGTACATTATTAACCACTGTCTGTGGCATTTAGTACCTAGGGATAAATTTAATGTGGTTTCTCGTCATAGTAAGAGCGTGGTTTGTTGAACATTATAGCAAGAATGTTCGGTCATGTAAAGCCTGAAATTTCTAACCAACTAGACTATAAGAGTCCTACCGGATATAATACAGAAATGAACTTTGTATAATTGCCATTAAAACGCGGAGAGATCTTTCATCTTTTTAAATTGTAAAAACCTAAGACATAAGGTTACCTTAGCTTGTGGACAGTTTATCAACAAAACAATATGATTAACAAAATGTGATGGCAAACTCATAGAAGTTATACTTGACAATATGTAATAAATTACTGCAATACAAAATAAATACAACCTGACTATCGTCACGACAATCAGGAAAAGCAAACACAAAATGTTACTACATATTAACGCAACTCATGATTCACAAACAGGAAGAAGATGGAACGGTTCTTGTTAACATTTTATACATGAAATATCACATAATTGGCTCAGTTATTATGCAATTTATGATTTATTTATGTTCTTTGATTAGTGACTATACTGTATTTCACCAAAAAAGATTTTTTCGTTTGGTTATAGAATTCGTTATAACATCCATACATACATATCGTCATGGTATTTAAGAGAACATATAGAAAAGTGCGGATGGTTTGTGAAAGAAAACTTAAATTTTCAAATACTTGTCTCTGTTTATAATTAGATCACAACAAGATGGTTTTTACAAACGTTTGTTAATATTTCAATACGAATATAAACACACTAAATGCCTTTAAAATATATACTTGCCTAATATTTGGAATACTTATAGCCGGTAATTGTAGTAAAGATTACTGGACTATAGTGTAAATACATTTCTGCCCATACTACATTCATTCAACCTTCTCAAAAACAGTAATGAAAAAATAAATTTACGTAAACTTATTTGGAATTAGGGACTTCTAGGTCAGATCCTGAAGATTTTATACTAGTGCACATTTTAAACAATTAACAAAAGGAGGAATATTTTAAAGTTAAGGGCTAAATTGCCTACTAAGTAGGGGTACTAACTTAGTTAGTGTACTAAGTAGAGAGAGACACTTACGAGTATACTGCGACAGAAAGCAGTCTCTGTCTCTCGTGTAATATCAAGTTTAGAGATGGCGGACAGTTTAAGTTTTTGAAGCTTAATACTGTAAACATTAGTAAGATTAGGAAAATCAATATATCTTAGTTTACATGTTTACGGCATTATCAACCTCGGATTATAACAATTACCTTACATCTAAATTATGTACTAACCGATTTCTAAAATTATCACGTTAAATTTAAACTTTCCAGTTCTTAGGTGTTAAATTTGTGTATTTGAACTTACCAGCTTTTATTAGTCTTAAAACATGTTCATAATCTTATTACTTTGTATTGAATTAACGATTAAAACGTTTAACCGACCGCCTTATAAAAATGTGATGAATAGCATATTATTATTAATGTAATATAATAGATAATACATTATTATAAATATTGCTCTTGATTTCAGACTGAATAAATATAACAAATTTGATTTTTTTATATTATTCGGTTTCTGAAATAAAAAGCAACATTGTAAAAACACATAAAGAAAGACAGACGGTAAACTAAGCATTTCTAAATCATTTTTATGTAACATTTTTTGTTGTAACAGCACCAAAAGTACACTCTGCGAAAAGAAATTTGGATCTTTGCCTTACTTATTTTGGCGTAGTTTGCCTTATACACAGGATGTGGCTTAAAAGGAACACATCATTCGTTATAAAAGAATATTATTAAATTTCAAATGTAGCTTGAAGTTATAATCATATTACTAATCAAAATATTTTAAAGTATGCAATTAAGTAAAGTTAAAACAAGTAACTAAGTGATAGTTAAAATTATGATTTTAATATTATAAATTTATTCAATTGGTAATGTTTATATAATTTACATATTTTATTTTATTATCAATGTAACAGTTGATTATAGTAATAGAAATGGAGCTATACATACGAGAATTTCTTCTAAAATAATTAATTAGTAATTTTTAACTCAAACTAAATATAAGAAATTATACTCTTACAAGATATTATTCAGGAAATACATTTTAGAACTCATATATCACTACAATTCCTCATTGCTAAGCTAGTGTTAGTTTTTGAGAAGAGTGATTCCCCAATTATATGGCTTAAATTCACTAACGTTATAAAATGGCTCTGAGAGTAAAAAAGTTTAACCGAATTTTAATTCCTTGGCCATTGGAGCATTTTAAATGGAATTAAGTAATCTGTTGATTAAGTACCGTTGACACCTGCCAGAGACGATAACTGTTCATAAAATACCGTCCTGTGTCTCTCCGTTTGGGAGATTTACCTTACCCTCATATCCGGTATGTCTCGGAGTAAATTTTGAAACAATTAATTAAACGTTTCATAAATTTATCTTCAGCAGCTTTAACAAAGATTATCCCTTTTGATGAATGATGTTAAAATTTAAACCTTTTCGTACAGTTAAATTCAATTAAACGGTTTAATTCGCGAAATGATTATCTTAAATACCATAATTGATTGTAAGGTATAGTACTAATACAAGATAACTAAGATGCATTATGAACGGTTACCGGTACCCCACAGGATGTAGGCGACGGTGAATAATTAATTATGAAGGAAGGTAGGCGTCTTGTCTGTCAGTAACTGGTTGAATCTTAAACTTCGTCATTTCAGGACAGCGCCATCTGCATTATTTATTGATTTCTGGCTGATTAAGGTGTAAAAATAGTCACATTATATATGTCTAGTAAGGCTTCCCACCTCCATTCGCAGGGCATTTAGCTACGTGTGGGAGGTTCTAATTATAAAATTCAATTAAGACATTTATGATATATGATATCGCATACCAAACTGAGAATGAAACCTTTTTAATTCCCTAGTTAGTAAAAAAATATGAACGCAAAAAATATTGTGTGATTGAATTGAAACATAAATAATTATGATAAGTTAAAACTCTAGAGTTTAGAAAGTTCCAGAGTTATGAATTTTCCTCAAAAAACAAAAACAGACAGAGATAGAGAAAACGATGGACTCTAGAACATACGACTAGAATGATAAGATAATCAGAAGATTCAGATAACCAGAAAAGTATTTTGATTACAGTAGAAATTGAATAGAGAGTAGAGATTTAGGTTTATTACATAATATGTTTTGAGTATTTATTTCTTAAAGAATGTCTTAAATACAATTCATAGCATGACAATTGTTTAAAACCCACACTGGTAAGTTAACAGTTCTAAAGTAAAACTGCAGAGTAACAGATGTATTATATTAAGTGTTAAACATATAAGTAATCGTATTTTCAGGTTGAAATATGTTCTTATCTTATACAAACTGTAATATTGTTACTACAACTGTTTATAGTATTGATAAACTAAGACTTGCATGCAAAATAAACTATTATACATAATAGAGAATACCAATAAATATGCTTTATTATATTGAGTGTGTAATAACGTTAAACACAAAACAACGTCCATAATAAGTAAAGAGTTATTATAATAATTTTACAATACATAATATTTAGTAGACATTTTGAATTATATTATTTATTAAGATATTGATAATTGGTTCTATTTTAACATTTCAACATATAATTATTTTACTTGTCATCACAACAATGAATGAGAGCTGGCTGAGGGACCCAATTCCCGCGCACGGATTTGTAGACACGCGAGAATGTTCAATAACTCAGTTTTAGTTTAGGTCCTTGCGTAAAACATCTTGGAAAATAAATTTATGATGATAAAATATTCTCTATAAGATATTAGGGACATATGGTAAGTTATGTTACAGTAGTTTTATTAAGTTAAATATTTTTAACACATCTCTATATAATTAGTAACATTGGAAGTGGAATGTACAGCAACTATTAAAATTATCGCTATTTATTACTTGTTTCTATAGTATTAGAGGATTTTATCAAGAGAGGCATTATCAGTACTTCAAATCAAGATCTTTTAAACCGAGAAGCCGGAGATCCCCACAACTGATCGAGCCATGTTAAGCCCGTAGGCTCCACCTCTTGTCGCCGTCTACTAATGATAAATGTCTCATCTTCTGATTGCTTCATTTATGTTTTGAATAAATAATCAACCAGATCTAAAAACACACTGAAATATCAGGTCTGGATTTAATAGACTATTTTATTACTTTAAGTAAAAAAAGACGGTTTTTAGACGAGCATAATGGAGTATACAATATACAATAGAAAAATTAAACATAACAATTATTTATATATCATCTAAAAATAATACATTTTCAAGAAATACACACACACACACACACACACACACACACACACACACACACACACACACACACACACACACACACACACACACACACACACACACACACACACACACACACATATATATATATATATATATATATATAAGGACTTCTGAGAACACCATATATGTATATGGTATATATATATATATATATATATATATATATATATATATATATATATATATATATACATATATACATATATATCCTGTTGCACATGAGCTTTTGATTGGCCTCAGGTTAAATTAACTGGAAACATAATGCAATAATGTCCTTAGCTGGTATGATATTCCTTTTGTTTTCTGCGGTGTAAAGTTCAGTAGGAAGTATTACAACCGCTCTGTGTGCAAGCAGGCAAATATGTACTTTGAGGCCGTGCAATCTCGGATCAACTGTGATTGGGGAAGAGACACTCCTGCGACCGATACGCAACAGCAAACAAAAGGGAAATTGTTTTCAATTCATTTCTCCTGCGACCAATCAAAACCTTTTTGTAGCAACACACAGAACAATGAACACGTTTTGAGCTTTTCTAGTATATACTTATTTTATTAATCTTTTTTTGAAAATTATAATGCTTGTCCATTCAAAAAGGAATTTGTTGCTAAGATTATAAATAAAAATACGCTGGTTCCGTATGTTACTTTCAAAATACGAAGTATAGTATGTTTTTATCAAAGTATGCTACACTTGATCAACAATCATGATGATTTGAAACGAAATATAAACTTGAAACTTCCATGAATCCAACAGATTTACTATATATTACCTCAGAGTTGCTGTAAGAAGATTCCCAGCACACATTGGGGTTCCAACTTAAAATCATCTAGGATAACATGGCATGAAGCAACGAGAACTCATTTGCAAACTTGAAAAGTTGCATACGAGCTGAAGTCTGTTATACGACAAGCATTGTGCGCACTCCTAGATTGCTTTAGTATGCGACAACGAGAGCATTGTGAAAATACGATATTGCTCTGAACAACGTTATGTTTGTGTCATATTATTTGAAAAAAAAAATATTTCTGGTAATTTCAGTAGTGATTTTAATAAGAGTTCGTCTCAGTAAAGTAGTCTTACCTTTCCGTCCATTTATATTTTGAGTTGTTTAACCTTTGTGCGAAAACACTCTTATTTGTTTCACGTAACAAATGCTCCACAATTCATTAAAGTCTTGGCAGTCCAACAGCATACAAATTCCTAAACATTACACAAGTTTCCTTAATCGGGAAGTCCTTATTAACGGCTCTTAGTTTATAATGCCTTGCATGTCTCCCTCAGCGGAAATGGCATAACAGCTATTGAAAAAGGCTTAGAAACTCTTCTCTTGAACAATTGTACCTACAAACTTCAGTAAATTTAAACCGTACTATTACGGGCAACTAAACGTAGAATATTTTAGTGCATATATATTTTAAGTTAGTTATAGTTATTACGTAGTAATATCTATTTGTGGAAACTGAACTCTTTGGCGCTATTGTACAGTTGAAAACTGTTTATAACAATGAATTTTGAATTCAGCATTCTGAGTACTCTCAATTCTAAATTGTAATAATAAACTCATATTCGGGTCATTGGTGCTGTTTCCCGAGCGTTATTCGCAGTGGGATGGAACATATGTTGGCATGACTTGAAAGTCGTCCTCTGTTAATCGATGAGGACGGTCATGTTGCCCAGAAGGTTTAGTCGACTTAGGGTTTAAAGTAATTCCTGATAATTTATAATCAGGAGTTTAAAATGGTGGGAAGTTAAATTAAATTGTATTTTTTACGAAGGGTTTTGTTAATCGTGGAGTTATATTTACCAAACCACAGTGTAACAAGGACATTAGGTTCTTTATTTACACAAATAAAATGTAACTATTTTCCTTATTAAATTAAAGCAAGGCTTCACTAGAAGAGCGAATAATTTACTTGGTGTATTTACTTTTCCTCAAACCCCCACCGAGATTCAACAAGTGATATCCGGTGTCAAGGATGTTTCCTGTTCTACAATATTAATGATTATATTTCAACAAAGTGATAAATTTTAAATCACAATTTATTGTGTGTTGATGAGATTGCGGTAAAATTATATACTCTTGTATCGAGCGTGTTTCCATTTGCAAAATACCTGTGCAGTTTACCTGCACTGTTGTAATTACCCATATGGATCATTATAGCCAAACAAAGGCTACATCTATTATACGTTTGTGTCTCCTGTATTTATCTATCTGTACATACTCATTTTACGCATACATTTAAGCACGGTTAAAAATCTATATCTGTTTAAGGATAGTTTAGGTTTTGGAACTATACGAGTTTTTTGTTACTACACAACCCAGGTCAGTTAACGGTTTTTAAATAAAACTACTGAAATCTCCGCTTGATATGCATATTAGAAATTGTTAACAAATATAAACGAAAGTTTGAATTAGAAACATTTTTACTTCATGTATGTAAAGATTCACTTGTAAATAGAAATAAATTACAAACAGAGAAATACGATTTAAATGATACTAGTAATCGAACGAAACTATAAAAAACGTATTATATATATTTAGTTGTAATATAATTTTGTGAAATATATGAAATGTTATTTTAATGCAATGAATTTATCTGGGAGGTAATGAATGTGTCTTATAATCGATTTCTATCTATCTGAGGTATATTTTCTCAAAGTTTTAATTCAAGTTTTAAATCAGTCCATGTAATATCAAAAATATCTGTTTGGCCGTTCATAATATCCTGGATGATACTGTACAAATCTCATCAAGTGAGAGGTGTTATCAGTACTTTGAAGCAAGAGCTGTTAAGCCGAGAAGGGGGAGATCCCCAGAACGGCTGAAGCCCGTGTTAAGCTCTTAGACTCCTTGAAGCAACTCAGCTCCTACCACCTCCAACCGTGATAAATGTATCATATTCTGGTTAATTTATGTTGTGTTTGATAAAATACTCAATTAATCTAAAATTGGCGTGTTAATATCACTTTGAGATAACTTAAATTTAATGTAATTTTGATTGAAATATTATGGAAGAATATTAACTCCATATTCTATAAGTAATTTAAAAATCACAAACAAAATGTTATACTTTTGTAAAGAACGATATCATAAGAGGTTTTAAATAAAAAATAATAAGTTTATTTGGAATAGTATCTGCAAAAAACAGATTGCACGAACTTAAAAGTAGATTATTTAAGTCGATTATTAAGTACTGTTGAGAAAATCCTACATTAATCTTTATAATATTCCCAAGTTGGTAGCCTGATACAGGAACATAGTTTAGTAACAGATACAGGATTTTGACCAACATCATTTAATGAATAATTTGTGATCATAGATGAGTCAATCGGAAATTGTTGAATATGTTTTATAAATACGCCAAATCAGTCAGTATTACAAATCGCTGGAACGTATTAAAACGTAGGTAGTAAGCCAAAGGAAGAGGAAGAACTAAGGAAGTATAATAAAATGTGGAACCGTTCCACTATCACAAACAACAACAACGTCTTTTGCTATCTTGTTTACAACGGCTGAGTGTGATGTGGGTGAAGTGAAGGTTTCCACTCGGCGGCTCTGTTTACGTTAATTAGAAAACTTTGTGATTTACGACGCGTGTTGAGATAAGAAACGTGTACACGATCATCTTCTCCCATCTCCCCAATACACACCTCTCATCTCATTGGCAAATTTTGGCATATATCTCAAAGCTCTTAAATATTTAGATATTTGAAGTTACAGGAAGCGACAATTTCTAAAGTAATATTTGAAGCTATCTGATTTATTTTTTGTTACCGCAATATAATCCTAATAATATTATAAACGCGAAAGTGCCCTTGCTTTTTGTTTTAATTGGTTTGTTTTCACGCGTAAACTAACTCAACCAATTGTACTGAAATTTTACATGGACATTCTTACGGGTCCCGGGATGAATACAGGCCTATTATTATTTCTAAAATACCTCCAGGTTACGTTCAATTGGTCTTTAGAGTAGCGAAAAATGCCATCTTGGTATGTAAAGTTGTGTAATATTAATTGAATGAGCCTGTCAAATGTAATTAAATGTTTACATTTACAGTGAGCAAATCGTCTAAAGAGTAGCTTTTTTACTAAGAATTATTAATTTAGATTTCAGCGATTTGGTTAAATACTAATATACCTTAGAAACTGTCCGAAAACATAAGAAGGTCTGAATTTGACTCCGAAGACTCCCTTTGAAGCAGTCAACAAGAACTATGTTAGATGAAACTTCGCTGGAGAGTTTTTTTTGAACTAATGTACCAATTCCAGCTCTAAATTTTCTAGAATATAAAACACTTTTACTACCGATTTGAAGTCTGATATAAAACCTATATTAGTTCTCTTTTGTCAGACTTATCTGTTCTGTGATATATCTTTTCTTGATCGAGAAAAAAAACAAAATCAACTATGGAAAAAACATACTAAGAACGAAGTAAATTATCGTGGTAACAAGATAAACTCAACATTGGCGTTTAAAATATAATTGACTCGAAACATCAGTGGTCATAAACTTGCAACGCCTACTAAATTACGTACAAAGAAGGGGGTAATTGCTAGCAGTGCAGATATAAAATACATGTAGTTTAACTTTTACTAAAAACTCAAGGACTGTTATTAAACATGCCTAGGTTGTCTTTTGACAAAAGTAGGCTTTTCAGAGCTGTATATGTATGTACAACCTAGGCATGTTTAATAACAGTCCTTGAGTTTTTAGTAAAAGTTAAACTATATATATATATATATATATATATATATATATATATATATATATATATATATATATATATTGTCTTCATCGGGAGAAAGGTAAAATCAGCTTTGGAGCAAGAAATATCTGATTAAATTTTAATTACTAAAAATATACACTTCTAAAAAATATATTCTAGATCTTGGGAAGAAGTTAAACACAACATAGGGGTCGGAAATATAATTAACTCGAATAGGAAGTACTCATACATGTGCAAAACCTACGAAATTGCGTGCGAAGCCGCGGGTAATTGTTAGTAATATTATAATATGTTATTTACCAAAATATGGTAAGATTAGCAAAAATTTGTATTTACTACACAAGTTGGAATTATCGTTTTGAAAAAAAATAAGTAAAAGAAAGAGGGATCCATGGAAATATTGCGTGGCTTATTGGGGATGAACATGTGTGTTCGTGGAATGTAGCGAGGATATATTGAATTCTGACTGACGCTGCATTTTGCCTTTACATACAACTGTAAACCCTTTGTCGCAACACAACAATATAATATTTATTTTTCAACATTTAATTTAAATCAGTTTTATGTTTTAATATGTTTTATCTCCTACAATTTTCTGAGGTTTGATGAATATTTTAGTTATTTTTGGCAGAAGAGTTTTCGAGACTTTAGTGTTGCATAACACAACAAAGTTTTATATCAGTCAAAAAATGGTGGAAATTGAAATCCACGTTAACGAGACAATGGTTTTGCTGTTGGCAGTTCATGATCATTCCTTAGTTCCAATTAGTCTTAAGTCAGAAAAATTAACACCTAGAATTAACAAAAGAATTAAAGGCACTTAATGTACTCATATAGACATTCCGTAATAAACTACAGTGCAGACTATGAATGGGCGACTTGAAATGGAGGTTTTTGATAATTTATTTTCAAATCTTAGACAAATGTCAGTAGTTTTAAGTTGTTTATGATAGAGGAGTACAAAAAATTATAAAATATTAGTGCCAAAATCTGGCATACATAGCTTTTGAATAGGAGGATATGGTAACTATTATTGCTTTGTTTCATGGAATCCAAATTGTTACGTTTTGGTCGATTTTGGATTTCGACACAGATTAGAGGAAGCAACCAGCTGAACTCACATTATAAAGCAAAAAAATATTATAAAACTATTTTATTATATTTTATGGAATTTAACTAGAAAAGGGTTACTTTTACGAAATGATAACATGAATCAGAATGATGAAAACCAGAGATTGACTCAATCCATAATATTACCAAGTTAAAATTAATATGAAATAAATTTTAAT
This sequence comes from Homalodisca vitripennis, assembly GCF_021130785.1. Lineage (NCBI taxonomy): Eukaryota > Metazoa > Arthropoda > Insecta > Hemiptera > Cicadellidae > Homalodisca > Homalodisca vitripennis. The sequence continues at coordinate 152,649,070 of NC_060207.1, read as the reverse complement.
TCCAAGTAGACCTTTACGTAGATTTTACAAATTTACGTAAAAACGTTATCATCACAGGCTTTAATTTTTGGACTTATTTAAATTATCTAAACAAATAACTATAAAGTCGAAGTCCTTGGCAACCTATTGACCTATTATGTGACATGAAGTATCATTCCTATATAGGCAACATATGATTCAATGATGGTGCATGTAAACACGATTGAATTTGGCTGAGCGTTCGGAAACATTTTTATGTTGGTCTTATGTATAACCATGTTGGCAATGAGAAAATCATAGAATGAATACGTTTTTTTTAAACAGCTTAACCAACCACATTTTAACTTGTGATATTTAGTAGTTTTGTTGTATGATTGTAAGACTATTTATAAAAAATTTATTATTCTTATACAAAACCAAAATTAAAAAATTTTTAAAGTGGAACTAAAATTTTTACTAAAAAATTACTATGTACATGTAATTAATTACCTGTGAAAATTCTTACCATCTCTGGAGGACTACAATTGTTGAATATGAAATTGACTTTTGCAACCTATAGAACACATATTCACAGTTTATAGTGATCTATGAATATGTTAGTGAAGATAGAGCAGAAGCGGGTTATGTGTGGATTATGTGACACTGTGGAGATGGCCGACACCTGGCTGCGACACGTGACACTTGTGTGTCCTGATTTACGCGATATTAAGGTAATTTTTGTGATTCAGTTACACACTTTTAGCACCTTGCTTGGATGTTGTAGTAATATTCTATCGTATGTTAACAACAATTAATTCAAACAAATGTACTCCTGTTGAACCCCCAACAAAAGGAAGTTTATAGTACATTAATAAAGGCAATTAGTGATGGAAACGGTGGGTTATTATTCTTAGATGCCCCCGGTGGAACTGGAAAGACATTCCTAATGTCATTGATTTTGGCTACTGTTCGTGCAAGATCTGATATTGCAGTAGCAGTTGCTTCTTCTGGGATAGCAGCCACATTATTGGAAGGATGTCGTACGGCTCATTCAGCGCTGAAACTGCCTTTGAATCTTCAAACCATTGAGCAACCAACGTGCAACATATTAAAGAACTCAGCAATGGCAAAAGTTTTAGTAGCGTCAAAAATCATTATCTGGGACAAATGCACAATGGCCCATAAACGTGCATTGGAAGCACTTGATAGAACATTGAAAGATCTGCGCAATGACACAAGACGTTTTGGAGGCGCATTAATTTTGCTGTCTGGTGATTTCCGCCAAACACTGCCAGTTTTTCCTAGATCGACTGCTGCTGATGAAATAAACGCTTGCCTAAAATCATCAAACTTTGTGGCGTTATGTAAAAAAACTACAGTTGATTGCAAACATGAGAGTTGAATTATTAAACGATCCATCTGCTCAAAACTTTTCTAATCAGTTGTTGACTATTGGTAATGGTTGTGTTCCTGTAGACCAAGAAAGTGGATTGATTTCATTTCCATCCAATTTTTGCACCTTTATCTCAACAAAAGATGAAATAATCAGCAAAGTATTCCCAAATATCAATACTAATCACAAAAATAACAATTGGTTGAGTGAGCGAGCAATCTTGGCAGCTAAGAACAAGGATGTGGATGACTTGAACTTGCTTGGATGTTGTAGTAATATTCTATCGTATGTTAACTTTACATTTGTGTTATCCAAAATTGGATTAATATATCACGTATTAAATCAATCTAAAAAGGAGTAAAATGTCACTTGAATAATAAAAAATCACCTAAGAGTTTCATTTTTGAATCCTGTTATTTGACACTCCTTAAAATTCTATAAACATTAACTCTTAAGTAACTTTAACGTTTTTCTGAAATATAAGCCAAACTGTATTTTTAAGCAATGTAAGCCCACATTAAACTTTATAGTTTAGCGAATATATAATTAGAATGTGATTATCATGCATGTTGTACGAGTATGAAGGCCTAATTCTGTCTTCCATATGTTATAAAATGCCAAAATTTTCTAATGGATGAAAAGAATTGCATTTTGATATTGAACACTAAAGTTCTTTGTGGAAAAGGGACTATCTGTGTTTAAACCGTCGCCTTATGCATTTATGTAATGGCGATTTTAGTATAAAACCAACAAACTATTACACATTATAGTTATTTTTTTAATGATATTTGCGTGTGCTTGAATTTAAACGTATTAATTTAGTGGTTCTACATAATAATAGCTTACATACACAAAGGTAAAATTCTTTACATTCTGCTCTGAAATATAAATTCTCTAAGATTAAAAAAAAAACGCCATTTGAAAATTGGACAACTCAATGGAAGTATACTTACATTAACTGTTAAAAATTAGTGAATTGCATTAACACTATATGGAAATTATTTTAATTTATGGATTTGTACACATGAAAGTAATTTCAAACCAAACTAGTAATGATGTAATTACGTTCTTTAAACTAAATTACATTTGTTGATGTATAAATCAATATGTAAAGGTCCTGTAATCTTGGGTTCAACAAAGAGTATACGTTCGCGAGAATAATATTGGAACAAATTAAATGCCACATAACTATGATTAGGTTTATATTGGTCACAGTCATAGGCGTAGCATGACCTAATAATTTGGGGGGGGGCACGGGGTCTCCGGGGGGGGGGTGGTCCCGTGGAAACTTTTTTGAAAACTACCACTTAAGAACTAAAGTAAAGTATATGTGTATTTTTGTTAAAACATTGGTTTTAATCAATTTTTACTATATTGATGGATTGTAAAAAGACTCAATTTCAAATTATACAAGTTTATTCTATTCTAGGACATAACTGCAAGGACATTTATAACACAAAAACAAATTTGTGTACAAGACAAAGTTTTAAGGTGAACAGAACTACAGTAATGGTTTTTCAACGAACCAATTTTCGTTACTTCTAATGAAGCATTAGCCTCCTATCGGCTAGATTTGAAAATCTGTCAACTAACAGATCTAGTTTTTTATCTTTCATGTATTCAGACGTCAATTCTTGCTCAATAAGACATCAGGGGCAAGCCCACTTAAGCGGTCTTCTGTCATGGTGCTTCGAAGAAATGTCTTTAGCCTTCGTAGTGTAGAAAACGATCTTTCTGCGCTTGCTGTTGTGATAGGCCACGAAAGTGATATTTCTAGTAGCTGCCAAACATCTGGTGCACTGGCTTGAAGATCATTCTCAATAAAAAAATCAGCCAACTCTTGGAACGTTATTCTTGTGGTTTACTTTGTCTGTTTTGACAAAATTGTTCTTTGCATAACAGTGAAAAAACTTAAGATGTACAGAGAAACTTAAAGACAAGTTATAAAACTTTTGGATTGCCATAACAGCGTTGTTGTCAATTTCGGTCCAATTAAATAGTAACTGGGCAATGCAGTTGATTTTTATCATAATCGTTCTTGGAAAAACGAGATTGCAGGTTTACAATTACTGTGTCTAAAGCAGCAAAGTAAATGCCAGTCTTGAACATCTGTTCAGGTTCAGGTTCAGGTGATTGATGAAATGCAGCATCTGAAGAGCTACTACTAGCTTCAAGTTTTTTCGGAATCTTCCGTTTGCGTGGGTAGTGAAGGCCTTTCAACTGACAAACCTTTCCATACCATATTTTGTTACACTGTTCTTCTGACTCATTCCACATCTGAATAAAGCCATCATCATTTCTGTCCAGTTTTAAACAGTCAATGACTGATTCAACTTTTGCAAAAACCTTAGAAATGTCAAGAGATTCACTCTGCAGTTTCTTTGGAGAGTATATCAGTCTGACTCAAAACGCTGTGCAATAGTTTTAAACTGAATACAAATTCAAATGTGCTGATTTGTTTGGCTAGACCATCAGCTTCGGCTGCAATTTTACGATTTGATTACATCGTTTGCAATAACTTCCAAAGTTTCGTACACTTCAGGGAGCTGCTCTAGAATTACATGGATTGCTTTGTGTCGAACTGTCCATCTAGTTCGAGACAAGCTCACCAGTCTTTTCATTTTTGTTTCTCCGCTTTGCTTACATATTGATTCAAATATTGAAAACTGTTAGCTGATGCATTAATTAAGTTATACAGGTGATTTACTATGGATAAGCAATTCCGAAGCTGTCTTATTTCTTCACAAAATCTCTGAACAGCCAGATCAAGCAAGTGGGCATGGCAGTGTGTGTACAAAGCTTTAGGCTCTTCTTCTTGGAACCTTGAGGCAACACCTTTGAATTTGCCGCTCATGTTACTAGCTCCATCATTATGCCTGGCCGTGCATTTTTATTTAAGCTTATACCCAACTGCTGCAGATACTGTTTAATTAGTGTGATGTAAATTTTCACCAGTAGTGTCTGACACATCAACGAAGCCCAAAAACCTTTCATTGATTTTAATGTGTCCATCTATTTTAGTAATGTATCGAATGCAAATGCTAAGCTGTTCACGGGTTGAAATATCCGTAGTTTCATCACAAATAATTGAGTAGGCCAAAGCCTCACTCACCTCTTGGACAATTTGTTGAAGCATTTCACTTTTTATGCAATCTATTATCTCATTTTGTACCTGGGCACTTTTGTATGAATGGACTGGGGATTTCATTAATGTTTGGATTCCTTCCTCCATTTGAGTAGATCTCAGTTGTAGCAGTTCTATAAAGTTTTCCCCCTGTTAAATGAAGCAGTACTCTCATCATGTCCTCTTAAGGCAAGATTCTGTTTTCCAAGGAATAGGATGTTTTCAATTATGAATTTTAAATACCTCCTATTCATCTCAACCATTTTAGTATGTGCCGAGGACAACGAATCTGCTTACCGTGCTTCCTGCTTTTCTATACTCATTGAGAAAACTGTTTAGATTTTTGATGCATTTCACTATTCTCATGTTTCCTGAATTTTTCCTCCAAAGCTTTCTTCCAATTGTTCATGCCCAGTTTAGTGAATGACTCCTCCCCGCGACCAGACTTATGTTGACAAAATAGTCGGCATGGGTAACACAAAATGCAGCGTCTTTAATGGGGCTATATTCGACCCAATTAAATTCACTGTACCAGGATTCTTTGAACTGCCTCGATTTGGATTGAATCTTGCTTACCTTAAAACAATCAACAGGCTGAAATGCTCCTTTTGCAATATCTGCACTTTGTACTCCCAATGAAGGATCTCTACTTTCGCCCCTGGAATGTAGCATCACGATCTGGGCGTAAACAAGATGGCGATTCATCACCAACGCTACCTCCAGTGCTACTTCCCGCTAAATGTCTATCTTCATTTACACTTTCACTTGAATTTCCAAGTTTTTTAAAGAATGTTAGTACAGAGGACTGTTTCTTAGACATGATAACAAACGAACATCCGCAAAAATTACACAAACAATAGCAGCTCAGCTAGTAACAATAAGCTTATTGAACGAATAAAACGTGGCGACCACCTACACAACACAACACACGCGCACTGAGCTGGTATGATATCCCTCCGCCAGGCGTCGTCAATGCTCGGAGGCCCTCGGCCGGCGTCGGCTGGGCTCGGGTACATTCGATCGGCTGCTCCAGCTCGGGCGCAACCGGCCAGAGTCGGCTCACCGGCACTTGTAAATTTAGTTGTAACACGCGCATACTTTACACACACAGAATCAAATTAGATATGCATACAGAAAAATAGACTAACGGGGGATCTATATTAGTTATTCATTCGTAACTTTTAGTGTATACATATACGTAATTTAAAGATAATTTATATTATTTTCTTGCATAATGTTGGGGGGGGGCACGTGCCCCCCCCGTTGCCCCCCCGGCCGACGCCACTGGTCACAGTATTTTAAGGCACTGCCTGATTACGTACGTTTCTAGCATTTCCTCTACAATTTGTATATTTCCCTGTGATTATATATTATTACAAAATTTATGCAGGTGTTGATAATTGAAAGTTTAGAAGCTGAAGATCTTGTTATTTTAAATATTTTTGTATTTATAAACGTGACAATTCCCATTTGTTTACAACTTTCTGATACTACGTGTTGTTGCTATGAAAAGGTATCTCGAATCAGAACTTAATCAATAGTGAATCAAAATATAAATTGACGCAGAACTCAGCTGAAGAGTGAAATATTTAATTATTATGAATATATTTTACCTAAATGGTTTAAATTCAGATGTAAATCAAATGCTGATTGATCAAACATCAAACGTTAATGCATAAATGCTCAGACTGAGATTAACTTTAGTGTAAATATTACTTTTTTGAAACTGGGTGTACTGTCATGTTGTGCATGCTATAAAAGTGATGTATAATTTTAAATGCTGTCAGATAATAACCGTTTTCAAACGCTGAATACATCGTTGTGTTATATATAAGGCAAAATGGAGCATATATTGTCATAATCTGTAAATTATTTCGTATGTGTTAAAAATATAACGAAGACAAGAATATTTTTTTAAGCGGGTAATTCAAGACGTTAATGGAGTAAGACACTTTCATAATTGTGACGTGAAAAATGCGAGAATATTTCAAAATGTGAGAATATTTCAAGACGTGTAACTCCAAAAACAGTGAGCAACATGTTTACTTCGTACCGCCGAACTGTAACTGGAATATGTTAAATGCATAAATTACTATTACAGTCTTTCTGTCTTCCTTTTGACGAACAATAGTTGGAGTAGAATGTTTAAAATTACTGTCGGGTAACACCTAACAGTGTACCTTATATACACCAACAGTGTATTTTATTATTGGTTGACGGCCTTTAGCATGTTTGATAACTAATTTAAAGACATGTTTCTTTGTGTTCAAGTACAATTAAATGATAATAGAGAGCTTTTCTGAAATATGTCAAGGACACTAACATTATCAAAGATTGAAGGTGACTGAATTCTTGAATGTTAAGATAAAACAAATTAGTCACAGCTCAAGTACACGAGTCAGCACGAGAACCTCCACTTTAGATGCGAGATACGTACGTTGTAGAGATACTAAAGATTTCTGTCGAGTTATGTCCCAGGCGATATTTACTGGCAGGATAAGAGGCTGTTTATCCCCTCCTGCCGTAAACTGTTTCCCCGCCTCGCACTTCTGTTCTAGTTTAATCACATTAGCTGCTCAGTCGGTAGTGTTCTTGTGACGTGACGTCACAAAGAATAACCCTTTATATTCAATTGAAAATATAATATATTGTTTACATATCCATTCAATGGTGATATTTCATAAGATATTTATATTTTTAATATGCAATAAAATTAATCAAACACGGACAAGAAAGAAAGTTTTGTAACACTGCAATCATTGTAAAGGTATTGTATAATTAGGTGATGACGAAATTAATAATAGAGAAATCATATATCTTAAATCTTGATGTACAATGTAAAAATATTTACCACTAACTAATCAGGATTAATTAAAAATACTACTGTCACGGACAGGCAAATAGGACTTTTAAACTGAGTGGCAACCGGATTTCCCAAGCCAGACTCTAGGTATTTCATACCTCATTATGAGTTCGATTATTTATCTTAATAACTATAAGTTATATTGAATTTGGCATGCCTTCTAAATATAACATGGTTGGTGTTCATATGTATCATACTGCGATAGTTCTTTAATACATTGGCTGCGACGGACACATAACTACTACTACTGTTCTAAAGTCGGTACATAACTCGTGTCATATTGAAAGTGTTAAACACTTATTGCTTATTTGTATTTCCTTTGCCAGATGTGTATATTTAAATTCTGAAATGGTGTTTCGAACGTGAGTCAATAGTTAACGTTTTGATTGAGTTGGAGTGCCAAATCAGTTTCAAGAGTACTAGGCAAGCTTCTTTGACTTCGACGGTGTTTCAAGTGGATGAATGTTAAGGGAGTGTGAATCATTAGTTAATTTATTAAGGATTATATGAGGAGTATTTGTCAAGAATGTCAGTCAGTATTAATACATTGCTTTATAATGTAAGCGTTTAAGCAAAGTTGTCTTTTGTTTTTGACAATGTTTTACGTAAGTGGTGGAGCTTTCTACTAGTACATGTGGATTTAAATTATACCAATTGATTTATGTAAAAAAATAAGCGTTATGTTTAAGAAACAAAATTAACTTTTCATCAGTAAAATTACAAAAGCCTATGCTAGATTATTGAATGCACAACACACAACGCAAGACCCGTTTAGTGAAAATGCATTAATTGCGTAATCATGTATACAGTTGATTTATAATTAATATGTGTGTATTAATTGAGTATTTATTGACCTAAAATTAGTGCAATCGAGTATATTGCTGTGTAGTGACCTGAGCACCCTAACACCCGATATTAAAAGAGCAACTGCTAACGATCAATTGACCTGACAAGGGAGTTAATCAAGGTCGGTCCGGTCTGCCGGCCTGTTTACTCTATTAACTCGTACAATCAATATTATATTACGGTTGAATATTCAAGATGGAAGGGGTACCAATGGAAGTAATTATTTAGTCAGTGCATTTGAAGTCTGTTTTGTGTCCTGGTGTGAGGTAACTGGTAAGGTGAAAGACAATCCATTATAAATCTCCCGAGCTACAAACATTAGTCACATACATAATTATATTATATAAATGGAAACTGTATTAGTATGTTATAAATTTGACTATCAAGTGGATTAGTGCCAGGCTGAGAAAGTTATCAACTACATAACATGTGCGTAGTAGAAGTAGATGAGCAATATATATTTTTTTGTTTACGACTTAACAAAAACTTAGAGTTTTCTTTTAAATTTTAAAGTACAGTAAACGTCTAAAATTACATTAAATAAAAAAAAAATTACTGAGTATAAATTATTAAATTTGTATTAATAATTCCAGATATACAGTTCCATTCGACAGTTCACGAAATTCTATTCTCAAGACTAAGATTAATTTATTCACCCACACGCTTACAAACCTACTTGTGGCCTAACAGGTTTTCCACGGCAATAATTTTCATGCATTAAATAATTTTTTTTAATAATCAAATATCAAACTGAACCTCTTCCTCAAACCTATACTACCTCCTCAAAATTCTTGAAATTAAAATAACTTGTCTGGTCTATATAAAATATCTCAGCTAAAGTTCAAAGTAACTTTGTTTATTATAACACTGTTCCTTCTTTATAATAAGAAATAAAATATTTCTACCATAAATGTCTTTCACAGAAGACTAAACTAAAATATCTCAGCTAAAGTTCAAAGTAACTTTGTTTATTATAACACTGTCCCTTCTTTATAATAAGAAATAAAATATTTCTACCATAAATGTCTTTCACAGTAGACTAAACTAAAATATCTCAGTTAAAGTTCAAAGTAACTTTGTTTATTATAACACTGTCCCTTCTTTATAATAAGAAATAAAATATTTCTACCATAAATGTCTTTCACAGTAGATTAAACTAAAATATCTCAGCTAAAGTTCAAAGTAACTTTGTTTATTATAACACTGTCCCTTCTTTATAATAAGAAATAAAATATTTCTACCATAAATGTCTTTCACAGTAGACTAAACTAAAATATCTCAGCTAAAGTTCAAAGTAACTTTGTTTATTATAACACTGTCCCTTCTTTATAATAAGAAATAAAATATTTCTACCATAAATGTCTTTCACAGTAGACTAAACTAAAATATCTCAGCTAAAGTTCAAAGTAACTTTGTTTATTATAACACTGTCCCTTCTTTATAATAAGAAATAAAATATTTCTACCATAAATGTCTTTCACAGTAGACTAAACTAAAAATATCTCAGCTAAAGTTCAAAGTAACTTTGTTTATTATAACACTGTCCCTTCTTTATAATAAGAAATAAAATATTTCTACCATAAATGTCTTTCACAGTAGACTAAACTAAAATATCTCAGCTAAAGTTCAAAGTAACTTTGTTTATTATAACACTGTCCCTTCTTTATAGTAAGAAATAAAATATTTCTACCATAAATGTCTTTCACAGTAGACTAAACTTAGTCATAATACTAGTCAGAAAGGTCCTTCACTGCATAGTCTAAAAATATTTCTTTAAGCCCTCCTGCTAGAAGCATGTATATCAAATCAAATACCTATATTACATACTATTCAAGTCAGATAAAATTATGCTTTTGATGAAAGTACAATAAATATGAAATATTGTTGTTGAAAGTTTAAGCTTTTCCTGATATGACAATAATTCAAAAATATATGGGGTTTTTATATTATTAAAAAAAATAATTATTCCCTTTTTATTTAGTCCTGTGTGTGTATGATATTTTTAAATCTGTGATAATCCGATGTAAAGTACTTTTATTTTTTTACCACTTAATGGAACTTTTATTTTATTAACAAACATGTAGTGGAATCCTACAAGATTTGAAAAGTTTTGACAGGGTAAAGTACCATATTTTATTTGAGATTAAAACTTATCTCAAATGAACATGGAAACTACACAAACATATTCTTGGTTAACAATTCAATGCAAAAGGACCATAAACGGTTTGTTAGTTTGTATACTCGAGTGAGAATTAAAATATGATGAACATTTCTTTTTAATTAAAGTATTGTAAAAAACTTCTAGTTCATCTAATATTATTATTAACTATAAACAATAATAATTTGTAAACTCTACCCGTGTAATTATTTGCGCTAGGCTTGTTGCATTCCTGACATGGATATATATTTTTATTATTATCGTGTAGCAAAGCTTAACTATTTGATACTCGTAAACGAATCTCTTTACATAACAGCGAAACTGCTTTCCATTTTTAATAAGTTTCTGGTTTCTAAGTACATTAACTCCACTTTCTCCAGTTCCTTGTTAAGAAATCCAGATATTGCCACCATAACCTGGAGTTCTGTTTATATTAAACTAAAAATATATTTATATTCAAGGCTTCATTAAACACAAATCTTTAGAATATTTGAAATATTAAGGTATTTATATTTCCTATTTCAAACTATGAAGTTTGATAAAATTACAAAAAGTACCATATATTTACAGAGCATTACGTACTTAGAAATCTACAAAATATCACATTGAAAAATTTGAAATGTAGAAGTTAACCTCGACTCAAAGTTGAATAATGCTCTCTGTATATCACATGTATACAGCATGCATGTGATATACTCTGTATATCATGCTCTCTGGCTTTACATGTTTGTTACACTTAAAACAATAGCTGTAATGTTATGTTATGTTAGATGAAAAGAGTTTTATTAATTTATAAATACATATATAGATAAATAATTGAATAGTTTGTTACCAATAATCTAAGTGAGCGTTGAAATAAATTAGCGCTTTACAGTACGTCGTTAAATTACTAAACAAAAATATTCGTTTATTTACAAAGAAGGAAGCATATAATTAGTTTGTTGACTATGAGTAATTACACAGGTGTGGGTTCAATCTATTTAATAACAACCTCAGCCTGAGACCCACGTTCAATGTAATTGATTTTATGTAGTTAATTTTATGTTTCGTACTTATGCAAATCGTCCTATTCCAGCATCAAGCCTTAAAACGTTATTGTTGGATGATTAAGCAATGGGTTGAAACTGTCTATATGAGATTCTCACTATAACCAAATACACTATAGTGAGTCTGTCGATATATAAATGAGATAACTTTCATCCTACTTGTGTGCAACGCCTCCCACTTTAGAGTATTTGGTGTTCTCTATCTGCTATGAATATTGTCACCACCGTACCGTACATAGATTTATTTATGGGTTTGATTATTGTATTAATATTTGTGGCTAAGGATGTTCATTGATATTAGTTTTGTATCAAGAAACAGTAAATGATGTAATTACGAAAGAAGATATTGTGTGAAATGAAAACTTGGAACATAATTATAAATTTAATAGTATTTGTAGGATTACAATTTACTTGGTCAAAACTCATCTATTTATGAGTTGAATTATAGATGTAGATAATCATAATAGCAATATTATTTTAGCAGTGTTTACTTGTATTAAAAAATTATTTATATCATGATTTAACTACAAACATATAAGCATGACATCGCTTTTCATCGTATTAAAAATAGTGGTATGCTGAGTTTTCTTTTCTTTCACAGTTGAGAAAGAGTAAATCTTGACTTTTCTGCTCTAATTAAGCTAAAAACAGAATTAGGGTACAGAAAAACAAATGAATAGACAAATTAAAACAATAACCTTATATCAGTTAATTATTTTAGACTATTTCAAATGTAAAAAGGTACAAAAGACTTGAGTACAGGATGAAAATGTCAAAAGAAACTAGAATGGAGAGTTTAGTGTTAATTTTATTATCTTTACAAGGGTGGACATTTCATATATAGAAATATATTAATCTAATAAGAGTCTAAACTAACATAAACGTTAAAAAAACGAAAATATCATGTTTAATCATGGAAAAATATGGAAACAATTAACCAGTTGCATTGTCACCTAGAATATTAATTTATATTTTAATTTTCATTAGTATGGATGCAGTAAAATCAAAGTTAGTCAAAGTATATAGTGAGTTATTTTTGGATTCGGGACGTTCTTAATTTTGACGCACTTTTTACCCTTAACCCTTTAAGGTTATTTCCTTTATAATATTAAAATAGAACTACAGGTGCGGTGGGCAGCTAACCTGTAATACGCCAAGGTTATTAATAAAGTTTGTCAAAATGTGTAATCTAACAAAGAATGTCACAAAGATTTTCACCATTAAATATATGAGTTCTTGTAAGACAAAAAATGTTTATGTCAGAAGTGTTTCTACATTTGATACAGGTCTCGGTTTGCACATGCAAACCTTCTTTATTTTCATTTAATGAGTTTTATTCTTCTGTGACTTCAATTGATTCCTGAATGATTTAATTCCAAAATACCATAAAGTTAAAGTTTCCTTGAAGGTTGTTGATTAGATCTACCTCTACTTCAAGAAATTTATATTTGCTTTGCATTATATCATATTAACGGTAAGGTAGATGTGGCGAGTCCGTGTGTGTGTGTGTGTGTGTGTGTGTGTGTGTGTGTGTGTGTGTGTGTGTGTGTGTGTGTTTCGTAATGCGAGAAGAGGATCTCGTATGGCAATCTTTGGGCACTATATCAGTCAGCTAAACCGAACTCTCAGCAGTATATCTCGAATATGTGTTGAAGCGTGTAATAGTTGTAATACGAATTGAGAAGTTTGTACTTTCTGTGATCTCAATTATAACAATATTTAACACTTTATAGATATATGTGAAGATCACCACAGGCAAATGAGGTGTGTTTCGAAGGTGAAGGGTGGGAAGGAAGATCTTATGTACAAGTTTCTTATCTTAATATGCGCCGTAAATCACAAACTTTTGTAATTAACGTAAACAGAGCCGCCGAGTGGAAACCTCTTCACTTCACCCACATCACACTCAGCCGCTGTAAACAAGATAACAGTACGACTTCGTTGTTGTTTGTGGTAATGTAATACTTATACAATTCATGATACAATACTACCAAGTTCTTTGTTTTCCGACCCTCCCTCTTTGCCACTACAGAGATGTTGCTGCATTGAACGGTTAGTACATTAATTGATAGCAGCAACTTAACTGATGGAAGAAACGTTTTTCAAATATTTGTTGTTTGGGTTGTCATCAAGTGATTCCAGCTACATAAAAACACTCATGCTCTTTATTAGTGATTTATATGCAATCATATATAATCATAATATGTAGCCTAAGACGTGCTTTAAACTGTTGCTTTGTCCGTAACCTATAACAATAAATAAACTGTAAAGTAAAAGTCATCGAGCAAATAAATGGATCCTTTGAGCCCAGAGTCGTGCAGCAATTGTAAAACAGAATAATTGTTAGTTTTAATCATGTTAAGACTTTACTACTTAATCTTCTAATCTAAATATAATTGAAAACCTCAAACCTAAACATTTGTTAGAAAGTAATAAGAGTTTTATTTAAAGAAGAAACGAGAAATGCTCGTAAAGAAATTGAAATTAGAGCTGCAATCTATTTTTGTAATCCAGTAGGCAATATGTACTTTATAATATTCTTGATGTTAAATCGATCGTTAGTAATACCGTCTAGCATAATACTTATAGAAAACCAGCAGCGATAAGAGTGTGTTTGGTAATGAAACATTTGACACTAATAATTTTTATGAACTATGTAATCTTATTTATTTATCATAAGAAATACTAGGTCTCAATTAAAAGTTATGTGATTTCCAAATAATTTATAATTAATAGTTTTTATTGCCTCGAAATGCAGGAAACCTTGTCAGAATTTCATAGTAGTGATATAATGTAACATATTGATTTATTTTACGTAGTTAATAGTATTTCATAGGAATTGTTTATGATACTGACGAAATGTTTGAAAACCATTATAATGAAAGACAAGATTCCAAGTACATAAATTTAATCAATTTCGTATGACATAATATTGACACTGATTTATTTTACTACTATTTTTTACATGGCCTTGAATTAATAATTTGTTAAATTTAGAGATATGTGATTATTTTTAGTTAGCTAAATTAATAAAAATAAGAAACTAACGATTCAGTATATCGTTATAAATAAATTATATTTACTCCACGCTGCGTACGATATGATTTATTATGATTATTAAATAGAAACCGTAAATTAATAGTAATATTTTAAAAGAGTTAACTGCTGCTAAGTTTTTGGCAACTTGTAAGAAATAGCAGTCAGGTAATATTAAAATTAATTTCCTCGCTTTATATACTGTAGTTATATATAACTTCCTAAACTTCCAAAAATTGTTTACTAAATTCACTTCAATAATTGTTATTGGCTTATAAGTTGAGTAATTAATTAAATAACATCTTGCTAATTTGATGCAGTTTTAGTATCAAGGTATTAAGAAAAGAAGGGATTTTCAAGGTGTAAAAGAATAATTAATCGTATCTTTATGTTAAGATTGGAAGGGAGCATCGATTGCTCCCTCAGAAGATTGTATTGAAACGGTCATGACATATACTAACACCTTGAGCTAACAAATTAAATCCCCCCGAAAAGTGTTACAGATACGGCTCCGGCAGTCACCTACAGTCCCTAGTACTCTCTCAAACAAAGTTTTAGATACGGCCCTGATGGATACCTGCATTCATTACTAACTCCTCAAGCAGTTTTATTTATACGGCCTTGAAATTTGTAATAACACGGCCTTGGCGAAAACCAGTACCCCTCGTCAGCACCCCTAGAAAGGTTTTACAATACGGCCCTAGCAGATACCACCACTCTGTGTCCCCTTTAAAATAGGCTCTGCTGTGATGGCGCCTAAGTTGGCGGAACCTGATATTGACCTTTTATTCTGCTTTGCTACAGTTCAGGTAACCCAGGTTATACTAACAACCAGACTACAATGACGTCATTATCAGTAAGCGTCTGTTTTCTATGAAAAAGAGGAGAGTGCTTACAGTAAGTATAAATTATCCTTAACCAAACTGTAATATCGGTATATATTCAAGAATAGTATATCACGTTATTAATCCAAAAAGTAAAGGAAAGTGTTTTGAGGCCAGTGCATGGATACAGTATCATGTTTATTTGAAACATACTTCACGGATGAGATACGTACATTTTGCATTATCCCTAATATATAAGGCCAAGCCCTCGCTCACTCACTCATCACTGTCTCCAAATCCCCGATATACCAGAAATTTAAAAATTGCCACACGTATGACTCACGAGCTATGAGAGAATACAAACCATTTTCTTAAGCATCAAACATTCGTAGGGTTTGCAATGTAGTACCAACTCCCAGAAATGAATTTCATTTCTTAAGTACTTGATACACTAGAAATATGGAGATTGACACACAAGTCCCTCATGACTTATATTGAAAAGGAAAAGAAATCTGATTAAAATAAGACCCTCAGATTTTAATACTTTCAGCTGAAGTTCATCAAAGAGGCAGAGACATTTGGTTACATTTAAAATTTAGAAAATTGTTATTGTAAAGTGCTTGGTCAGTAGTGTAATGCAGGTTGCATAGCAGACGTCATTGCCTAATTTTAAATTCAGATTGCACCAATGATCAATAAACTATCTAATGCAATGAAAATACTATTAAACGCTATTATGAAAACCAGCAGCCCTCACAAAAAAGGAAAACCGGGGCTCCGGTGTTGTTGATCTCATTGTAAAAATCCGTGAATGTTTGCACATAAGGTAATCGAATTTGGTTACATCGAAGGTAAATGAAAAGAGCCGAAAGAAGACACTTTATGATCGAAATTGGGTTTCTTTGATACATTTTCTTGAAGGCACACTCCTAAATAATACTGGAAATATCTTAGACAGAAAATTAATTTTAACAGACCGAATTTGATTCTTTATAACCTAATTTGTTTACCGAGATTCATCCATATACATTAATTGTTCTGAATAACTTATCAACACCTAGCAAAAACCACGAAAGATAGAGGCAGGAATATGGTACATACCTTCATAATGCGCCCAAGAGGCTCACGAAGGAACGACTATCAATTATCTCAGCAATGTTACTAGAAATAAAAATAATACTTGCATATTCAGAAATAAATAATAACGGAAACCCACCGTATCTGTAGAAAAAGAATAAGTGAATATAGTGTACTGTTTTCAACGGGAAATTGCGTGCGAAGCCGCAGGCAACTGCTTAGTACATAATAAAACTAATGTTTACTGTAGTTCAGACTTGAATATACCCATATTTTGGTACATTTATTATTTAATTTATTAGCTATACATCTTCGGTAATGTGTAAAATAACTAAACTGTATTTGTTCAAATTTATTTTATAGTAAATAAAATTGAAAATGCAAGAAAAATTTGGGAATATTGTTGAAATGGAATTAGTTAAAAAACACTAAAGGCTTTGTGTGATAAAAATACTATGTATGTTTCTGTAAAGCAACAACTCAAATTAGTATTGTGTAATGTATACTAAACACAGAACATGCATGGATCGTGTACTTAGAGATCTGGCTGTCAAGGAAACCACTGGAAATGGCAGTGACTGGATGACTACTATAATATTACTATATTAAGTGAGTCAAGCACATCCGAGAATTCCGAGACGAATGGAGACTTGAACGCTGGGTTAGCCAGATCGCGCGCTAGCTCTATATTTTTTGAATCCACTACAGAGGATCTATAAAAGAATGTATTAATCCTGGCGGTCCTTATAAGGATAAAGGAAAACTATGATCAAATTATTGCATTGTCATCGGTCCTTGATACGTATGCAAAGTTTCAAATTAATCAGACTTCTGGAAATTGGTGTAAATTATGCTCAAATATTTCGTTACATACATAGATACAACCGAAGCTTATAAAAGCGTGTTAATATATACACTTACATACGAATAAAAAGTGTCTATTACGACAGTTTCAATTCCCTTCCAGTAAATTTATTTTTGATTTCACAGTTGAATTCGCATTTATGACACGACCAAGAATATATATATATATATATATATATATGTGTGTGTGTGTGTGTGTGTGTGTGTGTGTGTGTGTGTGTGTGTGTGTGTGTGTGTGTGTGTGTGTGTGTGTGTGTGTGTGTGTGTGTGTGTGTGTGTGTATAATAAATGATAAATGATTTATTTCCTATAAACTTACAAAATTGAATTAGCTTAACAATGATAGGAAAAATACACTGACCTCTTTTACAAGTAGTGAGGTCAGCGAGAAAAAAAAAATAAAATCTAAAATATATACAACAAATAATTTTCTATTTACAGGTTTAAAACAAAATATATTTCTATGTGTAGATTCTTAAACATAACATATCTCAAAATATGAGCTTCTGCAGCGTCCACAATCATTCTGCAAACCTAAATCAATTATTATATTATACTAATAGTTAATTATATACACTAATTTTACTTATTTTCTTATTAAAAGTTATTAATTTATACAGTTATCAACATGTCAAAAATTTACTGATATAGTTATGATAGTATTCTAAATAAACAACTTAATTCTGGTTTTCTAAAAAGCCACTTTTTTACTTGTGCACAGAATGCCTTAAAGCTTTCTATCTGCTTAATGTGCAAAGGCAACTGATTAAATATTTTTGGACCAGCGTAGGAAAAAGATTGTCTGAATTGTGATTTATTGACTTTTGGTAACCTAAAAAGTTTAAGATTTATACTTCTGGTAGAATAAATTAAATTGTTACCTCTATTACCACTTCTCAAGTAAAACTCCCTCAAAACTTTAAAAACATAAAGATGTTGTATTGGCAAAATTGTTAGTTGAGAATAAAGAGGAAATATATATATATACACACACACAAACATAAATCTCGGAAACCTTAGATTAAAGTTTGTCTACGTCCTATCTATTGATTTAAAGTTTTAATAAAAAAAAAAAAAAATACATACATACGTAAGCTAAAGACTACTTTGCCAAAAAAGCATGTACTTCTTTGCTTTATGTTCTGTTTCCGATAAAAAGGGTAGAGTGGAAACAGCTGTTTACTGCCGGTTGTATCATATCAGATTATATTATTTAAAAATATTTTTAATATTCCGGGAAGCTTTTCAGATTTTTCTCTTCGGACGAAATTGGACGAATATTAGAAAAAATTGACAAATTGGTTGACCCGTTCTGAATATTAGTGCTTAGTAACATATTTGGCGATTCATTCTTATTTATAAGACTATATTAGGAAGAAAAACTAAAAGTGCATTTATAGTACTTCAGTCGCAATATAGGAAATTATTATAATCCGATAAATAATGTATTGCGAAAGCAACTGAATTAACTGAATTAAAGTAGTTTTTAAAAATAGTCATCTTTGTAAATATTGCTCTAACCCTTACGTGTATCTGCTGTAGGGTCAAGTAGCACTTGGAACCCAACAGGTCCCCGGGGTGACGTTCCTACTCCAATGATTCTTTTATTGGTACTCAGATAGTGTTGAGACTGTGGAATTGCTAATGTTATCGTGTTTGTGTTGAGCGTTCTCAAATATAAACTTATTACCATTTGTCAAATGCTTATTTAAGTTATAAACTAACATAATTAAAAATAGACTGTGATATTCTTATAGTTCAAGACTCTTTAGTGATCTTTCAAAAATGTAGTAAATCCAAAAAGGAGCCAAGTGTAAATTTTAATGGAAGAAAAGGCATACTGAGAAATAAGTAGCATTTGGAAAGAGTTTGTAGCAACAGCTATTCATGCAGCTTATATTTCAGTTATGATCAAGCTACTGCTAAGTCTCTTACAGTTTTACAATTAATTATCTATGAATTCTGCTTGAAGTACATCTCTAGTATTTTTACACAGTATTTGTTTTCTTAGCGGTTAGTTTTTGAACGTGACAACGTCTTAAATTAGGTTGCGGCTTATTTTTTCCACAACTAGGCGCCTTGTTGTGACACTCTGAGTTATTTATACGCCTTTGCTGTGGAATTTTTTCGTTGTGGGAATCTTCGATATGGGGACCCAAGACCAAATTAACAGGAAAACATAATTCAATAATGACCATAGCAAAATATGACATTCCTTTTTTATGTTGCGTAAGTTCATAGCAAGTATTACAACCCTCTTTGTTTAAGTGAGCCAAATATGTACTTTGAGCCGTTTGCAATCTCGGGTTAATGTGACCCTTGAAATCTATGCTGAGGGGAGAGCCAGAGAAGAGAGCAGAGAGACGAGAGAAGAAGAAGTAGAGGAGGCAAAGAGTAGAGAGAAGGACAGAGAGAAGAAGAGATAGAGAGTGTCATACGAAGATAGAGAGAAAGACAGAAGAAGAGAGAGAAGAAGTAAGAGAAGCAGTGAGAAGAGGGAAGAGAGAGTAGTAGAAGAATGAGAGGAGAAATAGGGGGGGAGAGAAGGATGAGAAGCCAGTAGAGAGCAGAGGAGGCAGAGAGAGACGGCAGCGGACGCTGAGTTAAGAGTAGAGCAGAGAAGAGAGCTGAGGAGAGAGAAGCCTAGGAAGAGAGGCACTCAGATGGAGAAGAGAGCTAACGAGAGAAGAGGAGCAGAAGAACGAGAAGGCAAAGAGTAAAGAAGCTAGAGAGAGAGAAGGGAAGAGTGGAAGGGCAAAGAGAACGAGGGAGCGAGCAGAGAAGGAGGAGGAAGTCAGAGGAAGAGATAGAAGAGGAAGCGGAAGAGGAGAGTCAGAGAGAGAGAGAGAAAAGAGAGAGAGGAAAGATCGAGAGAGGTGAAGAAGAGAAGATGAGAGATAAGAAGAGGAAAGAAGAGACTAGTAAGAGAGAGGGAGTAGAGAGAAGATGAGAGTAGAGAGAAGAGAAGAGAGAGAGAGTGAAGTGGGAAAAGAGAGAAAAGAGCAAGGCTGAGAGAGAGCAGAATGAGAAGAAGAGAGAGAGAGGCACTCCGGCGACCGATACGCAACAGCAAACAAAAAAGTTAAATAATGGTTTTTCAATTCATTTCTCCTGCGCCAATCAAAAACCATTTTGGCTTAACACACTGAAATATGAACATGCTTTAAGCTTTGCTATATATACGTATTTCTATTAATCGTATTGAGAAAAATGTACTTATAGTTACATTGAAGTAAACCCGTTTTCCTACCAGAAGTATCTGGGATACTAAGGATCTTATCCTATCACCTCCAGCCAACAAAAGCCATATGTATAGGTACTGGAATTCTTTTTGAATAAAAAAAATGATTTATACAAAAAGTTTGTTTTAACGAAAATCCGCATTTGTGAATGAAAACATTATTTAATGATAACGCTTTCTGAAGAACACCATAAAGTTGAAACAAACGTGTAAATATTTGTTATAATGTGTTGTAAATTTATAAAATTATGAATAATATATATAATAGAAATATAAATTAAATGAAATGATTTTTCAATCTAGGAGATCCGTTTTGAATCTATAATATATACATTTAATACTATTAAATTATATTACTATTATTAACTAATTAAATTACAAATTAGGCAGATACCTAACAAGTCGTGAGTTTCCTGGAGGAAGTTCTTTCTTTTCAATCTCGAAGATTTGCTTGAAGTGAACTAACTTAAAATAAACGGTTTTTTTAGTTGGTGATTCAAGTTATATTCTGGTAAAGAAAAAAATTAATTTAACGTAACACATTTTTTATTATTTCATATTGTAAGATTAATATATAAGACCGTGAGCTCTTATATTTATTAGTAGTGCGCCTAATAGGAGACATATACTAAACAATATTTAACATTATATTACCATAGACCAGCTGCACACCCGAATATCAGTCCAATAGGAAGGATTACTCGTCACAGCTCGTACTGGGAGCCATAGTTTACAAAAATCTATTTGTATGATTTATAATGTTTCAAACGCAATTCTTAACAAAACTTTTATCTCCGAGGACGAATCACATAAAATGAATATAAACATGGCATAATGTGTTAAAGTGCATGTTAAAGTGGTAAAAATAATGTTAACTTTGATGGTAGATCTAAGGACTGACCGATTTGAATGTACTTGGTATTGTAAATGTGCTAACAAATACGTGGTATTTGGATTTTCTTGCCTTATTCTGAAGTTTTATAATTTCTTGTTTCACCTTAAGAAGACGAAGAGCAAAAAAAAAAAAACAAAAGCGAATAAAAAAAGCGAGAATGAATGTACCGTACCCAAACACTTGATTGGCGGTGGTCTAATAATCTCTAAAGAAATTTGCCTGGCCGTTATTGGAGTATAGGTAAATATGTTATACATTTATATTACCCACGTTATAGTTTTAATTTTGAAGGGTGATGGTTTATTTAAAATGTTGCAAGTTGAAGGAAATCTCGAATCGGAGTAATATTGAAACATGTTAGTACATTGTTGTCATAGCAGAGTTTTAACTATTAATTAATGATTAAAAGTTCATGTGTTTGAAATTAAAAGCTTTTGACGTGAACAACGTCCTTAAATTAGGTTGCGGCTCGGAGTCACTCATGAAAAAGTGTTAACGCCCGGTAACGTTACGATGCACCGTCAGTGGGTCGCCGCACGGGATCCGCACGGGATAAATGCAGATAACTGTGGGTCCGCCGCACGGGAATAAAGGCGGAGTAACTATGTTTTATACGTTGAAAAATGTGGAGTGCTTAGATTCGTCATTTACAAAACAACTACAACAAGTAAGGTAAATATTTGTACACTGGATATTTCATTATCGTAAACTATGATTGATTGATTAAATGGTTAGATTGACACAAAAGTTGAGAAACTGAGTTTAGAGGTTATGTTTACTATTGCAAATGTTGATAGTGGTTAAGTAAATTATTAGTTTAAATCACTATGCAATCAATCGTTGTAATTCAGTCGATGAGAAGAAACAGCGCGTATTGCTAGTCAAACATTTAAAATAACAAATTAGTAAACCTCTAACCTGTCATAACAGTGGCGACCAAACAAACGAATAAACCGGACCAATCACCACGCGCGGAGTGTAGAATTTAACTGTGTTTAGCAAGAATTTCAAATTCCCAATTTTAGTAAATGTTTTATTCAACTTTACCATTTACATAAAAATTTTAATTAATTTCAAATTATGACAATGTTTTAGTAACAATATATATTTCTATAGTTAAAATTTGTGCAAATCTTATTTTCATTCAATTCCTCTGTTCCTATTGTGCAATTTAATATTATTCATATCAATAAAATATTCTACCGAGAAAAAGAAGTTGTCACGTAAATCTTCGCTCCGTAAAAACCGACTTTCAGGCAACCATATTTTTATTGTTGATTATGCTTTAGAATAATATTTAGGTGAATAAAACTAATGCATTGAACCTTTCATTATTTATTCGTACTTTAGCTTGTACATGCAATTTACTTTTCTTAATTAGAGCTAAAAGGCCTAAGCAATAATTATTCACATAAAAACGCGTAAAAACTTTCTCATAAAGTAATAACCAAGCAAAAAATGAAATATACTTGAAAATATCTTTGGTACTAAGCAGATTATCAGATACCTATGTTTTGATGTAATTTCATTTAATTAGTATATAGAAAATAATCAAATTACCGTTGAAGTTGAAGGATTGCATAGAAGTATGCTAACAAGAAATATTTAATAAGGATATATTATACTATGCTGTCAATGCAATGTTTTTTTATAAATTGTTAAGTATGGTTTGGGTATGTCAACAAGTATAATATGTTCAGAACATATTCTACCTAGAGTAATACCTCAAAGTAATATAATATTGTCATTGAAACAATCCATTATGTTGCCAATTAGGTTGGATTTGTACAATTCTACTAGAGAAAAATAATACCACAAATAATAATGAAGTAATAACACAAAAGCTCTCTTTTTAGTTAGTCTAACTTTACATAGACGCTGCTGCATAGTTATCGTGAAACACATAATGAGATCAAAAGTTTCAAAGACAGGTAAGACAATTTTTAACTCTGATCTATATTTGCTTTTGTTCATCTATACTGCGGCATAAGTGAACCCTCCCTGCGCCACCACCAAGTTAGCCTCGCCATCCATCTCTCTTGAGTTACCCCCAGAGCTCTCTGTCTTGCCCGTGTTATTAATAACTTCATGAGTTGCCATTCATCCACTTCACCTTTCACCAACTGGCTCGTTATTATTATTTGTCCCCTCTTGTTTTGTTTAACCTTGTTTAGTAGTGAAATACGGAGGGTAATAATTAAAAATATAAATATATACAAAATATTCAGTTGTCATAGTGAAAGGCAACGACCTTTTAGTGCAGTGGAATGTTAAAACACACTATTTTTTTTACTTAAATAATCCTATTTATAAATATTACCATCGTTATTGATATTTTGTCAATTTCATTAAAAAACAATAATATATTGAATTAAAATTAAACTTTGTTTCATTTGATTCATAGAATAATACATTATTTGACCAATCGCAACAAATCTGATCTATCAGTAAGTATTTAACCCACAAAATGGATACAAAATAAAACAATGTATTTACACAATTATAACTGTTTTTTACGACTATTTTTTTTTCAATTTATTTTCATTTTACGAACATTATAAATGTGGACTTATTAATATATATATATATATATATATACTATTTTTGTTTTCTTCTATTCAACACAGTGATTAGTAAGTAAGCCATTTGGCAGATACGAAAATCGACCAACAAAAGCCTGCTGGTAACTCTTCCTTATATATATTATATATATATATGTATATATGTATGTATTAATAATATTAAAATATTTAAGTGAAGATGTTTTTTGTGTTCCTATAGCCCTTATTTATTATCTTTGATTTCCTGAAGAACGTTTGAATCGAAAAGTAAAAATAATTATCGTTTTAGAAAAATTTAGAAATTATGCTAAATATGCTTGAAGTAAATTGCCAAACAAGTATACTGTACATGTACCGATCTTTACCTGATATAGGTAAAAGGCCAATCGGTTAAATTTTAAAGGTATTTGCATTTAGGCCATGAATAAATTGTTAGCGGTTTTCCTAATACATCATATAAGGTCAGAACAAATTAGGAAATATTAAATAATTCAACACAATCAAAAATGTATGTTGCATCGCTTTTGATAAGGTATTATTTATTAATTTTTCGCAGCCATGTATCTAATTAAAACGAATTAGTTAGCATACACTTCTCGTATGCTTATTATTTAGGTGTAACTTTCAAAGATTCTTCTCCGACCACCCTGCCGAGATGCAAGAATGTCGTAAATAATTTATGCCTTACTATAGTAAAATGATTAAATAAAACTAAATGTGAGTATTTATGTTGCATCACTTTAATAAGGTATTATTTATTAATTTTTCGCAGCCGTGTATCTAATTAAAACGAATTAGTTAGCATACACTTCTCGTATGCTTATATTTAGGTGTAACTTTCAAAGATTCTTCTCCGACCTCCCTGCCGAGATACACGAATGTGGTAAATAATTTATGTCTTACTATAGTAAAATGAATACATAAAACTAAATGTGAGTACTCTGCCATAAACGGTTTCCATGATTTCATGCAAATATATATATATATATATATATATATATATATACAGTACATGTAGACAGATATATGACATATGTTTTTTAATGAAGATAACTTAGGTGTCGTTTAAGCACTTCAAATTTGCTGTGATAATATAGTACTAATATTAATAATATAAATAATAGTATTGGTTATTTTAAACTGGAAACAAGACCCACGTGTTTTAATGTTTCAAATTAACAATGCGGTTTTAAAGTAAAAATTAATAAAACAAAATATGAAATTACCACTGAAAAATTAATATTCTTATTGGATAAAAGTTGATAATCATTAATTTAACTCCAATTTGATTACA
Source organism: Homalodisca vitripennis (assembly GCF_021130785.1). Lineage (NCBI taxonomy): Eukaryota > Metazoa > Arthropoda > Insecta > Hemiptera > Cicadellidae > Homalodisca > Homalodisca vitripennis. The sequence continues at coordinate 152,623,890 of NC_060207.1, read as the reverse complement.
TAGATTTGATTTAATTTTGATACGATAGTTTGCAAATTACAATGATTACATAGTTGAGGTAGAATGAAACAAGGATCCAACAGCTTATTCTTAAAATTGTGTCGTGCGTGTCTCCGTATGTGCGATACCTCAAGAGATTCCTCAGAGAGGTTCCTCTTGGTCTAATTTATATTGGGATTTAAGGGCCAGAGATCAGTCAGTACGTTTGTCAATCTATCTGTTTGTGTCATAATTCTTCATAGAAAACATCTAGAGAAAAGTTAACGTAGGGTTTTTCTTGATTGAAAGTAGAACCCGTTTATTATGGGTTCAACGGGTAAAAAAGCAGTTCGTCCGTCTGACTGTGTGTCCCTCTGTTCGTTTATTCTTTATAAAAAGGATCTTGAAACTTGGTTTCTTCTCGGTCTAGAGAAGAAATCTGCTAATTTTGGGGTTTTAATATAAAAGAACAGTTCGTAGGTATATGTAACCCACCACGCTTTATCTTTTAAAAACAAATTCTTCAAAAAACAGAGCACCGATTTTTTGAAACTTAAATATTTTATATATATTTATAACCTTTCTAACCAAAACCAAATATTTTTAAACAGGGCATTCCACTCAAACTTGAATGAATGTGAGGGACTGGTTAGACTGCAAAACACCATAAGTTGTCCAAAACTCTGTGCTTGTAATTATGTTGTGCCACTAACGGTGTTCAGTTTAGATTCGTATCTATAATAATGTATGAAAAGTAAAAAATAAATGAATATTATAAATATACGATATACCGTATACGGTAATAAAAAATATATATGAAATTAGTCTATAATTGTCACATCCGTATCTATAGATAATGTAGTAAATTAGCTGTATCATATTACCTTTAAAGAATCCGTAAAGGGAGGTAATGTACTTGTATTCAAGTTTAAAGAGTAAAGGGCCATTTGAGCGGCAAATAAAGAAACCATTTGCCTAAAACAACTTCGCCCGTGGGGCCTGTTTCACTTCGAGTGTTCCTCGGTTCAGCAAACTCAGCCGGATAAAAGTTTAACTATGTATATAACCGGTTGGTTCTTGACCTCATGATCTGAATTTCGGTAATGCTACCTTCTGTGCCCTTTATACCGTCTGTGGTATGTAAGTTATGTTGCTATCTGTAGCGATGCAACCTAGTGATATATTGTTTATTAATCTAATAATGACCATATCGGTCATAATTAGTGACTCTGACACTCACACTGAAAACAAATCAAGTTTTGTTTGTCTTCTTAAATATTTGTTTTTTTTTTCAAAAATTAAATTATGTACATTGTATTTAGATTCTTAACTCATGATTACTTATGTTTATTCAATAGCGATATGATTACAAATAATCTCTCTTCAAAATATGCTATAGCGTATTGGCTTACAAGTTTTTAGAATTGTGTGACAAGACCACCTTCCTGAAATATAATTATATTATTGCCTTACTTCTACAACAACAGTTTCTGTTGCAAATTGGGACCAATGTCCACAACTTTCTTAGCATGGATTTAAGAAATTCTTTCAAACTTAGAATTTCAATATTTTCTAAAAATACATATTTATTGATAGAGAAATTGCTAAACTTATAAACGCATCGCATATCATTTAGGATATTTCATTCTAACCACGTCCGAAATTGTTCCTCAATGTTTATGAGAGGACTCTTGTATGATATTATTATGTTGGGTTCACATGTGACAATGTTATATTTAATGTAATTTTAACATTGTTTAGACATGCAAACAAACAAACGCACTCATAAACATTTTAATGTTTTATTTTTTGTTTTATCCTGTGACTTTTTTATAAAAACAATAAATTTATAGAAACATGAAAAAAGGATCAGAAAACGGGATTTGGTAATGAAACTTGAATTATTGTATTCGGGTTAATGGAGGAGTGGGCGATTAGGTATTTTAATTCATTATTATTTTGTAATAACTTTTGGAGGCAAAGAATATTCAATAGATCAACGGATGTTTAGGAAATTAACGAAAACAGCCATAATATAATATGAAATAGAAGCTAAACTTATAGATATTTTAAATAATGTACATCTATAAGTTTCGATTTCGGTACAGAAAAAGGAACTTTCTGATTTTCTTTAGTACTTTCCTGTTTGTGCCGTAATCAGTAATTAAAATAATACGCCAGGAGAGAAAGTATTTGTTTACTTGTATATTTTACACTTAGTGATAGTGATGCTGTTTTAAATTATATAGGTAGGATATTAAATATTTTTGTTTAAAAATAATAATTTTTCTATACACACAAATAATATCTATAGTCAAATCCCATAGTGAAGTGAAATTTCACCACGATAAAGTCGATGAAGATTGCATTAAATAGTATACCAATTTGAAATCATGAACTCTTTAATCCGAATACTATAGTCTTAACTATGCAACTGTAAATGGCGTAGAAAGAAATATCCTCCTTCAAGGTGTCATCAGTTACAGACTAAAACGTGTAAAACTAGTTCTGTAGATAAATCAACGTCTTGTTACTGTCGTCCAGAACTTGTCGTTATTTAGAGAGCGCTTTCCGTCCCACATTTCACAGACTCTTCTACAGATTGACATTCTCAAGCGAACTGTCGCGACTCAACATGTTTCGCCCCCTAATTGTGGTTGAAAGCATGAATTATACAAGCCTAAAACCTCAACAATTAATGTACAGAAATTATTAAATTACTTTTGAACGTAAGTACCTATATATGAGTTTTCTCTAAAACGTATAAACAGTTTTAACTAAATGTATAAAAAATAAATTTTTTAATGTAATGATAATTATTACCGATATCTAGAAAACAATTGACCTGTGGTCTTGAAGCTTCATTTCTATGTGAGTAACAATGAGATAGATGATAGTGCATGGGATTTAGCTGAGCGTTAGTGAATATTCTTTCACTGGCAACCATGATGGCAATGTGAAAGTAGCAGAATAAATAAGTGTAAACAAACTCAGTACACTCATAAGAGATTTTAAAATGTGATATATTAACACACGCTGCCTAACTAATCCAATACATACAACGTCATGTTTATGAAACCATGAAATTAGTTAGGAGAAAATGAAATTAGCCCTAGACTTTGAAATTTTGCATTGAACCTCAGCGAAGCTTGTTGCGCGACAAGTGGTATATCGTACTCCTACTTGTTATTGGGGTACTGTAGTATTTGTGTAATAGTATGTGTTGTCTAAAAGTGCAAATTTTCCAGACTTCATTAAATTATTTATTTCTCACACACGCCAAATTGAGGGGTTGGAATCACTGCCGGCGTTGTTAACTTTCATCTTATCTAACTCACCGCAGCAGGTTCTGGGCATTCAAGAAACTTTTAACGGTAGGCTAAACGATGTTCTGAATATTTTACTAAAGGTATCCGTAGCAACCAGTGATTATCCTTATTGGTATACTGTAAATAAGTTTTTATTCATATGTGTGTCCTCTTATTTTTATATGGAGTTATTTTTATACGTAAAAATAATGCCAATTACATCTCCTTAAAGGTTTTAGGCAACACGAATGTTGTGAACAATTGAAACACATTTCGATTTTAGAAAGAAATTAAAATCATAAAAGTTACAGGGAGAACAACATTTTTTTGAAATACCGAGTACATAATTAATTGACAATGTCGAAGAAGCTTTCCTCCTATTAATCTTTCTAATGGATTATGATTATAAAAATATATAAACGTTTGAATTGCCATAAAAGCCATCTGAATAAATTCAATCTAAAAATTAATTTGATTCACTTAATAACAGAATGTGTGTGTGTGTGTGTGTGTGTGTGTGTGTGTGTGTGTGTGTGTGTGTGTGTGCGCGCGCGTGCGTGAGTGTTTGTGTGGTTAGACGGTCCGTAGAACTAACAGCCACTATGCTGTGTAGCAGGGGAGAAGATCTCTAGGGGAGCCACGTCAGCTGTTTACAGTAAACAACACGAGACAAATCACTACCGGAACTGACTTGGGGTCTCTGAGGACTGCAAGAGCTTCTTTTTTACAGCTGATTGTCTAGAAACAAAACGTGCATTTGCTACTATTCCAAAAATGAAAAGTGATAGTAATTACTAATAAATTGAGAATAATACTCTGTATATAAATAGATAAGTTATTAGAGTATTTTTTCATTATATGCTCGTATAATAGACTGGTTGAGTCTATGGTAAACGTCAGTGCTCTCCTACTTTGCAGCAACCTCGCTAGCTGACCAGATAATTTGTTTAACATTAGTATAAAACCTAAATTTCTGAAAAAAATGTTACATCTTTTCGCTTCATCCATAAGGTTGTTGGACGCACTGCTTTTTAGCATATCAAGTATTATAAATGTATTACAATTCTCATTACAAAAATTCAGATGAAATTTAATTGCGCTCTATACAATGATTGAGACCACTTTACGGCCGTTTTATTTCTTAAAGGTATTTTACTATGCTATCCACGGTATTTGGGTAAAGGTAACAATTATTGCTATTGAAAACAAATATTCAGAAAAATACAAAAATAAATACATCTTTCGAGTTTCTTGTATTTGTCTTATGGACAGAACAGGCTAGAAACTGGCATAAGCACCTTGCATAATTTAATTTATGTTGCAATATGAACTTTAATTATCTCATTGTACGTTGCAAATGTGAGAAAACTTTGCCAAATAGAAGAAGCTTCAAACATATGATATATGTGCGTCTGGACACGAGTCTTAGTCTGAATATGAATTTGACAGTCCAAGTGACCAGGTTTACGAAATGAATACACTGTCAGTCATACGTATCTGAACTCACAGTCAGTAACAGGTATTTTATAAGCCTCTTTAAACTTGTACAGAATCAATAGACAACAGTTTCAGGTCTGGAGAGTAGCTGCCACTGTCACTCTATACTAATAATAACTACTGTGGTTTGACGATACCTGCGCAAACTTTGGCAGGCATTAATGACTCAAGAGGAAATCTGATTTACGTTAGAGTAGGCTTAGTCAAACTTTATATTACTTTAAAACAGGCTTAGTATTTTTAGGTGGAGCACTATAGATGTTAAGGTCTTAGTATATTAATAATTAAAAATTCATTATGACCATATATATATATATATATATTATATATATATATATATATATATATATATATATATATATATATTATATTTAAATAAACTACAAACAAGCTACGATTTAACATAGCTTATTCCGGATGTTTAAATTCAATTCCGGTCAAATATATTTACAGGTCTACAGTTATATATAGATATACAGATTAATAAGTCTCTCCAATATAAGATACTCAAATCTATGTTGTTATATGAGGATAGTAGTGGATGATCCTGGAAAATAGTGTATTCAACACTTTAAAATATTTGTTATGATTTTGCGTGATAGAAGTCTTGTTGCTTTTTATTACAGGGTTTAAGTACTATTTCAAATGCATCTAATGACTTAAATTCGTCACTGGCGCAATATATAGTAAAAACTAGTTATTAACCTCGTCTTTGCAATCTGTATTATACTATTGGTTATACTATACGAGTAATATTTTCTAAAATGTAATGTTTAAAAATGTTTTTGCTTCTATGGCCCACTCAACAGATGTTTACTCTCAGTTAAATTTTAATTATTTTTAGAAAAAAAAAACTATCATTATTTTTGCCGAATTCTAAAATATTCTGCCAAACGTTCCAAATCCTTCCTGCATGCCAACCTTCCTCGGATTTTTGAACGCATGTAAAAAAAAGAATTAGCCAAATTAGTCTCCCATCCGTCTTAGAGATTAGGGCTTAGCAACACAATTTGCGATTCATTTTTATTTATAAGAAGATTTACGCCTTTTACGTGCATGTAGTCTTGCATCCTCTAAGAATGGAATGGTTTTCCATAAAAAGTAAATTTAATCGTGATCCAGTTAAATTATCTTTTTAGTAACCGTTACAATGTAATGTCACTGATAATCCTCGTATACTCGTATTTAACAAGAGAAGGGCGTCATGGGTTGCTAGAGTTCAATTCAATTAAACTGTATTGAACAGTTCAACCTTGTTATTACCAATGTAATTTAATACTCAATTAAAACTACTCGAGGACCTATAAACTGTTTGGTTGATCAGTAATTAGTTTCTGCCGTTTGGAAACAACTGTCAGCTTCAAATTGCTCAAATTATAGACCAGAATATAACACCGAATAACTCTGCAGAGCTATAGTTACCATTTAAGTTTAATCAAAGCTGAACTCTGCAATTATAATTTAGCCAGTATCTATTGGCAACTGGAAGATGTTATAAAATATTATAAAGGTGGTATTTGGGAATACATACTAGATTTAACTCTCTATCATTTCAGTTTTAGACTCTTAAAACCAACCGTAAGACATATAAATAAAAGGCTGAACGTTAACGAAGCCTACCATTAGTGAGGCAGGAAATTTTATTTATCTTTATTTGTCCGCACAATATCTCAAAAACGAACTGACCTATAGACTTGAAATTTTGCATAAAGCTTCCATTATATTACTGACACTGAGTTAGATGCGTCAGCAAATCTTTTAAAACTGGTCTCATAGGTATCCATGATAGTAATGAAGAAATGTAAGATATAGATATTTTTTTTAACAAACTGAGTATAATGATAAGAAATTTTAACATGTAACTTTTTTATTTCATAGAATGAAAGAAAGTAATACAATGGAACCTCAATGTTAAAATTTTAGTGACAATATTTTAAAATGTGAGTCTATCATGTGACAAGATCTTAATAAAGGTCTCATGCAGACTTTACATTTTGCATTAAACTTTATTTCTATGTCATAGACAAGAATGTGAACAAATGGGTATTTCTGCCTCGGAAAGTCAACGTGGGCGGTATATAATCACACAGCCTCTGCTGGTAGAGTTTACAGCCGGTTACTTTTATCTTACCCTTTTTCGTAAAAAAAGAGTAATCACTGGCGGAAAGGAAGGGCTTGAAATTATTTCAGGCTGATTACAAACGTCTCCAAATCGTAAAATCATAAATATATAAAGGCTCGAGCAGTTGAGTTGTGCTGCTGTTGACTAGACTACATGTGACCCGGCCTGTCACACATCACAGCAGTGGTGGGTGGCATATCACTCTCAACATTCCGTTAATCGACTTTACATTATATATTTTACAATGTAAATCGGTTCTCACTATCCGGGCTGAGCCATATCCGTTTAATGTAGTGCTTCTGTATTAATACTGTTTGAATTATTAGTCTAAACAATTTCACTTGGCTACTTCATACGATTGATTTAAAAGATTTAAATACTATATAACATTCAATACATTCATTTTATAATAACTCTATATAGATTGTAGCACCATATAGTGGAGAAATAAAAGTTTCCAAATACTGTATAGATGGAAACCTGGTTGTAACAATTGTATTAACAAAGTTGGAGTACAACAAACCACCTGGCTTTGCTGAGGTTGAGTGCAACATTCCAAATCTATTTTTATCTATCAAGATGTACTGTGAACAGATAGACAGACAGACAATCATACAGAAAACAGGGGGTTTCCATTCCCACGACAGACAAAATAGATATTGTGGTAAGGCTCCAATAACGTTCAGCCAAATTCCTTGGTCTGATATAGACCGTCACAGAACTCATTATATATGTAGAAATGAAGTTTCATACATTTTAAATCTAAGGCCAAGAGATGAAATCTTTCTCAAAATATCTTGCTATGATATATTCACATTTTTCAATAAGTTAAGTTTCATAGCATGTCCAAATAAAAAAAGTCATTGATATTTAATGGTGTTTGATAGATATTGCATTCAGTGCTAAAATATATGTTGCCGCATGAAAAGTTGCAGTTTCCTTCTAGCGGCAAACAACATAAACTGTTATTGTATACACATTACAAGAAACAATTAAACATGTTATAATAAGGAAAACTTTGACAATAATACAAAAAAACCCAATAATGTCAATTTCATTAATGTAGTTGAGAAAATCAGGATAAAATTAAAATTAATCACAAATTTAAAAAAAAGTTTAAATGTAGAAATGCTATTACGTTTAAGAGAACAGAATCAGCTTTACTGTACAAACCTTCTGTCACACAATCCCCGTATCTATAAAAGGTTTATTCTCTGGAAAGTCAGCGGTTCCGGTAGCTAGGGAGGGTACTACAACGCTAGAATGCACTGAAATCAAGTATTGCCACTGACTTAAAATTGACTTACTACTGTATTATTTTTCCGTTTATCCTGAATAAAATGTAACATGTTACAATTTCATATGACTATACTCAGTTTGTTTAGACACAGAGAGAAAGAGAGACAGAAATGGAATTTTTCAGCCTCTCGAGTGATATACGTCGCTAACACTTACTGTAGCCAATAATGAATTAGTTAGTTTACCCGGTTTTATTATTATATTTTCCACTGAATGAAGATATTCACAACATCTTTTGCCAAAGCAATGTTTTTTTGTGATTTTCAATCCAAAATGAATCATTGCAAGTTTAATTATTATTATGAAGACATTTATGCACAAAATTGAGTGTTAACCTAAAAAGTGTTTTTGTTAAAAATCATTAGTAAGAAAAATGCTAGTAAGTTGGCATATAAACTGCAACCTGTTCTCCCTATGTTTTGTCGAAATCCATCTGGTTCGGTCGAGGCAGGATCACACAAATGAGATCGTGCTACGAGCGGATGTAATACATGCATTTTTACTTGGGAGGTCCCGATTATTCCCACTAATATCGGGATTTTATCGTTATAACTATTTATACATTACAAATTTGTGGTTGGTTTGGGGGGGGGGGGAGGGAAGGAAAAATATATATCATTGTAGTTTGATTCTCGTTATTCAGGCAAATACATATCACTTTCGTTCGTGGAGATCAACGTAGTTTTATAGATCTCGATCAGTAAAATTTTACCTTATATCATGGATAAGATAACAGATCCGCCTCCTTACGGCCTTTGAAATGTTATTCCTTTCATTTGGTAAGATTAATTCAAAGCAATTAAAACTGTTAACGGCTGTTCTTCAGTGAAAGAGCTTACTATAAAAATATTATTTCAGTTTCTTAATACTATTCCCCTTCTCATACAAACTTTCAAATTGCCCGTTACTTAAATTGTTTTGGGAACTTGATTTCTTAATGATAAAATATTTGAGAGAGGATAGAAATTAGAACGTTAATGCTATACAACATTTCGGTAATATTGTTGCACTAAGTTTGATATATAACGCATAGGTAAGGAATCAAAGAAAATGATTATGGTAGTTAAGAGTTTACTAATGCCGTTGGTACAATTTGTGTTAACAGATTGAAAATTCATAAGGATATAAAAAATATCAATTAACAACTTTTGCTTAAATAAAAATTCTTCATGTCTACGTTTTTTTAATTTAAAAGGTAAAAGACATTGCTTTCTAAAAGAGCCTCTCACATTTATAGTATTTATAACTCTTTTAAAGTGTTCTTTACTCAAAGTGAACAATAGAGAACAAGAATAAAACGTCCTATATACATATTAAACAATAAGGTTGCAAATATATTGATAACAGTATGGAATTATTATTCACTAAACATTTATTATAGATGTCAAGTTAAATCATTGAAATAAATGTACATTTAAACTTGTGTTGCTAAAACATCCACTATTACAGTAACTATTTAATAATGAAGACAAAGTGACGTTTGAAAGTCAGACCGTAGTTGTAAAACAACTGTCTCAATTTCGAAAGACCGAGAACTTGCCCCTTGAAGAAAACTTTACAAATTACATCCGTCTGAAGATTACCAAATGCTTATTTCAACTTCTCTGGCCGCGATATCGTTGTTTATTTAGTTGCGTTTTATGGCAACATCTACGGACTTTCTTAGTGAAAGCACTTGTGATGTAATACGATAGGGTCTTATGATATATATCTTATGATTATATCGGCGTGTGCGTATTGGATAGAAATTGCAATCGAAAAACGTAGATATGTGCTAGTAATACAATACTTTGCAGAATAAAAGATCAAAATTAATGTAAAGCTTACATTTCTATAATTTTATATCACAATAATTGTAAACTAAACTGTTTTTGTATTGGTTCTAAGATATTTTTCTCACTAGCAGGTATTTGTCCTTTGAAACGTTTTATATCGATTTAATCCGGCATGTAAATTCTGAAATGACAGTAGTAGTCGACAGTGTCGTAGTGTTGAAACAATTAATATTTTTGTAAGAGATTTTGAAGTGCGATATAAATTTATACCAACATTGTTTTAGTTTATATATTTTTAAAAGGAAACCACTAAAAGATATTTTTACTAACTCATACAATGTAATAGTCTATAACTATAAGATTTTAAACTATAGAGTGAAGAGGCAACATAAGGGAAAATGGAACGTCTGCTAAAAATGACAAACCGTGGGGGAATGGGAACATGGCGTCAGCAACGTTTAAGTGACTGTGACTCTGATCGATCGATCTAACTTGTAGTGTGAGTGGTATGATGTAAGTGATCATGTCGAAACTTGACTGTAAGTTGTTCGACGTTTGTTAGAGGCTTGAAGCTACCGACACGTCTCTAGCTAACAGCCGATGTTATATTTATAATTCGGCATAAATCGAACCTTCTACTATTATATATGCTAAAACATACTATGTTATATTTTTTATTAAATTAGGAATTAATTCAATAAATTTAAGTAAATGAACAAAATAAGTAAGTTTTTTTAGGATGTTTTATAAATAACGCCACATATGATACATTTTGATTTTGCAAGTAAGTTTGTCCATGGTGATTAACATAGTTAATCTCGTTACACGTAGGAAAGTTTGCTTCTTTTATTGTTTTATTAAATTTCTTGAAAGTTTAATGTTTAAGTGGCGAATGCCCTTGGTTTGATATAATTGGTGATAAAACTTTTAACGTAGCTCGGAAATTCGGGTTAACTTATTTAACAACATGGTACTGTAGCTTACATATATTTAAGAATTATGAATACCATAATGCTTTCTCAGTGTAAATTAAGCAGGATGTATAAGAGAGTACTTTCCGAATACATTAAGTTAGATAATTCTCCAAATAGAACAACGTTATTATTCACCGATAAATAATTTATTAAATCTGAGAGTGATAGCAGTGATGATAGAACTCGAAGTGAGAAACTTGCCATCAACTTTCAGACTCGTTAGCTATTTGTCTGACGGTGGTATAACCATTAGTTATTTACGTATGTTATAGTCAGTTTAAATGTATGAAGATTGGAATAACATTAATTTAAAAAATATATATATCGTTAGATTGTTTTAACACTTTTAATATTACGGTCGATTTCATTCTTATAAAAAATTCTTCTATCGAGGCTATATGGTTCCTAAGTAATGTGACACTATTATAAGTCAAACCACGATTTTCCTGTACTCAAATAATTAAACCCGTACTGTAAGAATGTTGAATTTGAACGTAGTCTGTAACTTTTAAAATAAATGAACGTGGTTTTTGTATAGGTTTTTGAAACAATTGACTATGAGATCGGTCACTTATATCAATGATAAAAGGTAAGAGTATGCCACACCACGTGTCTGAGGTTATATGCAAAATTACTATAGTTCAACTCATTCTCAAGATATCCTGGGGACAAATAGACAGTCATACAATCATACTGAACAGAAGTTAAAACAAATAGAACTCCTACCCAAATTCCATGGTTGGACTTACACATGGATAGAACACACTCTTGTCTATGTAGAAAGGAGGCTTCATCAAAACTTTAAAGTCTACAGATGATCTTTCTCTGGATATCTTGCAACACGATAGTTCACATTTTGGTTCATTGAGTTAGGTTCTATGGAAGATCAGTTAAACTAGGAGGGTGCAAAAAGGCAAGAGTGAGCTGAAATCAAATCTTCTTACCTAACTTTAGCCTGGCTTTCCCTCTATTATTTATTCTGTAAATAAAGCTTTTACATGTTCAAAAATAATATGGTTGTACTCAGTTTGTTTACAAATATTTATTCATATATTTTTTCATTGCCGTATGCTTACCCATAAGGCCACGTAAAGATATTCGCTAACGCTCAGCGAAATTCCATGGGGTGAAACGCACCATTATCAAGCTTAGTGCCACTTATGTAGAAATGAAGCTTTATGCTAAATTTCAAGTCTTTACGTCATTTTGTTCTCGAGATATTGAAGAGGCAGACATACGGATAAAGACAGACAGAAATTAAATTTTCCAGCTCCTTGAGTAATGGTTTATTTAAATCTCAGCTAATTACAGTTAATAAGCCTCATATATGACAAAATAAAATTATAAATATTATATACAGCATAATATAAAGCATCTATATAATTTTGATACACAAGAAAATAACGTTATGATTAGTCAATAACAGAGTTGCGCGGTGTTATTTTAATTCTATGACGTTGTTAAATCATATTTAATATAAAAGTCAGTAAATATCAGCAAATTTAAGAATTATCCAAAAATAAATGTAGGTATATGATTTTTTATATTGGCTAATCATGTGGGCAGCAAATCATGATTCTGATCACATAGGCCACAGGCAACCTAACCAGGTCATATAATATTTAGTATTAAAGAATAAAGTAATGATGTTACGTACAGTCTATAGTTCTGTTTAACTAACAAGCTTTCTTAAAAATTCCCTTTTCTTATAAAATGCTTATAAAAACAATTAGATTACATAAGTGTATATTTTAAAGCGAAATCGTCTGACAAGGTTATAGGAAATTTTTATCAGTTCTCATATATATACTATTCGAGCATCAAAGTACTTACTTGGTCTATTTAACGCACATTTCAGTCAAAACAAAGAATAGTGTGAAGTCGATCGCTTATTGAAGAAACGGCAGTTGTGTGGAAAATTCTTCTTTTGTGAAACTTCGCTTGTGGACAAATGATTGTATAATATATTTATTTACAGTAGAGATCTTTCAACTGACGAAGTTTTTGAGCCACTATCATTTCGCAATTTCATTGATTTTCGTAAAACACTGTGTTGGTGTAATATAGCTGCATGTCTTGGCGGACTCATGTGCAGGAGGTGACAACCTGTTATTAATGCGGCTTTTATATGAATATTGAGATTGACTACGCTTTTTTGGTGAACCAAAACCGAATAGGTGAACCAAAACTTGGATTTTGGCTAAAATAGTTTTACTAGATTTTATTTATAAACAATGCTATTTACTTTCTTACATGGTCTTAACGCAATTTTGTTTTCCTTTGAGCTGGGAATCCAAAATGTTTTACCTAATTTTAGGTATTTTATTTAGTAAGGTGTATAATAATTATAACTTTATAATATTAAGTATAATTTCACCTTTAGATTGATTTGGTTTAAATGTGTATTTTTATATTTAATGCTATAAGAACTGCCTGCACTGACTGCTTAGATACAGTCGGTGGTGTAGAATCAGGCTCATTTATTGGTCAACGCATTTGACCGAACCCTCTAGATAGTAACGACTTCACTAGGTGTAGCGAGGGTTACTGCCGGCCGGCATTCTAAAACGCATTAAAGTCTAAGATAGAGAGGTTTATGTTGACTACTGGGCACTTTGAGGAGATAAAGCAGGTCTAAAAATATATGAAAAAGGTATGTTAGATTTTAATTCCTTATCAAATTATGCATTGGATTAGTTTCACTATAAATCTAAATATTGCACATTTTCATCAATAAAAATGTTTTATCCCCTGAGGTAACTGTATAAACTGTGCAAGCCATGATAAATCCAAGTAATCGTTGCAATCCTGAATGTCCTGTTCCACTGGCAATCTCTTGAACAGGAACTTTTGAGTAAAGTGAGTATGCAAATGTTATTAGAGTGGAAGTGGAACAAAAGTGCAAGGCGGGGAGATAGTTTATGAGGCAGGGATAAATAGTATTTTATAGCAGCTTTAAACCGGGACAGGTCTCCACGAGTCTTTCATACTCACTTTCTTCAAATGAATATTTAGAGCTCTCCCGCGATTAAATTCTGTCCAGCAGATGGAACATATACAATGTATACACATAGCTGATATAAGGTAACATTGCTTAAGAAAACCATAAAATAAAAAGCGTAAAATATAATGCTACTAGATACATGTCTACGTACTTTCTTTTGATATTGATCCATAGAAATTTGCAATTGGTACAGTATTAATTAATGGCGTTTTTCCTTTATTATTGAGGGCAGTTTTGAAGATGCCCAGAACGATTTTCCTAAATGATGGTATTATATGAAGAATGTAGGGTTTACGAGTTAACTTAGTTATTGATGCATTATGACAATGAAATTGTGCAAGTTCTCGCTAAATCGTTTAATAAAGTGATTAAAGCTGGAATAGCTTTTCGAGAAAGGCAACTTCGCTGTTGGGGCCTATCACCCAGAGGAACAGAAGGAAAGGAAGGGAACAGAGGCCGTAGCAAAGTCCGTTGTATTATATTATACAGATGGAATTAATGTAAATTCGTTGTGGATGTCTTCCCAATAACGCCTTATTTACAGCTACAAAGTCAAGATCTATAATCTTAATTTTGTAAAACGTTGTAGTAATGAAGGTACTGTACCAATAACTACGAGCACATATATTGTAGGCTTTTTTAAAAGCTGAAAGGCTGCATCAGGATAAGAGGTCATCTTTGGACGCAATACAAAACACTAAGTAGGTCTGAAGTAGCGCTGACCTCCTTGTCTCACCAATAGGTAGCTCTTTTCTTGTCACACCAATAAGTTTTATATTTAAACGTGGTTTAGTTAAAGTTTTTTTATATTATGTTCATAAATTACTAATCAAGTCTTTACCACAGAATTGTATTCTTATGAAAAATCACTCTGTTATATATAACACTCTATACATATTACATATTTATTTAATTACAATTTTTGGTTGTAGTTAACACTTCATTTAACTAATTGTGTATAAAAGAGATAAATGTTATTTAGTTGTGCCAACAGCTGAAGAACATAGACTAGCACAGTGTCTAACGATATTTTACTCTGTTTAAATGTATGAGATAAAAATATAAGATACAGTAACAACGGAAAATCATGTTTCTTTTTTAAGCATAGTTAATGCTTAAGAGAAAGACCATTCTGAAAGACAGGAATGACGAGTCTAACGCACAAGGGCACACTTATGCCAACATTGTAGCTGATCTAACACTTCCTCCTGAGAAATATTAGTCAAACTTAGTTAAAACTATGCGCACCAAACTAATAATACGTTAAAATTAATTCTTATTTAACATATGGTATGTTCAAAAAATAAAGCTGTTTTTGTCCTCTTAGGGAAATAAACTGAGAAACCTATCATTGCACTTAAAAAGTCATAAAAGGACCTTTGCGTTGGTCCCGGATTGACAGGATCTTCAGGATGAGTAGGGTTGGGTGTAGGAGCCACCTCCTGTCAAGATATAATTGGAGGAATAACGGGCAATAATCTCAGGCATGCTTCCTTGGACGAAGACGAGCTCTGTAGTCACCGAACCTCTTCAGTCATAGCGTGCAGGAGTAGCACGCCCTGACCAAGCTGGAAACTGCCTTTAACACTTAAGAAGCCCAACCATTTCAAACGGTCTATTTAGTTTCTGTACACAGCGTAGGTTCAACTGGTAGATATAAAAGGTACAAAACAGCCAAACATAAACCCTCATACTTTGAGTAAAACTTTAATCTTTAAACCAGAAATACTAATATATTTATTAATAAAATACAGTGTAACTGTAACATTGTAATAAGCTATATTTTATGAATAATTTTAGTAATAGGAAGAATTGTTGGGAGATTCTACTTTCGGTTATATACATGTATAAAGAAGTCTTTTGTGTACTAAGAAAGTCCATTTTCTTACAATGTCCCATTCTATCGCCATATCTTCCGTTTTCTAGAAAGCTTCAAATGAAGTATGGATTCGATACTGTCTTTGTAGATTTTTTCCTTTGTGCTGTAGAAGGTAGAATGTTTTATTTATAATACTCTATCAGGCCATATAATATAGCTTATAATAATAACAGATTGCTTGAAATAATTTTGTGCGAATGGTTTTGAATTTTGTTTTCCGCACTGCGGGCAACCAGTGTGGACCTTCCATTTGGTTGGCTGATTCCACACTGGAAGAAGTCAGCTCTTAAAAATTCCTAGGAATGCATCTTGATCGAGGGCTGACTTAGAATGAGGACATTGACCATGTTTCATGTTTCAACAAATCTCCTCAGGCAATTTTGTTTTGAGATCTTTAGCCAAATACTGCCCGAGTTAAGTACTGATTACGGTGTATTATGATTTAATTTACCCCCATTTGGCCTACGGAGTGGTCCTTTTGGGAGCTTGCGCAAACACTCAGTTTCAAACAGCATTCAGACTCTCTCAATTTCAATAATCGCCAAAAAGAAATTGAGAGAGTTGTGCAGGCAACTTTTCAAGAAATTGCAGCTGTTGTCTTTGCCGTGCCTCTACATTTTGGAAACAACTTATTTTATGAGTATACGTGCCTTAGCTAGAGGCCAGGACATACACATGTATGAGACACGTGGCAAAGGAAACTACGCGACCAGGGTGATACGAAACGGTGGTTTATGAACGCCTGCCCTCGCAAGCAGGTTTGAATTTCCTCAACAGACTGCCCAATTCAATTTAAGATGCTCCAACGCCTAAGGCGTTAAAGACTCGCCTCAAACGCTTCTTAGTGTCAAAGGATTCTTTAATACGGGCGAGTTTTTGGCATTCGACTTGGAAACCGCCTTCTGGCTGACTTCACCATACTAAGTAGGTTCCATTGGCATGAATGAAAGAGGCGTGATTATAAAATTGTGTGTATGAATGTGTATTGTTTTTACAAATGTCTGAAATTTGAGAAACCCCCTATTTTGATGTTTCTCTTACAATTTAAATATTATAGCTGCAATAAAAAAGATTTAGATTTTGATGTCCTGATTATTCATTAGTGAATCTTCTGACATGGTGCTAGGTTCAAATACGTTTATGTTTTGTTGTTGTTAAATTTGAATTATTTATGTTTATCACCACGTTTTAATGACCGTGGTATTCTTAAAATGGAAAAAATATGAAATCAATTTTATTATTGAGAAGGACACAATTGATTTTTAAGATTGAATTTCTTTATTGAAGAAACAAGTTTAGCCAGCCGTGTTATATTTAAGTGGGAATCGGAGTTGAATTAGATTTATTTGAAGATTTATTCCAACATATTTAATTTGCTGGTATGATAAGTTCCGTAATATATTTATGCTATGTATATCATGGAATAAAAAATTGAAAAACATCACAAAATATAGTTTTTATTACAAAACACAGCACACCACTAAATAACCATACTTCCGATATGGAAAGAATGAAAGTAACCCTATTTTATGTGGAATACAATACTTTGTTCAATTTACAAGCCAAAATTACACAAGTACATGAATATGTACTTGTATGATGACTTTTGACAAACAAATTTTGATCATTTCTAAGAATGTATATAATACTGGAACTAGAAGTACATGCTATAATCTACAAAACATGATATACTCTTAGAAATATTGGAATGAACATAAATTTCTTTAAACTTATATGATTTCAAACAGGCAGATGACATTAATAGATAAATTATCTGTCACGTGTACAGTTGCATGTTTAGGGGGAAAGTCTCATTACGTTTATATTACTGAACATGGCCGTGCACTCTCATCCCGCTACTTCTATACTATTTTACTGTTCAATTTGATGATAAAGTACTTGGAGAATGCTTTCCTGTTGAATAACAACAAAAGCGTGTTTTTGTTTTATAAGTAATGGTTACATGGCATTTGAATAATACATGAAGTCTTATCAAAAACATTAGGCTATATTTTAAAACATTCAAAATATATGTAAAATATCTCAACTATATTGCATTTGTTAAAATCAGTCTTTAATTTGGAAAAAGTATTTGTATTATTACTTTGAAGTTTCGTTTGAAAGACCAATTTAATGAATGGTTGAAGTGTAAAATAACATGTGTGCATATGTAAAATTATATTCGAAAATAGACCTTATAAATATTTTAGAATAATTGTAAGCCTTTTTTATTGTTTATGATTAGTTAATTATGTAAAATGTGCTCACATGGGAAAATGTTTGTAGAAGATAAAAATATACACCTTATGTTTCCAATGGTTTCTTTAATGCGGCAGTTGAAATAACTATAGAATAAACATCTTCGCGCACATATTTTTATTTTTACTTTGGAAGAATATTTATAAACAGAAACAGTATGTTCAAGTTAATAAAACGAGAGTCATTAATAAACCCACAGATCTAACTACATTCACTTAGGAACTTCACCTTGTATTAAATATATTTCTATAATTATTTGCACATCCGGTGTTGCTAACTATCCTTAAATGTTACAAAACACCTTGTCACGTCTCAAGACACACTCATCCAGACGCCATGGACATTTGTATAGTCAATCATGAATCAATAGTTTTAAATCTTATACGAGTAGAATATGGTTTATAACGTACCGTAAAGGTAACTGCTTTACACTCTAAAAGTATCAAGTGGCAATTAAACTTTAAATAATAGTTCATAACGGTTCACAAACTGTATATCATACTGCTTTGAGACTTATTAACAAATCTGCTTAACATTGTAATACATGTAATACAGTGGCAAATCACTGTATTTAATTACATTTCAGCGATTCGGTTTATTAAAAGTCGTTGCTAAGATTTTTAGTGTTCCAATAACCATAACTTATCTAACCGTTAGCAACCATTATATTGTCAAGCAATGTTATATTGTCTTAAACACGTAGTAAAATAAAATGTATTTTAAATTCATTGAACGTAACGGCCAGTGCAGTGTACGTAACAATATTCATCTATCACATTTATCAATTACTATGGTAACAAGTATTAAATCTGAAAGTTTCCTTTCGTATAAAAGTATAAATCATAAGTAAGTGATTTAATCTGCAGTCAGCAAAAAATTCAATGAAGTGGTTTAATTTATAGTAAGGTTAACTTCTAAGAAAACTATATCCCTTTAAACCTTTTTTACCTAGGCGCATTTTATGTTAAATATTCAAGGAAAATTGTGTTCATGCGATGAAAAAACCATCTTGCCATCATTTTTACATCACGTTATTCTATGTTATTTTTTATTTAAAGAACTTCTGCAGTAGTACTATCTGGAAACCTGATGTGCAATAAGAAGCTTGCCAAAGCAACTTCGTGTGTTATAATGATAGGAAAAATTCCAATCTCTGCAATCAAGGGATATTATCTCTGCAAATATCCCAATACTACAGGGAGGAGGACCTTTTATATTACCGCCAATAGTGGTCACTCCGTTACCATGAAGAAAGATACGGTCCTTATCATCTGTGAGGTAAGTTATGATCAATGGAAAAATGACACTTCCGGTATCTCATCCTGTATCGTTGTCCCATGTCATATTTAAAGAAACTCATACAGAAGGGTTTTAGATCAGAGTAAAGGATTAAGATTTATACTACAAACCTTCCTACATCAAATATGAGGTAATTTGTATTGGTTCGCAAAATTACAATATCCTCACTCAATCCTGCTTCAATTCTCTACGAGGAATTTACTATTTACTCCAACAGGGACGTCATTGAGACAAATTGTATGTTCCCCAGCATCTGTGAGGTAATGTGTGGGTATTAGAATAAAACAATCTAGGCTTTATTTCTAATTGATCCATTTCTTATTTTCAAAGTACTGCTATAGGTCTAGAATCCTGATAGAAACCTCTTCACAGTAACTGAGGGGCAAGTTAAATTTATTTTGATTATTTCAAACTCTGCAATAAACCTTGTCACGTTGCTTTAGGAATGTTTTTTATGTATTGCTTCCAATACAGACATCATTATCAAGCTAAACAAGATAGGTGATGTTTTTAACAACTAGGCAAATTCGTACTAATTTAAGAAGACCGCTTTCCAGCAAATCTGTGGACTTTCATTAAAATTGTAACATGGAAAAAAGTAAAATTGTATAAACTCCTCATTTTGAAGTCGGTTAAACTATATAATTTCAATGTTTTAAAAGTGTATATTAGTTTCAGAATATATATTATTGTTTAGTTGTATCTGCAAAAAATTCATATAATCGGCATTTTCTCATAAAGATAAAACAATCAGTAAACGTAAATCGTACAGCCGGTATAGAGGAGCAGGTGGTTACCGTGACAACTTGAATTATTAACAAGAGACTGAGACCTGTTTAGGTAATGTCCTTGTAACACCCAAACACTTCTAGTAAATGCCCAATTGTAAAGAAACGAACTTAATAATGTGCAAGTAGAATGAATTCAGTTAGAAAACTACTATGTTAATATTTCTTGTACAATATTTTAGTATTTATTGTTGAATGAAGTAATTAAACAATCGTTTGAGATCCATAAAAAAGTGCAAACTCGAGACTGATTCAAGATTTTTATAATTGAAATTTATAATTGTCAAAGAAGTGTAATTGGATGTAAAATGGTAAAACTAATTTCTTGCAGAGCGTTGCATAGTCGTCACTATCAAATAGTACAATATTGTTAAAGTTTATTTTGAAAAAATAGGATGTGATTTGATAAAATAACGGAATCATCTAGCATCTCGTTTATGAAAATTTTATTTGCTCATAAAACTATTGATAAATTAATTCGGGATAAACTTAGAGCAATTTTTACAAGCAGTTGTAATATAAACAATCAAAAAATCTTAATATCGTAAAAAATATTAATCCCTAAAATTAATATCACAGTAGTTATTTTTCTTAAGATTTTGGATACTGCAAAGTCATAATGGCACAATAAAACAGGGCATATTTCTAGTTTCAAATAAAGAAATCTATCATTTCAATCATTTGGCATAAATAGGGTATATTTTTTAATATTGCTTAGAAATGTTACAACTAGAATTTTATACTTCTACTGATAAATGCACAATATTTAGCCTTTTAAGTAAAAAAAGGCGAAAGGGATGAATAGATTATTTTTTAATAAGTATAATACTTTTAAGTTTTAACAGGCGTGCTTTGTACAAAAGTTACGAATTATATAAACAGAATAAGTGGGTTTAAGTAAAATGTTTGAAAGTAAATAAGAAGAAATTTAACTGAAACCGTGGTCATTGTTAACACATATATAATTTTATAGAACCATATACTCTATATCTGTAGAAACACCCATACGTGTAGACTACACAAGTTCTGTTTTACGATATCCAGGCTTTATGTTTAGTCAAGCAATATCGCCGGCGCACGTAAAGTTCTAGTTTATCTCAGTACATGCAAACATCAGTCCATTTTACAATCAGTCATACTGCAATGCTATATCTCATTTAATGACTATCTATAATTAGCTTTATATCCTATATAGATGCATGCCATTATCCTAATATAGTATCTTACAATATTTTTGTAGCACTTAACTATTATCCACCTAACCAAACTTTACAGTGTTACAACGATTCCATCATCAACGATTCCATTAACAAACATTTGTTAATTTGTGAAGTGCCCGATGATGGAATCGTTGATTCCGAAAGGCCTTGCGCAAAAATAAAAGTTATATTGGAAAATGTTTTATTCATTTATACCAGTGATAGTAAAATGTAGTATAATGATATTCATTATTTATTGTCTAGCACTGCACCAATGTTTATTATAGTTACCTATAAGATGTAACTCGACTCTCGTAATATAAAGTAAAATTATATTTGCCTAGTTACCAATTTCAGCTTATTGTGTTCCAGTAAAGAAAGGAAGTTTCAACATTGTTGACTAAAACTTTTTTACAATCTAATCCTAAAAAAGAGAAAAAAATTAAAATCCTTAATATAAAATATAAAGGCTTCCCCTTAAATCTTAGCACTCTTTATCTAAAGTTAAAAATCGTCTGATTCCTAAAATAACATGTATTCAAAATGATACTAATTTAAAAGGTCTAATCTCTATCGTCGTATAGGTTTTATTTGACACATTATGTAAATTTTTCTAGAAGATGACAAGTTATCAACTACAAAAATTGTTTCGCAATGGTTTTGATTGCTATTGGATTTACCATCATGAACATTTAAAAATCTGAATCACAAGAAAACACAAACAAAATATCGACGAGGTAAATGATGTTGCTAACTCAAACAGATCAGGATAGTACTTATGTTTACTGCTCGCACACAACAGGAGGCTTACAGCAGAACATGAGGATCCTTCAGATGTGCCTGTCTCGCACTTAATGCTCCTCTCCAGTCTCGCGCTTCAGCTCCTGGAACAACGCAAGGGTTCAGAGGTTTGAGCAGGACTTGAATGTTGCCATACCGCATTCACTCTCTACTACCTGGAGCCAATTAGCTATTCAATATAGTTTGGGCTCATTAGTGAGATTATACTACAATAATACTATAAGCCTTCTCGTGCTCCAAAACAAGCCCGCTTTGATTTTCTATATATGCAAACGTTTATTTTCGTTAGATAATAAGCTAAGTTTTATTTCTTGAATAATTTTTTCAAAGCATTTTCTAGTAACAGAACTAATAAAAAAAGTATTTTATAGGAATATTCGAATTTACGGAATTATGCGATTTAGTTACGTTATCTGATACCTATAATGTTACTTAAAATATTGACTGTATGTTATATCCGGAAGTAGATACCGACATAAAATAAAATAAAAATAAAAAAAATAAAAATCCTAAGAAGTGTATATGAAATTCAAATTTTTGACAACTGAGAACATTTTAATGTATTCTTAGTCTGAAAAAGATTTAATTGGATTTTTATGTGAAAACAAAGATTTGTTTATTTATCTTTGGCTTACAAAGAAGAGGAAACTTGCAGTCCAAATGAACAAAAGTTTTAGAAACCTAGGTAGGATAAATTATATAGATTGAGTTCATTTCTAAATAAGGATATCGTCTAATCAGGGGATGAGGCGAGCATCCTATACAGTAATGGATAGGCTAAGTATGAATTCTTACGCCCTTTATACACTACTGAGGTGCACCGATAGTATTTGTCTGAGTATTTGTGCCTCCCAAATTCAAGCAAAACTGGTATTGTCTAGTCCGTCGCTTCGGACTGAGTTGGATATTGTGTGGAGGGAATATTATAATAGAATGAAACTTCGCTAACTATTTTATAATTAAGTATACGATGTAAACACACAATAGTTTAGATTATCTATTATCTTCCTTTCAACAAAGCTGACTGAAAATCCATAAAAGATATTGAGAAAATATGTAATGCATACCTATTGTTGTTCAATTGTTTGTTCTGTGCCTTTTATTCATTATTTGAAGCAGGGGCAATAGGGTTGTTTGCCTGAATAACACATGGTACACGTTTGCTCACTAATATCGTGTTCTTATGTTTTAGCAGAGTATTTTAATATTTGACCTTTTTTGTACTATATGGTCAATAGCTTTTTGTCTACTAGACAAAAAAAGAAAATAAACATTTCCAAACAAACAAATTTCGTCTCTTCCTAAGTATGTTCCATCTTCCGTTATATACTATTAACTCTTAAAGAATTACTTTTACAGTATATATCTTGTTATTATGTTTAAAATTATAAGATTAAACTATAGGTCATAGATACTCATAAACGTATCTTTCGTGTGGCGTATCTTAGATTTCATCCACGGCATAACCTTACCTCTAGAATATCAATGCGAATAATGTACTTTCAATCTTTTTTGAGAAATGTAAACGTGTATTTAGTTTTATCGTATCATGGTAATATAAGATAGGTATTCTATAACATAAAAATATAATGGTGTGTGTGTTACCCAATGATTTAAAAAGTACTGGACCTATTGTAATGATATTTTACATGTACATTCTTAGGGCTCCTGGTTAACATTTAGGTCTAATTTTCTAAAATCCCTTCGGGCGTACTCAATTGGTCTTGAAATCTACATTTTGGGCTTAATCAGCAGATTGTTATTTATTGTATCGTGATAAAACGACGTTGAATTATTTTAATTGCCAGTTTAAATGTTTGAACGTTTGGGCCATTCTCAAAGCCTTGCTGATTTTTACCAAATATATCTTTCACAAAAAAGTTGTTTTTAATTTTTTGATTTTTATTTATTTTGGTTTATTGTATCTTTTACTTTATTTTTGTACACAAGGTTCCAACATTGTGTTGTATTAAGTGCTTGTTTAAAGAGATTTTTCCTCAAGGAGAAGTAACAAAATCTCACGACCGTCACAGTGCTTTTAAAATGATTTTTTCATATGTAAAAATACTCTAATTACAATTATTGTTTAATGATTCATAAAAACCTACCTATAACAATTTCAAAATCATGAAAATACATTCATAGATTTATATTAAAGTAACTTTTTTAGGTGATATTGTTGCAAAACATAGTATCATTCCCAGAAAAAAAGTACAATTTTGAGTATTTCCATAGTATTCGATGACTAACTTCAAACCTAACATTTTTTAAAGACTACCCATAATGAGTTACTATTCAAATATAGAGGTTTTTTTAATTTTAAAAAATGGACTGGTCATGATTTCAATTTTTTATTTGGCGTGTGACGGTTGTGAGTTTAGTGTGACGGTTGTGAGGTAAGTGTGACGGTTGTGAGTGTTTCCTGATGCTTGTGAAAAAATGCAATTTTTTCGTTAAAAACTAACCTTTGAACTATAATATCATCGATGGTACTAAATTTTATGTATTATTTTATAATTTTTTGTTATTAGTTTAATTATATTTTTCCCAGTTTTTTTTACAGAAAAAGAAAAATTGTACACAGATTTGGATTTATTAGTTTTATTATAAATTAATGCAAAAATTGTACTGAAACAAAACCTTGATTAGTTTTTTTATAACATAATAAACCTAAAGAAAAAAAATTTAAAACATAGAACAAAACAAAAGAAACAAAACAAAATTAAAATGAAACAGAATTTGAGAAATACGATCAAACTGTGAAACTTTACTGGAGCACAACCTATGCTGATAGACTATTTATTTCACGTTTAAAGTTATATCAAGGTCTTTAAAGGAAAAGATTCCTCTGTGTGATGTGACCTCTGTTAAAACTTGAATTATATCTTTGAGGTTGGACTGAGGCGATGTCCTCGGCATCAGGGAAAATAAATTTTCCACCAGTTGTTTTTCTCAAAAATGTCACCTCGCAGTCCACCGTCAGCATACAATTTCGTCACTTGTCCAATATAATGGGTAACAGTCTTTTTGTTACAAAATCTCACTAGAACAAAGTCACCATCGGAAAAGATCGTTGACAACACTTTCTGGTTGATTAGGAGAAGTAGGGCTAGTAGAATTGTCCAAACGTTTCATCTTCATCCGAGCTATATACTTGATGATATATATTCATTCGAGACTGTATTTTTTTTTTTGGATTGTAGACCACCTAAATCTTTAGTTAAGGAATAAAATAAAATTTATTGTTTATTTACGATTAAACCTTACTAAACGTAAGAAATATTTTTTTAAATTTAATCATAGTATTAAAGCAAAGAGTACATATATTATCATTTTCTGTTTAGCTGAAAAATATTTTTCTTTCATTACACTGACATATTAAGATGAAATTAAACTGTAACAAACAATATTAGTTATAAGAAAAATATCAGTTTAAAATATATTTCAAAAAAACAAGACATGTGAAAATATTTATGAATGAAGATATTAAATTAAATAGTTTTAAAAGGATACTAGTAGACGGCGAAGAAGAGTTGATATCAGCATTCAATAAGTTGTGGTCATATGTTGTTTGATGGGTACACATTGTCTTGTTTCTGCAGTTTATGCACGACAAAAAATCTACAGTTCACCTTTTTGGACCATCTTGAGAATTCCAGACAACCTGGTGAAGCATCATTTGTATTCTTGATCGGCAGCAAATTTAAGTGTTTTTTTAAAATATCATCGACTTCTATCATACTGGCTCCTTCAATTTGTAAAATAAGTGGTCTCATGTTTGCCTACAGAGGACAAGAACTGCTCAATGTTTGCTACATCTTTTCCCAGACGAACTGCAGAGTCAGCTGTTCTTTTTACAGTACCGCCAACACCGTCAGCAATGCTTTTTCCGTGTCCAGCCTCACTGAAATTGTAAGAAGCTATTTGGAACCCAAACAATTTCATAAAAGTGACAAAACAGGAAAATGTTACTCTTATTCCTGTACTGTTTTGTAGGTCCATCGCTCATGATGTGTACCCTAGTAACGTTCTCGTGATCTTCTTTTATCTTCCTAAATATAGGGAGAAGGTGGGCCCAAATTGCAGCTGCATCATGACGATTACATAAAGAGACTGTGCAAAATGTCCTGATTTTTGATTACAGAGCTATCTTCACACATGGTTTTTAGCTAGGTAAGCACCTGTATGAAGGGCAAGCTGTTCATTCGAAGCTCCGAAATGACGACTTTGAATTTCACTTGAGTATTTCAGCTGGTAGTTTTCAGAAAAATCTACCATGATAAATACTTCATCATCATTCAAATTAGTTCTCACGTACTTAGAAAACTTGCTTTGGTTATGCACTCTAAACTTATGTTTCATGAAAAATACTATCTGAGAGCATAACTTGTCTTTCAAAGTTTGTAATGTACATACGACTTTGACTTTCTTAGTAACTTTCACAAGTCTTGTCTGTCCATTTTTTAACTCGTTCCTCTGGAATTGTTTTCCATTCATAGTGGTATGTAATTGAATCCAATGGTACATCACAGCTTTCATTGAATAAATCTTGCTCGACTTGCACATCGTACACTCTCTATACATGCAAGTTTTTCTTGGTCACATCACAGCAAAGGCTACTCACTAAATCGTTCAAATTAACATGTTCTATAACTTTATATTGTTTACATTTTTGAAATATGAATGAGAAGTTTTCATGGTATTTGCACATGCAGGTATCTCGCTTGTTAGTAGGTCTATTAACTACCCAAAAAAGGTTTTAGTCTGCAAAAATGTGGATATGAAATCTTGGCCCCCTGGGTAGAAACAAACTTTTTTGTGAAGAGCCAACATGGAGTCCGTTAGGTATCTTAATTGCTTTTTTAATTTTTTTTCTAGTAATGGTATCTTTGCGTCCAGGAGTAGAGAAAGAGTGTTCATCATCAATAAAGAATTTTTGCACTAAAACCTTGATGTTATGTGAATTTGCAATACATTTTTTATTTCCAGGCTCTTGTAACTGAGTACTCTTAACTGCCATCTCGTTACCTACATTTTCACTGATGACTTTTGATTCTTGTTTGGATACGACTCTAGAATGTTTTTTCTTCCACTTTTCAGCCTTTTTTCTTTTGATGTTTCAATTGTTTTTTCCAATTGCTTTATCTTTTTCCTGTATTTGTCTCTACTTTTTCGAAGTCTTTTTTTTCTGCTATCATTTTTCATTGCCTCTTTGGTTTTCAAAAACAGGTTCAATGTGTAAGTCTGTAGTTGCAGACGGTGAATTTGGTGGAGATTGTTCATCAACAAAGTTCTCAATTCGTTTGCTGCTGAAGTTTATTTTTTGCGTGTTTATGGTAACGCTTTCTCCATTCAGCTCTTTGTTTTCTCTTTCCACGTTTCACTCAAGTCATTAATACTAGGAATCTTCTTTTCTTCTCTTCTTTTCCTACTGCGTTCTTTTTTCTTTTTCTTTCATCATAGCGTATTTTTCAGGATCTTCACGAAGCCTCTCTCGTTGTTTCTTTTTTCTCTCAGCTGCAGCTTTTCTTTTGTCACTAGGGGGTGCCATCTTTTTTTTATTTCCATTACTTGGTGGTGTATTCATTTCTTTCAAGTATAATAGTTATGTTCTGTAAAACCAATTAAATAAAAGAAATTGCTCTAAATCTAATAATAAATGAAAAATAATTTAACTATTCTTTACGTGTTTGAAATCTCAAATTTTTGTAAAAATTATGTATTATAGTATAATTAAGTTTTTTAGATATATTTTGTAATTCCTAATATTTAATAAGGGAAACGTAATTTATCATAAAAATATTATACAAGCAACATATATTATCATAAACTCTTTATCACTCACGACCGGCTAGATCTCCTCACGACCGTCACTTTCTGGGTGTGACGGTCTTGTGACGGGTCGTGAGTGTGACGGTTGTGAGGACCGCATGGTTTATTATTTTTTGTAGGCACACCGAAACATAACCTCAATCGCCATTCCAACAACCACTTGTGTGAAGCAATGCACACACAGTTTATTAAATTTAAAACTTTGTAATTCCTTACTGACACTTAAAAAATAGCATGACGGTCGTGAGTAATAAAGGTTACGTAGGCATGAATACCTTACATAAAATGATGGAAATACTGGAGAACTTCAAACAAAATCACCACAATTACAGACCATGCGTCGTTCAAACACACTTCCACTATTCCATCCAGCTTGGATATAAAACTACTAGTGACATCTGGCATCAGTTATGAAAACTAAAAGTTACTGTGACTGTCGTGAGTTTAAACTTGAGGACAGATTGAAAAATGCTGCTTTTTACCAAATTTTTACTTTTTAAAAAATACATCGAATGAAATAATAATAATACAAAATGAATTCTTTATTGAATCAAGACAACAATAATTTTTATTCCGAAAAAAGGCCGAACAAAATTTGGTTCAAAACGGCATTCTTAGCTGGGGAACAAAGGACGGTCGTGAGTTCAACCATAGTTTTAAGGAAAGGAAATATGGAAATAAACATAAATTATGACCTTTAAAAATAATATCTATTAAAAAAACGTATTTTACTACGCATTCACCAAAAAAAAATTGGGATTTTATATTTTAAAAAAATGCTTTAAAAACTAGAAAGGACAGTAAAAAACCACCACTATGAGAATTGCCCGTTTATAGCTTGAAAGCATGAATTAAACTTAAAAGTAACAACACTTCTCATTCAAACCTCTGTATTCATTGTTGAGCACAGACGTTATCCAGAAAAAAAAACTGGGAGTGTTAGTAAACATATATTTTTAACTGTTAATTTGAGGAAATATTTAGAATAGAGTCCTTGATCAGAAGTGTAACTTAAATATCATAGAGCAATTAATATATTCCTGTGAATCTGATGAAATTTATGTTAGTTACTCCAATATTGTTTTTTTTAATCTATTTTATTTTCAATCTTTTTTTATCTAGCTAGTCAAGATTTTGTAGGTAGATTTCTTATAGACGTGTACTTGTGAAAAGGTGCAATAAACCTGGAGAGTTTCATAAAAGCTTTCGGAGGGTGGGTGAAGGAATATTGATCCATTTCCCCATTCCTCTTGTAAACGGCAAATAAACCAAAATAAGATGTGTTTGTACACTCTCGTCTCATTTCTTTTGAATATACATTAGACACCGTGCACACCGTGAGATTTACCGTGGCAACTGAAGGTTATATAACTCTTCTACTTAACAAAATAAAGGATCGTTTTTACTATGGTAACAATTTATATTTATTCGTTATTAAATGTACTATAAATATATATTTTCATCACTTGTATTTAAAAAGTTTTGTTTACTGAGGAAGCTCTAGAAATTCCGTAACCTATAATCTTAAATACAAGTAAACGCTGCAATTCTGAAGTCCTGTTCCACTAGCAATCTCTTGAACAGGAACTTTTGAGTAAAGTGAGTATGCAAATGTTATTAAAGTGGAACAAAAGTGCAAGGCGGGGAGATGGTTTATGAGGTAAGGATAAACAGTAGCTTATCGCAGCTGTAAGTCGGGTCTGGGGACAGGCCTCCACGAGTCGTTCATACTACCTTTCATCTAATCAAGCTTTATAACTCACATTGGATTGCAATTTCTTTCAACATTTTTAAACCTAAGCTATTATAAATTAGTTTAAAAATTTTAAAAGAATACTCACAAGACTCGATTCATATCGATTTTCTATTTACACTAACACCTTTGTATTGGTATAGTGCTTATTTACTAAATATTTACCCCTTTATTGGCTGTAAGCGAATGGTGGTTTAATAACTTTTATTTCTCTATCTTTCTGTCCACATGATATCTAAAAAACTATCTGACCTATATATGCACGAAACTGCAATATATATTGAATTTGTACGTGAAGCTTCACATCTATATGAGGAACACAAGAGTTCAGTGATGGTGAATGTATCATGTTTATGTGATTCTAATGAACACCCCATGTTAATCGTTAACTGGTACCAATTTGAAACAAAAATTTCTGTTTGAATGAAAATGCCTAAATTGGAATACGAGGAGGTGATCTTGTTTCTATGCCCAAACTTGGATAGCCTACATGAATTAGTATCATACATTCTTGATAATGGACTGACAATGTACTATTCGAACTCTCCATACGAGTACGTAGTACGAGTACTGTGGTGGGTATATAGTTGTTTTGTAGGTTGAGGGTGGCAGGATCCAGTAGTAGTATGGTAATCAGATGTCTCTACGTGCTCTGGATTTAACAACCACTTAGGTTAACTATCGCGAACAACTGTTCCTAGAAACCGTGCCAGTACAATCCTTACAGGAATATTAGAACATGATTTATATTACTAGGTCAGGCTTAACCACCTACATATAACAGCGATTGGCCTTTTTGCTTAATAATATTTAAATTGAAATGTGAAAGATCTCGTTAAAATATTACCTTTGTACGCAGGAGCTGTAAACGTAGTACAGAGCTATAACTAAATCATGACACTAACACACTAACACAAGCTTTCATTTAATTGAAATGATGCACTGTTTTGGTTTAATTTGATGTAAGTTTTATTTATGGCAACACAGTTTTTGTTTGTTTACCCAAGGGAAATGAATGAATACGAGGATTGCCAATCATTGTAATGTTCATTACTTTATTGCGTATTGAACGATATGCTGATTTTAATAATATGATTTTGTTGGGTCTGTATACTTGTTATTAAGATTTAAAAGTAGATAGATGAATTCGAGGAATTTGTAATCATTATAGCATTTATTATTTAGTGTACGATATACAATAAGGCTAATTTCATAAAATAACACGTTGAATATATTGTTAATACAAATTAAAAATAAATGTTAAACGAACGTGGTATAAATAACTAATTCTGTTGAGTTAATTGGCATTGTGTAAAATGAATGAGTGTGTTATAGATACAATCTTAATAATATTGAGATAGAAAGAAGAGAAGATAATTATGAAATGATCCTATACGATAAGAAAATAATATTTGATAAGCGTCAAAATAAATCTACATATATTAACCCATATGAGTAAGATTTACAACTGTATGTATCATCTGGTTTATGCATGAAATTATTGGTTGATTGAAATTGACTTAGTCGTAATGTTCATAGTTTATTCTGGCTAACCGGACCTAGAAATACAGAGAACAAAGCTGTCACATTTTTATATTTTCTATTGTATTTGTGGTTCTAATAAGAAATAATTTGTTCAGTATTGGAAGGGATAGCATGTATTCATCTATTATATTGTTTCTAATAGTAAGATTTGAAACCTTTTCGTTGGAAAAATATATCTAGAAAACTTTATATTGGCATTATTTCGACCCCAATCTGGTTGTGATAGATTAGCTACAAAAATAAAAGAATTTAAGTATTTGAAATATTAATACTTTAATTACCAAAACGTTATCGGTTTATGAAATATTGTATCAAACAAAGCCTGTCTTTATTAAAACATTTTCGTTCTGAAGGCATATCAAAATACATAGGACACAATACATACTTTAATAAAAACGTACATTTGTAAATAATTTTTCTTTTATATTTTTTTCCTATATACTTCCGATAATTGAACGACAAAAATAAACACTTTAATGTTATTTAGGAGTATTAATAAATTAAAACAGAAAATAATCTACACATGATTTGTTGTTAAAACTAGGACAAATCAAAGTTATAGAAAGCATTTGTTCAGAAACCACATTAGCTGCAAAAGCACGTAAACCTCCATTATCACGTTTATGGGGTATAAAGTTGCACCAGAAATCATTAAATCTGCCATTTCGTCTTCTGTGAGTGACTTTATTAAGCGCTCAAATTCCTTAAAATATTTCAACCCCATAGTTTGCAGTATATTAAAAATGGGATTATTCTTCCTTTCTAAAAGATTTATTGTGTTATGTAAGTAATAAGAAACTAAAACGTGGTACAATATTGCTGTTACATACTAATGTAATACATACAAAAAAGTTCATCTATGCGTTGAAAAGTGTGTTTATGAAATTTATAAATGATGTTAAGACTGGTTACGTTAAATACACAATAAAAGTGTACCAACCAAAGAAAGTTGTTTAGCCTCACAAACAACTTATACAGTAGATACATAGATCATAGAGGTAGTTTTTAAGAACCTTATAGGACTGACCTGGGCGTCTGTTTACCGTATTTGAGGCTTACGAGTATGGAAGCCCAGATTTACTAACGAAACAGCCAATTTCAACGCCTCTCTCAACTATAAAGGAGACTGCTGCGTGCCAGCTTTACTGAGAAGTTCCGATGGACCTGCGTAATTCGTTCTGGCGTGATAGCCTACAGTCACTTTAAACTTGTTCACGAATCGAGGTGTAATTTTAATGAATAAAGACTCAATACCGAAAAAACAACCAGAAGAGAAAGACTACTAGACCTACATGGATTAAAAAAATTATCTATATATGTTTGGTATAATAAGTTAGTGAATAAAAATTAATACATTCTGTGGATTACAAATGATAATAAATAGTTCGTTACTATTGTTTATATTTTTCCGGAAGAACCTCATTCTATATTTATATTAATAAAATCATAAAACCCTTTCTTTAATATTTAAGAAAGTTGCTGAGAATGCATTACAAAAGAAAACGTCAGATGGGATTTCACTTCTTAATGACGAGTTGATTTGACATTTTCTGGAATGGACTAAATGGAGATTCTCCATAGATTTTAAAATCCAACATAAATTTTTTAAGAACTCAAAAGTTTTTCTTAAGTATTCTTTGAAAGCCTTCCAAAAATCTTCCTTTATTCTTTTCGGTATATTCCTTATTTTCACTCCATGCCATATTTTAGAAATGAATTAGAATTGAGTTGCTGACGTAAACTGACTTTATATGGCTCATTTACGTTAATGTTACAACTATTTTATTTAGTATACGTAGACACACTATTTGTCCACATTTGTCCCATATATGGGACGATTTTTGTAATAATATTAAAAATTAATAAATGGCTACTCTAGGCCTTGGAGTGCATTGAACTGCCACTAGATAGGACTACCGTACAATGTTGTACAGTGGTACACTCTATTGGAATTTCTGAAAAAAACTTAAAATACACTTTCCCACTCAAAACAAGGTAACCTAAATTTATCGATGAGGAAGGTACTATTTATGTTTATAACATTTTGGCATTTTACTATTTTGTCAAATAAAAATTGTTTTCACAAAATATATGATATATACGATCCAAATAAATATCTGTCAGATGATTTAGTAGCGAAATGTTGACTATGGTGATATTTAATGAATCGTCCCACATATGGGACAAATCCACACAATGGTGTCTCAGCTGATTGTTGTTTCAGTAAACAGTGAACAGCTGAATGTGTCTGTGTAAGTATTTAGCTGTGTTTTGCAAGATGTTTCGTGGCCTAAGAGATGTTTTTGTCAATGACAATGATATCATTGCATTGATATATGAAGGGAATCTATCAGAAATTGATGAACTAGACGACGAAATAGAAGGAAATGAACTTGAAGAAAACGAAGGTAAGATCATTTCAAATATTTTACTAATAAACAAATCTGTCTTGATAGGTTATGTTCGTTATGACTAATGCTTACTCAGTGAATGAAGCAAATATTATGGTTACAGATTAGTCCATAAACAATATCATGATAATAATGGGCAGTTTTATATTTGGTCAGTTACACATGTTTTTTTTTACAGATATCATTCAACCACTTCTACACGCAGAAGTACAAAATGACCGCGCCGATAGCCGCCGATGGCGCTAGTTGGTGATGATATGTTTGCAGTTCCCGGGTATACATCAGACAATATTTCTGTAATGGATTTCGATGTACAAGGTGATGGAGATCCAGAAGCTGTAAGTGACTTCAATCCTATCATTCCAGCTAATAATACACCAAAGTAATACACCAGAGCCCCTTGAACCTGTAATGGTTAGCACCTGCCAAACATTAGATCAGGCTGTAAGTGAATACTTCTTAAAAAAAACAGTTGACTCCAAAGAAAGAAATAAAATGGAGAACCATTGATGGTTTTGAAACCGTAAATGAACAATTTTATGAGCCCCCACAACCAGATTTGACTGAGCTTTCAAGCCCATTAGAGTATTTTGAGAAATATTTCTCTGATCCTTTTTGGACTGAGTGTGCGTACTACACAAATCTCTATGCTCAACAAGAGAATGTGCCTCATTATACTGTGGCACACCTTGATGAAATAAAGCAATTTATTGGTATTAATATCCTTATGGGGAATTTGAATTATCCTCGCGTGGATTATTATTGGGAGCCAAGGTTTGTTGTACCTCTTATCCGAGATAACATGGCTAGAAAAAGTTTTTACAAGCTAAGAAATTGTATTCACTTTCTTGATAACACACAGCACAATCCTCAAGACACAGATAAATTCTGGAAAGTTCGTCCTATTTACAACAGAATCAAGCAAACTTGCGGTCACCTTGAACTAGAACATAATGTTTGTATTGACGAACAAAAGATCCCATTCAAGGGAAAGTTTATTAACAAACAATGCTCTGTGGAGAAAGTGGACTCATATACGATTTTTTATTGTACCAAGGTCCAACAGCTGAAGTGGATTCTGTTCTCAGTAAGCTAGGCCAAGGATGTGCTGTTGTCTTGCATCTGGCTGAGAGAATTACAGTACCAAACATCCACATGTATTTTGATAATTTTTTTAATTCCTATTGGTGCCTTCAATTGCTCAAACAGAAAGGAATATATGCTGCCGGTACTGCTATGCCTGATCGCTTTTCAAAACCTCCAATATTGTCAAAAAAGAAATAAAAGCTCTTGGTCGAGGATTCTTCTATAAAGTCTCCTGATGATGGAATCATATTGACTCAGTGGAATGATAATTCAACTGTAAATTTGGCCTCAAACTTTATTGGCTCAGGAAAAATAGACACTTGCAAGCGATGGGACAAAAAAAAACAAAGTTTACATTCAAGTCCAAAGACCTGAAGTTGTTCAAAGATACAACAAGAGTATGGGAGGAGTGGATAAAGTTGACTTTCTTATTTCTATTTATAGAACATTTATTAGAAGCAAGAAATGGACACTCAGGATGATCACACATGCGATCGACCTGGCAGTGACCTTTTTTGTGTGCTTGGCTTCAGTATATTAGGGATGCCACACAACTAAAAATTCCTAAGAAACAAAAACTTGACTTATTAAAATTTCGTCAGCATGTAGGAGAAGTTTTGATTGTGAGTTGAAAGACATCTAACAAAAAACGTGGCAGACCATCCAATGAAACACCTCCTCCAATAGCCGCTAAGAGACAGAATGCTATCAAACGGGTAGACGATGTCAGGTGGGACGGTAAAAACCACCTTCCTTCATTTGATGACTCTAGGAATAACTCTAGGTGTAAAAACCCTGGTTGCAAGCAGAAAACCTTTGTAATGTGCACAAAGTGCTCAGTCAACTTGTGTGTTGCTAGAAACAGGAACTGTTTTTTGACTTCCACAGCAAATAAGTGTGCTAAAAGTGGGCAGCATTATTGGAAATATTATAAACTGTAATGACAAAACATTTTATGCTACCCCTAGTTATAAAAACTTGTGAAAATTTGTATTTACTGTAAACTTTTTTGAAAAACCAAAAATGTGAAATTTTAGTTTAGGTTTTTATTATTATAACTCAGTGGCAAGTAACTGTACACTAATAAATTGAAGAAATAATGTAAAATGTTGTGTTTTATTGCAGTTTTACCCAACAGAATCGTAATTTAAAAAAAATTATCTTAACTATAAGCGACCTTTATGTGGATGTGTCCCATATATGGGACGATCCATATCTTGGTAACCGAAAGTTGGATCGTAAAATTTTTTACATCAAAATTCATAAAAATTTAAAGAATTCATATACTAAAAATTAAATTTTTATCACCATTTTTGAAAATTATCCAGTGAAATATTCAAGAAGAAAATAAATTTCTTGGAATTTTACAAGAATAACAATGATAAAATTAATTAAAATACTGAATCTTCTAAAATTCCTGCAGATACTATATGCAGCACTAACTGATATTTGACTGATTATTGACAGCATCGTGATAACTTAAGGCTTCATTTTATCGTTAATACTAAAAAAGTAAAAAGATTACTATATATATATATAGAATTAATATAATAATATATATATTAAATATTTATATATATATAATACTATATATATATATTATATATATATATATAGATATCCTCCAGTCAACATCTGAGCCAACATCTCAGTCCAAATTGTGAACAGTTTGCACACGCACACACATACCCCACGACACACACACACACACACACACTACACATGCATCCACACACACTCACTCAACACTCACATTTTATTATAATCTATACAATGAAACTATTAAAATTAAAACTAGAATTCTCATCTCAGATTTTTGCATATGCAGATGATACACAGCTTTAGTAATGTTTTCAATCGTATAGTAAGGACTAGTTTAAGGTTGTCGATCTCTAATCATTTGGAAGCTGTGTCAAAACTGGCTTAATAGATTATTAAACTCCTAATAAATACATCCTAAGACAAAAGTGTTTTAATATATATTCAGAAAAGAGAGAAAACCCTTGACTTTACATTTTAAAGGTTGTCCACATAGCACCTTTGTAAATATAATTGTTGTATGTAGAACCCAATTGTAAATCGTTAGTAATATTAACATACCTATGTTTGATTAATTGATAGGTGGTTAAAATGGGAACGTTTTATGGAGTTAATTATGTAGTGTAAAAAATTGAAGAAAAGTAAACTATGGCCCTAGTTTCATATGAGAAAAAATTCATTGCCTCGAGACTAAATTTTAATTAAAAGCTTTATTTTCTCTTGGTTTGAAGGGTCCTGTTTAAGGTACGGAATAATCCATCTATGGGGGAGTAATGAAAATGGTTTTATATAAACCAATTCGTAATGAACACAACGAATTGTGCTATTAGAAATGTTTTTTAGTTTTAAAAAAATTAGATAAGAGTTTCTCGTGTATTTTTTTGAAAACAACATATTAACTTTAAATAAAACTGTAATGTATATAATGTTCAAGCAATTACATATGCACAAACACATAGATAAGTTATCATATTAGGTAAACAGGGTCCAATACAAGATCATCAGATATATTGTAAATTCTGACCCATGTTTTAGAAAATGGAAATCGCTCGAAAAACAATTTTTGTTAATATTGGACCCAAAATAATAAATAAATGTATTTTAAAATTAGGAAATGACATAATATTTGATTCGAGACCCAGATTTTAAAATGAAGATTAAAATGTAAGTCCTGCGGAAAAGTAAATGAAAATTATATAATTCTATAAGATACTTACAATACTATTTTATGTTGGTTGTCGTCTGTTTGTGTGTTATATTATCATTTGTAATTTTAAATTCTGTTATTTACTGTTTGATAATTATTTGTTTGTTTAAATCTATTTATATAAATTTATGCTTGTTGATATTATTTTTGAAATGTATAATTACTTCTGTTGCTGTTTAGATCAATATTGATCATTATTTGTATTGTATAAAATCTAATTTAAATATATTATGCTTTGTTAACTATATTTGGAAATTTTTATAATACTCCTACCTGCTGTGTTGATAATTGAATTTATTTTTAAATCTATTTATATATTTATTATGCTTGTTGATAATTTTGAATATTGTTTGTTTTGATCTTACTGTTTTTGGCTTGTTCATGGGGATAGAAAGTGTTTCATGGCCAAAAAATGTCATATTTGATATTTCATATTTTTATTATTATTATATATTTTATCTTGTTAAAACTGAAAATATTTATGCCTTGTTTAATTTTTTTTATACCTCGTTTTTGTGAGATAGTTTCTTGTTAAATATCTGGATTGTATAAGTAGTAAAATTAAGTAGATAGTATGGACTGATAGTAAGAGTATAGTATTTGTGCACCAAGTTGGTGAAGAAAACATTAGAAAATAAGAAAAGAAACCTTGAAATTGCCAACTGCATGTATATTTCTAGCCTAAGGTATTGCATTATATTGTAAAATAAGTCCACACCTTGCTTCCAAGCACCTGACTCTGTAAATGTATGTACCATTTTTGAAAATAAAAGGTTTTTAGTAAACTCCTAGTAAACACACACACACATCAAACACATTAACCCACACACACACACACACACAACTCACACAACACACACACACCACACACACACACACACACACACACACGACACAAACAATTTAATTAGTATGTCAATTGTTTTAAATATGGTGGATTTGTCAAAATTATGAATTCGGATAATTATGCAATGAAATTTAATAGGTGTTCCTTTCGCTCTAAATTTTTTTACGGTAATATAGTGTGATGATTAGTTTTACTTTAAATAAGGATCTAGGCACCCAACTGCTCCCCACGCCGCACGCGCAGTTTTCTGCGCCTGTGGGGGATAACACGAGTTAATGTATTAAATTGTATTGAATTTTTCCAGAATAAAGTGATTTTGAAGCTTGAACACAAGTTTAAAACATTGATAGAGTTTCCCTTCGTGTATTTTTTGAAAAACAACAAATTAACTTTAAATAAACTCATATGGTATTATGTTCAGCAATTCATATGCACAAACACATAAGATAAGTATCCATATTAGGTAAACAGGTCAATAGCAAGATCA